>NC_082597.1:47088786-47396392 GCF_030936135.1 Gavia stellata
GCAGAGAAAAGACAGTTGGTGCAGCTGTTCAATCTATACGGTCCTCATCTACACATCTACTACTTTTTTGCTTGCTTGCCTGTAAGAAAAAAGAAAACTGTAAGAATGACGAGACACAAAAGGTCAAGATGAATCAGCTTACACTGCAAAACTAGTTTCAAGATGCCTTAGCAGTTTCACTATTGGTGGCACATCTGAACAGCTATGAAATGGCTTGGTTTTTCACCCACAGATCAAAACCAACGGGTTTTTTTGCTCTTGAATCTTAAGTGCAGAGCTGAGCCCAAAGGGAGTATTTGATATGCACCGAACACAGGCTGTAATTCTAACATTACCTTAATATGGTCTGTGCGTAAACCAAAATCTTGTATATTATCCAAGACAAAATTAAGCAATCTATCCTAAGTATTTTTAAAGTTTCCTTTTTAAAGATGTTGATAATGGGAAACACACTACTACATAGAAAAAAACCTGAGTATGTTGTCATAATTTCTATTCAAATGGAGTAAGCTGTCTGCATAATATATCCAGTGCACATGTATATAACATCAGATGACAAAATCTTTACTTCATTTATACTTTTCTTTGGAGGGGCAAACAGAGATTTGGATCCCTGTCCTATGGTATGTCACCAGGACATATTCATGGTGACATACTATTTAAAAATAATTAGGCTTCTCTTAGAAATCGATACTACGGCAGTGAGCTTGTTATGTAGCAATACCACACAAAATAAAATGGCTGATGAGGATGAGGTCTTGACTGCATCTTTTACAAATAAAACAAAGTGCAATTTACTTAAGTGGAACAAATCCCATTGCAACCTCTCTTGTGGCAGGTCAGTGTGACAGTGCAGACATATTTCAATCATCTCATTTACTTCCACAACAAAAGCCGAGCCTTCCAAAGAAATTCCAGTTCGCTGTAATACTAGCAAAATCAGAACAAAACCAGGCAATACGAGCATAGGAAATAAGAATAATTAATAGGAAAATGGAAGAGGGGAAAAAAAAAAAAAAAAAAAGATCACCGGGAGAAAACCGTATGTATGAATCTACCCTGTGGATATGCCATAGTACACGGAGGACTGCAACCATTAAAATCCAGGAACAGAATATAAGTGCAAGACGCATAAGGGTTGAGGAAAGGTCCTCATTAACATACCCACCCAAACATGGCTGACACCAGGGTGCACCAGCCCCCTGCCCGCCGCCGCTGCTCCAGCCTGCGCGGGGCCGGGGAGGGATGCGGCTGGCGGCGGCGGGAGGAACCTGTGGCGGTCCCCGCCGGGCGACGCCCACGCTCCGCGGCAACAATGCCGCGCCCGGCGAGCCCCGCCGCCGCGGGTCTTCCCCACCTACCTCCTGCGCCTCCACCCAGCCCTCCAAGAGGGCGACCGCAGCCCTCGCCCTGCTGCGGCTCTTCCCCGCTGCCTCGCACGCTGCCGCTGGCACAAGGCGGCGATGGGCGCCCGCGGGCCGCTCCCGGCGTGACTGGCGATGTTCCTGCTCCCTCATCTGCCGGAACGGCGAGGCTCGTCCCGCTCCCTGCGAGCCCGCAGCCATCCGCGCAGCGAGGCGTACAGACGCGGTGCTGCCGTGATGGAGAGAGCCCTCGCCCCCTCTCCCCCGAAACACGCGCTACACGTACATTTAAGCTGTTTTACGCAACACGCGGGAGATGAATGAAATTTGTATCACTCATGGTGGGAAAAGGATGTAAATTCTCCGCCCCCCTAATAGCAATAATAATTATTATTATAAAAACAGCCCCGTACATCCTTACAACCTACCGCTGACTTAAAACACATGGGCGGCTTCAAGCGGGCGCTCGCTATTGTCTCCCGAGGGGCCGGCTCTCTCCCCGCGACCGAGAGGCTGGAGCCGGGGCGAAGGCAGCCCCCCGGGGGTGGCGGGGGGGAGGCAGGGGGGTGCTGGGGGAACCCTCCCCCCCGTCCCGCAGGAAAGCGGACACCGGGCGGAAAGGGACCCCCCGCACATCCTGCCCCTTCCCGCCCGGCGACACAAGCGAGGCGGCGGGCCGGCCATGCTCCCTCCGCGCCCCCAGCCGCGCGGCAGGGCTGGGAAAGCGCGGGTCGCGGCAGCGCCTAGCCCGCCCGCCCGCCCGCCCGCAACCGCCGCTCCGCGCGGCGGGCGCCTTGCCTTGCCTTACCTCCGCCCGCGGGGCTCGCCGGGCGCCAGCTGCGGAAAGGGGGGTGCCGGGTGCCCCCGCGGGCGCGGGGTGGCGAGCGGGGCCGTGCGGGCGCGGGGCTCAGCGGCGGGCAGGCGGCGGCGGCGGCAGGCACATGTACCCAGCCCTCGCTGCGACGGCGTTTAAAGACAGACATAAAAGCGGCGGGGGGAGAGGAAGGGGGAGGGCAGCGCCAGGCCGGGGGAGCCGCACCTCCTGACGCAGGGAGGGGCGGCCCCCACCCCCCCCCCCGCCTGCAGCAGCATCTCCTTCGCCAGAGGCGGGCGGGCAGGGGGGAGGCAGAGGCGGCAGCGGGAGAGAGAGGACGAGGAGGAGGGAGAGGCCCACCGGCCCCGCAGCTGCGCCAAAAGCCCCGCGGCCGTGCCCCGGTACCGCGGGTGCCCCGTCCCCTGCCGCCTCCCCCCCGGACGCGTGATGGTCGCCGTGTCCCCGGGCCCCGTGTGCCGCACACATGGGCCGCGAGCGGCCGGCGGCGCCGACCGTGGACCGCCCTTGGCCTCGCGTTGGCGGGGTGGCGGGGCACAGGCGGAGAGGTGGCCTGGAGGCGGGAAGCAGGCGCAGGGCTGTGAGCTTCCTTGGAGAACATGGAGGTTTTCCAAAAGAAGGGGGTGCGTGGGAGTGAGGGGTGTGGGCCTGAGGAAGGAAGACGGGTCGGTCAGGAGCAGGGTGTCGGCGGGGCAGCCGCAGCGGGTACACCGGCGTGCTGGAGGCCGGTAGGCAGCTGGGGGGACGGGGGATGGAGACCTGAGGGGCGAGCCTGTAGACTGAGGGGATGGAGGGGGCCCGTGAGGAGGATGGAGGGCACCAACCAGCACCCGTGGTGATGTTGCACAAGTCTTGTAGCCCAGACTTTTACTGCTGCCGCAACCGCATAAAGATGTTTTCCTTTAACGCCCCCACTAAACTTTCTGTCCTTAAGTCTGTCCACCGCCCTTCTACCAGTTTTTTTTCTTTGCCTGCATTTCTTTTTGTAAAAAAAAGCAGACCGGTTCTGGCTAGAAAGGAAGGCGTGTAGTAAAGGTGAGGAAGTAAGCTGTTCGGAGGCGCGGCAGTCAGACAGGAAAGGCATGTTGACTTCGGTGAAGATACGCACGGTGGAATGGAGAGTGAACTGTTTTAATGTTCCCTCTGAATAATTTTTGCAACGACTTCAATCTTAACTCACGCTGAATAAAAATATGTAACTTTCTTACACCACATGAAGCGAGAGATTTTTCTTCAAGGAGTTATGAAGTTAGTCTGCCTAGCTGATTTGCATTTCCTTCATATTTTACTAAGAAAGCTGTGATGCAAACTTATTTTTGTATTTATACTTAATTATCAAAAGCAATTTGTCACAGTATTGTGCATTTCTCATTATTGTTGCTGGTACACTTAACTAATTACCACATTGTATTTCAGTTACTTGTAAAAACGGCCCTGTAAACAATAGATTTTGCACCTAGTGATTGAGTAATTTGGAACTCAGTAAAAATGAACTTACCTTGAGTAAGTTTCTGATTGTGAACTAAACTTCTTTTGATACTAAGTACCAATGAGAGGAAGAATTTACACTTTCTATTGCCAGATGAGGAGTGATACTTTTATTTAGTAAATTAACTAATGTCATCATGTGACTGCATAGTTAATTGACACGGGAAAAGGCCATTCCTGGTTCCCTTTGAATTCTGTGTACAGTTAATGATGAGCTTAGATCTGTAATCATGTTCTCAATTATTTGATGCCTCTAATTTTACCATGGGAAAGGTATCATTCAACTTTTAATGTCCACCAAACATATCATCAGATATTTCCAGCTTTTTGCCATTGCTTGAGGAATTTACAGTTCCTCAAATATCATGTAAAATACCACATTGGTAACCATTCAGTAGCAATCTTTTCCTCTTCTTCAGACTTTCTGCAAACTAGCAATATACATTCAGAATAGATGGACTAGGGTATTTTTACTGCAGCTCTTGTAAATGAGGTATTTTTTACTCCAGTGCTTGTAATCATCTTTGTAATCTTTTTTTATTAAGTTTATTGGAATCTAAATGAACCATCTTTAAATTCCACGTTGGTTTAATCTTCAAAGTGCAGATATTTCCAGCTTCAAAACTGTAGAAGCAATTCCACTTCTGGTGTAGAAGGATTTCCACTTTGGCTTCTGGGTGGAAATGACAAAAATATCATACAAAAATAGTTTTCTAATTTTTGCCTTTTTTTTTAAACACAAGAAACCACTGGTGGACACAAGGTTTGCAGTTCAGCTGTTACAAGATTGAGGTACATTGAAGGGGAGCTTACGCTCTAGGCTGAGTTACGGGTCTGCCCACAGAGAGAAAGCCTCATTTGCTGGTCAGACTTTCAGTGTATCTGTGCTTGTGACTCAGGAGGTTTGAGGACAGAGAGAAGCAATCTAAGAGGAAAGCAAGAAATGCCAGCATGAGAAAAAACATTATCCTAAAGCAAAGCTGAGATGCTGATGTATAAAACATTGTCAAAACTTTAGATAAAAAAATGCACAAGCAGAGAAAATGACTGTACGCTGTTTGGAAGAAAATGTTTTATGGAGCAGTTACGCCGGTTTTATTTTTCTGCTAGGTTTTGCTATCTTGTCACTTGCATAGAGATTTTAACTAGAACACATTATTTTATATTTTTGTTGGAAGTAAACATGAAATAAGCCACTTAATAAAAAATACCTTTACACCTCTTCTAACTATTGAATAACTACAATCTTAATGAATAATGTGTTGAGTTCTTTAAAAATCTCTTCAGCCCTGAACTGTTTGTATTCCTTGGATTGATGGTATGACGTTCAGTAATAGGTGGAAGTTGGGAATAACATTCTTGTGACTAGAATGAAGTAGATAAGCACATACCAAAATAGGAATAAATGTGAGTCAGTATACACCTGTAAATTTTAATGGAAACAATGGTAAGTGATTGTCATTATTACTGGTTAAAAATCATACCTCAGTTTCATAGTCCAGGGCTTGAACTTCCAGGACAGAACCGGTTAGTGTTTCGGACTTTTCCGTAAAATCTGTTGCATAGTGCTTCAATACAAAATGACAGTTTCTTGTTAAATGGGCTTTTTGTATACAAGTATCGTTAATATTCTCAGTGCATATAAATGACACTTTTTCACGTGCTGGCTAAATGTGAAATCAGATGATATTGCATCTTGCACCTTTTGAATCTGTTACTATTGTTAATGTTGTCTCTTTGTCTCGGTATTAGCTCAGCACTGAATTTTAGCTTAAGCTATTGCAATTCAGAATATTGTGGATTGTAAGCTGAGTTACATCAGCAGTTATCAACTATACTAACTATTTGACCAGTCTGCTACAGCTGTACCATGATGACCTAAGTCTCTGGAAGACTGCTTTACACCAATACACAATATTTTTACAGATTTTTTTATGATTTGAGACACAGTAAGCATTCAGATGCTACACATAAAACCCCTCAAAAAGTCAGGTATGTTGTCAATAGCAAGTCCAGAGTTTTGTGCTTAGAAAATATGCTTGACTTTGTTCATATAATTTGTCAATGCCTATTGTCAATGCCAACCTCAGTTTCAGACAGCATCTCTTCATAGTGTGCTGTCAAAATAGAAAATTTTTAGATTTTCCGCCTTGGGTTGCCATTTATATTTTTCGGTTCTGCATTTAACTTAGTGCAAATTAACCCCAAATCTAAGTTTTTAGCACCCCTCCACTCACTCTTCAAACCTACTCATAATTTTGTCTGTCTTTATGTGCGCTTCAGGTTTGCAATTACCATCAGACAGAAACTCTCCACTAGTTTTGAAACTCCAGTTCTGGACAATTGAATAGCTTTCCAGCTTATTAAAATATGTCCAAATGATTGCGATCACATTTCTGAGTGCATTAATGGGAACTGCTGCATAGAAGAGGGAGAACAGTCTGGAGAAGACTGAGGAGGGATCTTTTTAATGCTTATAAATGCTTAAGGGGTGGGTGCCAGGAGGATGGGGCCAGTCTTTTTTCAGGGGTGCACAGTGACAGGACGAGAGATAATTGGCACAAACTTGGTCACAGGAAATTCCATCTAAACATGAGGAGGAACTTCTTTACTTTGAGGGTGGCAGAGCACTGGCACAAGCTGCCCAGAGAGGTTGTGGAGTCTCCTTCTCTGGAGATATTCAGAACTCACCTGGACGCATTCCTGTGCAATCTGGAATGAACCTGTGAACCTGCTCTGGCGGAGGGTGTTGGACTAGATGATCTCCAGAGGTCCCTTCCAACCCCTATCATTCTGTGATTCTGTGGATTTTTATCTAACAACTTCAAAAATGAGAAGATTCCAGGCAGGATGACATTTCAGTCTGACCCTACAATGCTTCTCACTGTAGAACAACCTGATGACACAAGCAGGACAAGAAACATGCATAATAGTTGTATTCCTAAGTGTACTTACCAAATCTACAAAATACATTGTAGACGTCAGTGTGGTTCTTTCATGAATGATGAGCTACGAACAACATGTCAGCATATCTTGGATCAGGTAAGAAGCCACTGTGATTTAAGAAATACCAGGCAATGGTTATATAGCAAGTGATCTGTTGAGGTACTGCCAATTACTGTGAGCAGTTGTAAACCACAGTAGTTGCTCCTACATGTTGCAGTAATGACAGAGTCCTTGAAGTCTGGCTATACTTCTTCAGTTTTTTACATTTTCATCTCTAAATATTTTCTAAAATATTAACAGATATAAGAGATTTGCTACTTTTTGCCGGCTTTATCAAAGGACATATCTGTTTCCATGTCGTCAAAAATGTGGATTCTCTGTTACTCTGTGTAAAACTTCATTGCAATATTTAGGAGTCTGTTGAGATGACTGAAACATTTTTACAACTGCACACAGAAATTACTAACAACTACATGACATAAGATGAAAAATCAGTTGAAAAATCCTCTGAGTATACCAGTGGCACATTCAACCATAGTGGTGGGGTAAGGGGGTATCTAGGATTAGCTACTAAACTCATTCTCAGGGGTTTTGGATGGAAGGTGCATAAAGATTTCAATGCCTAGGGTTTCTGTAACTCTACAAGGGCACTGCAGGAAGAAGTGGTCATAGCAGTTGTCTGTTGCTTAGAATTATAGTATGTTAATAATGTCTCAGATGTGGTCTTGTGTTGCCTTGCCACATAAGAGAGCAAGACAGTGGCTGGTGTGATTCCTGCCGTCACTGCTGTGTGTATTATGCTGAGAGAGGAACATCCTAAAAGGTAAATCTTGCCTTCAGGCTTTGTCTGTTAAATACATCTATTTAGGCAACTCTGGCAGCTAATTTAGGCAGTTGCAGTGTACCTCATTCTAGTAGGGAATAAAATGAGAAATTAAGTCCTGGAAGTTGTGAGCTGTTGTAGAAATCTGGCCAGTATAAATGTGCCCTTCTGTCACCTATTGAAGAAAAAAACTATCACAGATGCTTCCAAATGTGAAACAATGGCATCATATTGAGTGTTAAACAGAACATTGGCAGGGTATGCAAACCACAGATACTCAGAGCACCACATGGTTCATTACAGGTAAAACATATATTAAGATAGCATCCAAACCAAGCAGAAGACTCATATATAAAGTCATATTTTAGCAGTTAATATCTAACATAGATGATTATGCTACTTGTGAAAATGTGGAAAATGAAGATATAATTCTAGTAATGGAGCCGTTCTCCTTATCTTTAACAATTTAGAAATCAGCAAAATTAGGTTGATGACAGCAATCTAGAAAGCTAGCAGCCACTCAGCTACATCTTCTTTTCTTGAATATAAAGCAACAGATATAATAACTACAAGAATTTATGTCTATACCAACCAAATTTCAGGACACCAAACTTTTAAAAATAATATGGTTGAGTGGGTTGAGAATGAGGCTAAGGCTAAGGAGCTAAGAAATCCCTCAGCAAATGCACAGCAAGTAGAAAAATAAAATTGGCTATGCAAACATTAGCCGCAACTGCAAAACACTGAAAGAGATTCTGCACAAAGCTAAAATATGAACTCTTTAACATACTATACATTGGAGTCTTAACTACAGTTTTCAAGAAGCTATCATTCCTATTTTTTCCATATTTTTCGAAAAGCCTCATGATCCAGTAATTTTAAATCACTTATGACCATTTTAAACTTAAAATCTTTATTTGAAATGTTGCCTGTTTGGTTAACAACTTCAGTGATCTATTCATGGAATTAAAAATACTCTTTGTCTTCAACAGTAGCAGAAGGATTACAAAAAAAAGAGTAAAAATGTTTTAGGTTAGTTGCCTGTTTTCATTGACTTTGTGATAATGAACGTGTTGAGGACGGCACAGAATGACTGACAAGTCGCCATTACTCCTTATTGCAGCATCGTGGCGGCTGCTCTTAGTTCTCTAGGAGGTGGCGTCCAGTCAGGATTCTGAAGGAGATTTTTCCTTATCCCTTGGGACATGAACTATCCCTTTGGACATGGTGAGCATGGGTTTGCTGACATTTAGGAAGGCGCCATATTCTCCCCAGTCGGGGGCAAATCAAAGCCCATTGCAAGACTTGGGCATGTATGGAGATTAAAATACACAGTTCCAGGAACACTGTGAGCTGAGCGTTTGGCTAGTTAGGTTTTGAAATGTGTATTGAAAATTTAATTTTCACTGAATTGAAGGTTTAGATATAATTAATGGAACGGTACATTGACCATCATTTCTTCAGCAGAATAAATTAAATAAGTACCTTATTTTATTCAGAGAAGAAAGAAATAGCATTGAAAATATTGTTCAGATAGATACAAGGTATCATGTAAAGTGTAAGTGTAGCCATAAACATAGGAATTTTGGGTTTGAAAATAATACAGAACATGCTGCTTACTAAGGAATGACTCCATGTGTTATGTTCATCTATATAAGACATTATGAGAATCTCAGAAATTATAGTCTCCATTTAAATCCAGAAGACCGATATGCTTACCATATAATCACAAAATCATACCAATAGAATTATACCCAGGGGAAGTACTTTCTGATTCCCAAAACTCACTGAGACTAGAAGAAAAAGATTGTAGCAGCTCAAAACTGTGTGTGAGTTAAAAATATTTTCCTCTCATGATGTGTTGTATCTGAGATAACACATTTTCCAGAAAATTGTTGGGGATGTATTTTTTAAATAAATTAATACTTTTATAACAGAATGCAACAGGTAGGGACTATTTTTTCAATTACTACAATTCAGAATAACATGTAAATAACTGTATGTAATATTCAAACAAAAGAAGAGAGTTTATTTTGAGAAATCCCCAAAAGACTTTTTTACAGATTGAATCAATGATAAATTATGTTTTGTGACAGCAAGGAATAAATAGCATAGGATGTTCAATTGCAAGCCACCCACGAGAGAGTTTTAATTGCATTTAGGCAAGTAAATACACAGTGTTCTACATGGCCATCCAGGACATGGGGAAAACAGATCAAGAAAGATGTCACAGTCATGGGTGTCATTTCTAGGGCTGGGCTAAGACAATAATTACTTTGAACATGAAGAGGCCAGCAGTTCATTGAGTTGTTTCCTTTACACCAGAAGTCCGTGTAGATTTGTGTTGCAACACAGCATTCAAAAAATTAAATGTTTACGTAGAAGTTTAGTGCTTTCACCTTGTCATATACTCAGCTTTAGCACATTTAAAATTAAGTTAATATAAACCATTATTATTATCTTTTAGGCCACACACACATAAGCATCACATAATAGTCCAATATACAGCTGAGCATAATGATCTATTCATGGTTGTACTGTAAGTCTTGAATGAAGTGATAAAATGATAAAATGGCGGGAAGTTTTCGGTTTTTTTAAAGCTTGTAGAATAGCCCTCTAAAGAAAATTATTTTTGCTTGTAGAAACACACTATATACCACATTTTGAGTATTATACTGAGGACTCGGTTCTGAATAGTATTTTTGTTCAATTCTTGCCTGAAACTGCATGTGATTCTCAGAATTGTTCCTTACGTTTGAGCTAGGTAGACTATTTTAAATATATACTTTTGCTAAGCTTTGGTGGTTTTCATCATCTCATAATGAGATGAGCCAGAACGAAATCCTAGCCTCACCAAAATGTATTCTAAAATCCATGGATCTAGGATAACATGGGCTAAGTCTATGTTAATCTGTACATTGCATGAAGAAAACTGATTTAAAGAGAAGTTGCAAAATGTCTGTGGCTGTGTTGGTTGTCTCAGTGAGATTTCAAAGCAAACCAGTTTGACAATATATTTTAACATATGACCTCAGATCACAGGCTTCTGGGCTGAGAAAATCCAAACACATTTCTTAACATGAGGATTGGCAAGGGAAAACATAAGGCTCCACTCATGTCTGTAATCCTATCGGTCATCGCTGCCCACAGAAGCTATCATTCCCTACTTGCAGCATAACAACTGGGCTATTTCATAATAATAAGAAATCCGTGTTAGATTTTGCCCATGTCTTACACATGCTGTTTCATACTTACTGATGGGCAAGGGTGGAAACTACTTTTTTACTCCTGCATGGAATTTTCTTAAAAATCTGTGGTACAAGGGACTGGTGTATTCCATATGCCTCAAGCTGAATACCTTATGAATCAACCACCACTTGATTCTCCTGTCAAAAGACATAAGCAATTAATTTGAAATAATTTCAATTTAATACATTGCAATCACAAAGCAAATCTGAGGAAATGTAAGCTTATAGGACACTCATAGAATTAAAACTTACTTGTTGGCTGTCAGGTAAGGTCAGGGAGTGAGGAGCAAGATGTGTGTTTCATTCATGGGAGTAAGAAACTGGAGGGGACAACTTGCATTAGCAAATCCAGTTCTGTGATATCCTAGTCAACCTACGTGTATAAACTCATCCCTAAATTTGTCATGTTCAGTCTTAAAACTACTTAGATTTCACCACTGCATCTTGTTAAAAAGTTTCTCCAGAACTTCTCTCCTGTGATGGTTAGAGACCTTCTTCAAACATCCGGTCACAGCCTATTCATCATCATTTGTTCTTGCACCAAAAAGTTCTTAAACTTGTTTTCTGTCTTTGTATTTTATGTATCATAATGTATTTATGGAGAGTAAAGCTATCCCTTTCTCTCTTTGTTTTGGCAGAGTGTATAAAACTGAGGTCTTTTAGAGCAATGAAAGATAATATAAAACCATTCTTATGCATATTAGTCATGCACATCATGAAGAGATATTAGCTTGAGTCTTAAAAGGAGCAGGCATGTGATAGTTTACTACAATATTGTAATAGTGAAGTGTTATCCCTGAGATAATTTATTACATCTTTGTGAAAGACTAAGTAGCTCATCCACAATACCACGCCGATGTAGCACATGTTGTTTCCAGTTGTATATAGGACCAGAATAAAGGTCCACCTGAACAGTTATCTGTCTCAGCAGTGGTAAATGGTAGATGTTTACAGACGAACATTAAGAACAGTGCAGGTATGATTTCCCATATTATATCAAATGCTTAATAAATTTCAGACAAAATTTCCTATAGTTAAAAGAAAATACTAGTTTATCAAAGAAAAATATGAAGCTGATATGTATGAATTATCCTTACTAAACCCATACAGAACTTACTGATTTTTATTTCTTTCTTTGATTACCTTTTTTTTCAAATTTGATTGAAAAATCTGTACGTGATTGAAGTCAAATGAGTATTCTCACTCTTTATCCTTAAATATATTTATTTCCAGACATATTTGCAATCCTCAACTTTAATTTATTACTTTTCAAAAATTGCTAAGAAAATTTATAAAAACGTGTATTAAAATATATCATGCATAGTACTTTTGGTATGCTGGGATGGAAATAATGTGGCTTTTTCCTCCCTCAACTGTCTCCAGCTACACAGAAATGGAAGTTTTATTGTTGAGGCTTGCTCCATTTTAATCCTTCTCATTAGCAAAGCTCCCTTTGCAACCAAGAGTTACACCACCAATTTTGCTGGAGACTCAAGCAAGGTATCATAATTTTTGCATATTTTACTTAAGGAGATTCTGTACTTCCTCATTGTGTAAGTCTGCAAAACTTCCCTTGTAAGTTTCCTAGCTTCTTACTATTGGCTCCTCTGAAACAAAAAATGTTATTCACAGAATCGCTTAACCATTCTGTTTATGCCGTTGAACCAGCTAGTGATCACTTAAGTCTTCCTTTAACTGATTTAATTCCCTTATGACTTCACTGTTCCCCAAAACAAGTTAATATTAACCTATTTTTGGTTCATTTATTATTTGTAAAAAAAAGAAATCTATCATATGTCCTGCTCAGGAATAGTTGCTGTTGATACTCATATTTCTTCACCAAACTGTCTGTAGTTTCTATCTGTACGATACAGGCTTCACTAGTATTTATCTTGCCAGTAACGTTATTTTCTTCATATTAATGTCCTATTCTGAGGGTTTATAGTAGACCTATGCCATTATTACAAAACAAAAAAAACCCCTTCCATCACCACCACCCCAAAAAATTATTTTAACCAAAATGTATTTTATTCATGCTCAATTCTGATTTAATTAAAGCTTTCAGCAGCAGCTTCCAGAATGCTACTCGTCATCTTCAACTTTGTCTCTTTTCCATATCTTACACCAGCAGTTCTAAGTCTTTCATTTTACTTTCAGAGGTCTTTGCATTAATGTAAAGATATATTAGTTATTTTCTCTTGAGTTCATCCAATTTCCTAGCTGAATTAGGCAATCTTCCTCTGTCTTACATCCCTGACTTCTGCTCTTGTCACTCTCATCACTGTTCATATTCACTATTCTTCATTTTCTGTATCTTTTACCACTCCATTTATCAATTTTTCTCTTCTTCTTTGCTAAATCTAAGTAGACTGATTATTTGAGACTCTCAGATTTAAAAAAAAAAAAAAGCTGAGGGACCAGCTTTGATCTTAGATACCTGGGGTTACTTGCATGCTTAGAATCAACTCCATCTGTTGAGAAGAGTCCTTTTCCTGTAAATACCTCCCAGAAGTTGGAGATCTCTCTTAACTCTTCTGTTCAGCCTCGTTATCTAGATCTGGATTTCCAAAAATCTGCTGCCTGCGGGCTCCACTTCTGAGGGGTTTATAACCCCAAATACCAATTTAAATAATCAAAGTGCTGTCTCAATCTAAAGTCCTAGAACTCCATTTGTGGTCAGATTACTGCTGTAAGAACTGCTGGACTAGCAGCACTCTTGTGTTCACTGACTTCCCACTTTAATGAATTTTGCCCATGTTTGCTCTTTATTCATTGTTTGCAGTGGAAATCAGGAAGTTGTGTGGCCAGACATGAAGAGCAGTCAATGGTTTTCTTGTGTCTGAATCTGCCCAATGGGCAGGCCTCTTTATTCTTAATTTCTAACCACAAAGACCTGACTCTTTTGATGTTGTAGTGAATATCAGACTCTCTCCCATCTGTTCTATTGCTGTCTAAGGATCATTCTGCCTCGTAGACATTCTCATGTTTTCTATGTATCATCCTGTCTTTGTTTTTCATCTGGTTCCTGATTGTCTCTCCTCTTCCTTAAATTTTACCACTGAGACGAGCTTCCCTCCTCCTATCTATGCCACCCTCTTTTATTTTGTTAGAAATGAGGATACATTATTGCTACTGATCTGCAAAGCTACTTCACAGTTTCCAGCAAATTCCCAGTCCTTCTAACCCCCTGAATGGTGCTGCTTAAAAAAAATAAATCTTTTACCCCTTCTGTATTCCTATTGGCTTAATCACTTGTCTGTGTATCTTTTGAACAAGCATTTTAACTTTTTCGTCTTTCGGTTTCCCTGTGTTTCACATAATGTTAATCACACTGGCTGTTGTAAAACCACAACTAATAAAGTACTGATTTACATTATACTAACTAATCAAAGGTTTTGGGGTAAATAATGTCAAAACCAGTTTATTTATCCAAAAGTTGGTTTTGATCATTTTACTTTTATTTCATTATTTCCATTGGCCTACAAGAACAATACTGAAAATAAAGTTTTGATTCAGACACCACTTTTTTTCTCTAAACGACTGGAAAACTTCAAGTGGAGTTAAATACACACATAAAGGATCTGGATTTTGTATTTTATCTATTTGTTTTAACTATTTTGTTAGCAAAAAGTTACTCTTTAAAGACTATTGAACAGTAACACTGATTAATTTAGAAGTGATTTTTAGTGGGGAAAACCATAAAACTACTCAGTCACTCATTTTTCCATGAAGAAAGGTAGTTGCTACAGCTACACACAAGCTAAGGCTGCTTGCATGTAGTTTTAAAGGCCTATTTTATGCTTTAGTGCTTTATTCCTTTATGGGATAGTACTTTTTTTCTTTAACAAAAAGGTTAACATCATGCCATCACAAGGGAAAACAGAATTGGTAACATACTGGACAATTATATTTTCATAGTAAATAGATGCATTTGTTTTAACTACTAACGTGAGTACAAGTTATAACATTGAAACATAGGTTGTATTTTAAAAAACTGCTGATTTTATTAGTTATTTTTTCAGTTTTGTGAATTACAATTAATCCTATCCTGCTTAGTGTTCATTAAAATTTGTGAATTTTAAACCAAATTCTAGTTTACAATGGTGCCTTTAAGATCTAATTTGGAGTAGAAAAATCAACAATTCCTTCAAACATCAAACACTAGCTCACTCTTGAAAATCAGATGCTTTCTTCAAGGTGTTTTTTTTTTTTTTTTTTTTTGTTAGAGGAAATGCACCGTATATGGGTGTGTTGCAATTACTTCAAAGGCAGGATTTATCTAACGCAGTGTCAGCCATCCCAACATTATTGTTACTTACATTCCTCTGGTGGGATGGCATAAATTGTCCTGTTGATACCTGTTCTGTCCAGCAGTGGAAAAGAAGACAAAAGCTTAGCTTAATCCAGACACCTAACTTTGAGACAGCTGAAAAAATTCCATCCCTCACCCACGCACCTTACATAGGTACAGCTTTGGGATCCCAATTCCTTAAATTACTCTTATTATGACAGAAATATTTTGGCATAAACTTGAGATTCAAACTAACAGTTATACACTTTGACTAAATCCATACTATGAGAATTTACGAAGAGCAAGGATTAAAAAAGTGGTGAGGTTAGAATGACATCATTTACTGCCAGACTATGTAAAAATGCTGGTTTAAAAATAACAGGTTGTAGAAAAATTGTCTGTGTAGACTAGTTTGGATTCTACATATTATTTTGCATTCTATATAGTATAGTAATATGAATATTATAAAAATACTAGTATGATTCAATTTGGTCATAAAACTTCCTCAAATTAAATTTTTCTGAATATGTGTTTACAAATGCTAGAAATCATTAACTAGTATTTGCTTGAAAATACAATATACACTATTTTCTGTATACCTAAATCAAAATATGCAATATTTACCTGAATATTCTTGTAGAATGATTTCTTTATAGAGCACTCTAATTTGGTTCCCCTTTACTGCTAGACAAATGATATATCAAGGAATTTATGTTACTTTGGTGAGACTTTTCTATGAAAATACACGTTGACTTTGAAGAGTCGTTCTAACAATGCGGTTTAATGTTTCAAAATGAGAGACATTCAGCTATACAGGGCTTGTGACTCAAAAGCAAACCTTAACTGCAATTTGGAGAGGTGCCACTGGAATTTGTAGGTGCTGGTATGCAAGACCAGGGTTTGAAGTCTGAGGAGATCTTGTTTGGTTGGTTCTTTTTCCTAGAGCTGTTGATTTAGTCTGGACGCTACTATATACCTGAGAGCAGTATGGGGTATTATACTGTGGAACTGAAATCCCTAACTGAGTAGACCATGAGTTTAATTTTCTGTAAATGTGCTTTTCTTATGATCTTGCCTATCTTACAAGGTTCAGGGCTATGACGGCAGGGATTGATCCTGTGCTTAGAGAAGTCAATGCCAAAATTTCCATGGTAAGTAACATTAGAGTCTCCCTGTCCTTGGCAATATGCAAGTACGTGTGAACAAAAGCTCTAATTTGCTGCAGGTATGAACTAGCAAGAAATAACTTCTCAGAGTAATAGAAGTAGGCAGGAATGTGCACTGCAGTGATGTGTGCCTTGGGGCAGACAGTCATGGTACCTGTGAGCACTGCTGCTTTGTGCTTCAGACTTGCTTTAAGCTAAAATCTCTGAGGAAGTCAGTACACAGGACCAATGTTTCAAGCTGCAGGATCCAGCGTCTCAGTTATAAATTGAGAAAGTTTGGCAAGCTTGAATCTTGTTCAGGTGAAGTATATGATATAATATATGGTATACATAATATATGATAAACAGGCAGAACGCTTCCTGTCATGGTTTAACCCCAGCCAGTAACTAAGCACCACACAGCCGCTCACTTACTCCCCCCACAGTAGAATGGGGGAGAGAATCAGAAGGGTAAGAGTGAGAAAACTCGTGGGTTGAGATAAAGACAGTTTAATAGGTAAAGCAAAAGCTGCGCAGGCAAGCAAAGCAAAACATGGAATTCATTCACTACTCCCCATGGGCAGGCAGGTGTTCAGCCATCTCCAGGAAAGCAGGGCTCCATCTCGCGTAACGGTTACTGGGGCACTCCGAACATCCCCCACTTCCTCCTTCTTCCCCCAGCTTTACATGCTGAGCATGACATCATATGGTCTGGAACAGCCTTTTGGTCAGTTGGGGTCAGCTGTCCCGGCCATGTCCCCTCCCAACTTCCCGTGCACCCCCAGCCTACTGCTGGTGGGGTGGTGTGAGAAGCAGAAAAGGCCTTGACGCTGTGTGAGCACTGCTCAGCAGTAACTAAAACATCCCTGTGTATCAACACTGTTTCCAGCACAAATCCAAAACATAGTCCCACACTAGCTACTATGAAGAAAATTAACTCTACCCCAGCCAAAACCAGCACACTTCCTTACAAATACACGTTTTGTTCGCAAAAATAGTATGTCCGAAGTAATGAATCTATTGTGAATATGTACAAAGAGAAAATTAATGCTGGATTCACATGAAAGCACCAGTTAGAAAGCTTATTTTCCTGGTCTCTTATCTTTAAAATGCAATGGTCTTACATGGACATGACAAATGGGGACCACAAGACCCTGCAAAACAAGCCTTGTCTACTTCGTAGCGCTGATACCATTGTTTAATTAATGCAAAGGATGGAGTTTGTTATAAAAAAAGAAAATATATTATTGATTTCCTAAGGGATCCCAGTGAAAAAGCATGCAAATAATATTATTCTCTTTTACCTGTAAAAGTAAACAGATTACACACAATCAAACTTTAGTTACTAATTATGGGAAATGTTTATTCAGATTGGGGACAGAGAGTTACAGCCATGTTTATCCAGTAGAACTGATAAATGCTACTAAATTAAACTGAGTATTTTTCCAGCTGTTTTACAGAGGATTATGTATTTCCAAATGCTTTTCATAAATTTGTCCAAAGCTGGAAAAAAGTAACTAGAAAACAGAGCTTCTTGCTAAACAAATAAGCTCATTAATATGCCGGGGGTGGGAGGATGGGTTTTGCTACATACTTCATGATGGCAACTTGAGTGTTGTGTCATTCTGGCAGCCAGATACGTATACGCATAACGAGTATAGCACTCACTGGAAGATCAGCACAAATGATGGGTGTGGAGAAGCAGCGGCACCCAGGGCTCAGTTTAGCATTTAGTGGAAGAGCCAAGAGTGGACCATGCTGAAGAAGTTTAGCAAGTCTAGCTCTTCAAACATATATGTACACATATTTGCACTCTTGTGTAAGTGTAATATATGCCCTGTTTTGAGGTTTTATTCATCAATAGAAATTATGTGCTCATTTAGGGATTTTCACAAACAGAAAATCTTCCAGTCGTTGGAATTTCCTTACCTCAAGCTACTTTGACAATAATAACACTGCTTTAAGTAACAAGATTACAAACTTTTAATGCATAAAAAAGACAATTGTTGAAAACAAAAATTTAAAGACAAAGCTTTAAAAATCTTAGATAATTTGAATCTTACTCATTATTTTAGCCTAATTATTTTCTGTACCAGTAGAATATTTATGTCTTTAAGAATTTAACCTTGTATTTAAAAAAGCAAATTATCTGTTGTGTAAATTCACTAGGCCAGCTCCTTAGTTCATGCAGTTTGAATTCGGCTACAGTTACAATACAGTACATACTTGAGGGCTTGGCCTTTTCAGTTAAAAACTAAAATGGGGTTAGAGGAGGAAAAGGTGATTTCAGCCATTTTAGCTTTGCTTATTTAGGAAGTTTATGAAAAACAAACCAAACAGAAGTTATTTTCTCTTTACAGTGGTTTAGCAGATTTTGTTTGGTTTCTTCTTTAGAATTTTCTCTCATATCTGAGCTAAAACACTGTACTCTTTTTTATGTCATCTCCTTTGATGTGCGAAATAGAAGGGTTATAAATCAGATAATTCCTGCAAACAGAATCTATTTAGTTCCTTGGAAAATTTGTGTAAATGAATTTGGATGCACCACTGTGAAACCTGAACTCAAACAGCTTGTGTTCTAGGAATAAAAAAGAGAGAGAGCTCTTACTACCTCATACCAGCCAAAGGATGATAGCTATTATGTGCAGAGCGCCTGATGTGAAAGATTTAGCTATAGTTTTTACACACAGTAGCAGGTAAAGGGAAAAATAAAAGAAAACTTAATAGATGTGATTTCATAATGTGAGAGGCTGGTAAAAAAATCCTGAGAGTACTTACAAAAGAGAGGTTATCGTTCTACAAATGCATTTAGAAATGTAATACCTTTGAAAATTATGAACTGTATGTGATGAAATTAAGTCTTTGAATAAATAAATACTGTTATGAAATGCTTCTGTATGAAATAAAACACCTGTGGCTCAAATTTGAGTTCATTGAAAATCAATGGGTTAGTAATCCAGCATGTACTGTTTTAATTTAGCAAACGGACTTTCTTTGGTTTATGATGGGTAAAAGAAAGAGTATGACTGTACATTTGGAATACTTAAATGTATAGTGATTATATTACTCATCATCATACCACTTGCTTCTTATTCTTAATTGCAAGTCTGGCAATGATCAGATCAATCATCCTAGAAACGACGGACTAACATGAAAACAGCTTCAAAAGTTAACTCTTGTTGGCTGGCAGCTGTTCTACTCAGAGAACACTTATACAATTATATGTATTTTTACTGGAGATTACATATATTTTATATATATAAAAATACATAAACTTTTCATATATATGTACACCTGTAGGTATACATTTGCATATATACACATGGATATCTGCATGTGTGTATACATATGTACACTCACCTATAGACAAATCATATATCACAGACAGAGGGAGGGAGAGACAGGCGCGTACACATCTGTCAGGTCCACCAACACTCACAATTCTGAATTGCTTGTGAAGACTGGGACTGACAAGGTGCTGTCGCTAAGCGCAGTATGGATTTGCTGCAGGAATTGCATGGTGACATTGGATGGTCAGAAGGAGATCAGTCAGGGCAAATAGCGTGGTCAATGGAGAGAGTTAGTCCAAGAGTGGCATTGAATTTGGAACTCTGTGTCTTCCTTTGGGCAAGCATCTTTCTACCCATAACTACAGGGATCCTGGAGAGACTGTGCCTCCTGAAAAGGGCATCAGAATAAATTAGTGCCTTGCTCATTCTGCATGGTAGAAATGCTATACACTTTCAGTGTCTGTGTGAGTGCATTCTTGTACGACTTAAAAACAGGTCAAAGTAGAGTGATGGTAAAACAGCATGAGGAAAATCTACTTAATTGATATATTTGCTTGCTTTCATTTGTCTGGGTTAATTGAGCAGCTAATGCCAGTTTCTAAGTCATATATTGGATGACATTATGTCTGTTGTATATAATCAGGAGAATGATATCCTGCTAGCTTCCTAGTTGTGAGCCATAAATGTTGTCCTCTGGCTATGCAAAACTCAAATTTAAAATGTTGTCATAACTTGCAAATATGCAGAAATTATTTACTTTCTGCATCTTGTTAGACTAAGTATAAACTTTACCATTTATTGTTTTATTATTCACTTTTTCTGTGGAGTGGAAGAAAGTCTTCCTGAAAGCTGTTGGGGATGAGGATCAGTGCCAAATGAAATCTGAAATAAAATTGTCCGAAACAAGCAGTGCAGTTGTACATTCCTCTGGAATGTTTTGGTATATAGATTATAATCATTTCCCTTAAGATATAATCCTGTCCTCCTGACAATAGGTATTTTCTTCTGGCTATGGTTTTCAAAAGCATGTAAGTTACTTCAAAGCATGATTTTTATCAGTTTGAAATGGAGCCATGCCTCTGAATTATGGAGATACTTTAAAATTGCTTTCCTTTCACTTTAGTAAAATACACTCAGATTCTCTAATATATGAACACAGATTACTTTTTATCTTTGAACCATTTCTACGTATGAGAAAATATGTCCTTTTTTTAATACTACACATTTCTTGCTTTATTACCTGAGAAACAAGTTTTTTGGCTGATATATCATTTTAGGATGATAGCATAGGGAATACTCCCACTCTTATCCCATAGGGGAAAAAATACTTGTTATGACATCTCAGATAAAACAGCGATGACAGTAAAATGAAAATATTACTCAACCACTTGTTTAAATGACTGAATTGTCCAATAAGCTAAAAGCAGATGTGTTTATTATTTAAAACAGGCACAGATTTCTGACCACAGAAACTTCTGAACTTGCTTTTACTATGATGATTAATTTCAATGAAAAATTCAGCATTCAGGGTGTGAGGAGTAGGACACATTTTATATGTCAACTTAAATATATTATATTTTCCTAATACCTAATTAAGTCATTTTTTTCTTCTCTCTTATTTGTAAATTGACCGTTGAGTTATGAAATAGAAAAACTTACTGCCACTACTGTCTATGCTGAAAAAATGGACCATGAGGGACTGTCTCAGGGCTACAACTCCATGGGATGGAGCAAGGCAATCCACAACAGGATGGGTGGACCTTGGAAGCATGGACACTGGGCAAAGGAGATTGTCTCCCTGATGACTCCACATTTACTCTCTAATGAACCAGATACTACTCAGAGCTCAGTCTTATTCTCTTTTTTGAGTGATAATATTGGAGGAGTAGAAAAGCACCAACAAATTGGATACATCATCCTTCAAAAGTAAGATAACCAGAAGGGAGGTCCAGAATTTAATTTTCAATGTGAGGTCCCAGATCCTGGACAAGGGCTCTGGCAGGGTACACCCATTCTGCAGTGCCACGGTTACAAGTACAAGGTCCCCTTCCTGGTACCAAGGAAGGTAGTCACATTCCTCACCTAAGTCTGCTCACCACTGGCTCATAACAGTTGTTTGGTGATCAGTTTAGGGTGGGCAAATTCACAAGTGCTTTGGTCATAGCCTAGATAAGTAAACAATTCCTGTGCTTCTGTAAAGTTCACATCTTTGGCACCCGAACGTCATTATCAGACTGACAGCTATTCAGAATCTTCCTTTCCTTTGCCTCCTTTTCCAAAAATAATCTGGTACTTCTGCTCTGGATATGGCTATAAGCCCGCTCAAAAGCAAAAGAGGTAAAATGGTATTTTAAAAAAAATCAAAAATTAGTCTTTAGTGAAAATCAACTTTCTTATTAACAAACTTTTGAATTCTGCTTTTTTTTTTATTGCTGTAAATCATAAGCCAATATATATGCGTGAATGTTGTAATATATTTGAGTCTAAAACTCAATCACTCATCCCTCACTCAATTTTTCAGACTGCAAATCATTTGGGACAAGGGCACTTACTTGCTTATGTGATGTGGAACACAATGGACCTTCTATACTTCTGCTCCCAACTCATCTAAACATGACACAATGAGTTTTAAAATATAACCTAGCTTTAGATTTATGCTCTTGCATTGTAAAGTATGGGAAATAAATTTGAATGCTGAAACTTTTTTCATATTAAAGTTCAGAAAATTTGGGTTGTTCTAATACAGAACTTAAACAAAGTTTGAAACCTTGAAAGTTACTGTGAAAAAGAATTTCTCTCCTGTGTACTCCAGAAAGGAAGTGATTCTTGGTTTAGGTGATTTCAAACATACAGCTATATTTCATCATGACAAGGACACCTGCAGCAAAAGATATGCACTAAAAAATTGGTTTGAAAATTCTAGCTACTCAGAAATTTTCACAAAACAATGTTTCTTTAAATAATATCAATCCATAAGCAGGAAAGTGAAATCCATCAATTTCAAAGTGCATTGTAAGATCAGGGAAGATTACACTTCATTAGTAATTACAAATTGTTTTGAATCAGGCCTAATTAAGCCTGAAAACAGAATAAAAAACATTAATCAGAAAGTGTTTGTTGGCCAAAAGGTAGTAAAAATTTAAGTCAGAGTATGTATGTTCTTTCCCTCCAAAGCCCACTGATGCTCAAACACATGCAGAAGTAGAGAAAAGCTATGTCATGGCTGTGCATGCAGGTAACAACAATGAGAAATGGAGATAATTGAATCCATTATCAGATGATCACTGCTATAATGGTGGTGGCAAAATACAAGACATTTTCAGACATTAATGAGCATTGAGAGAAAGTCTGTCTTCTAAAGAGGGAGGAGAAGAACCATGAGCAAAAGATAAAAATAATAATGTGGACTCATTCACTGAAATTTGTCAGCTAAAAAGTATATTTCATTACAGCTATAATTTAGTGAAATACTTCACATCAAGTCCAACAATTTCAAACTTTTGTGAAAAATCTCATAGTGCATCTAAATTAATATTTCACTTAACTTTGGATTTTTTTTTCTGCTTTAACATCTTGTTAGGAATATTTCATTATGTTCAAAGTTCAGGGCAAGATCACATGTTGCTCTGCATGTCTTAGCCTGGCTGAAAGAGCTTTTTGTCTTTACATTTTTTTCCCTCCCAACTGATTAATTCAGTTTAGCCATTTGCTCCTCCTTTCCATAACTGAAGGTTTGTTTATGTTTGGCTGATGCTGCGCATTTTGGTAGCAAGAGTAAACTGGTTTCTGATACAGCTACATTAGTACTGGCAGAAAACCAGACAGATGCCTATTCCTCCTATCTCATCCTCCTCTCTTTCATTCTCTTTTCTCTGCTTATTGCACAATTCGTTTTTCAAATACCTAACCTGATGTTGAACCTCTTCTCTAACTTGATCTGTGAAATTTAGTAAAAGTTCAGTTCAAAATGGTTACTTACAGCATTTTCTGCTAACTGCAGGATCCTAAATGTGTGTTGAGAAACGATGCCCAAAATGTTACTAGAATTAAATTTGCAGGTTTAAGGGGGTTAAAGAGAGGGAGAGATCTGAGGTCTAGAAAAAAAAATACCATGTCATCCCAAAGTTTTGACACTGGTTTAGCAGTATAGAAAATCTTCTTTTTAACTTTCCCTTTTGAGAAACATATTAAGATACTAAAGATACTAACCAGCTGTACAGTTACTACATAGAAACAGGTATAGGGTACTACAAAGTTTTCCATTAGTAACAGAATTCCGGGATCAAGAAATGTAATCTTTAGACATCTACTTCAAACTATTTCAAGCACTGAGGAGTAATCAAAAGCAAATTATGAATATGCTATCCTCCTCCTTCTTGTTATTATTGCTGCTACCTAGCAGAATTTAATGAATTGTACAGGTCTTCATTGGAGGGAGAAGGATATATCTTGTTAAAAAAACAGATAAAGTAAATCTTGCAGTAAAGAACTTATAACCTAAGCACTTATCTTTTACATGTACAAAGCATGTGTCCTTAGATTGGAGAAGCAGCACGCTTTTTTTCCTCATGACTTTACTCTGATTTGCATATTGCACCATGATTCACGGCAGCACAGCGGTCTGTGTGAACATCAGCATGCCCACAGCTACCCACAGCATGATACCTGCAGGCAATCATACTGCGAAGGAGTGGAGCAATTGTTGTGACTCACCTACCTCCAACAGTGAGTCTGCTGTTGTGGTCTGTTCCTCTGTTTACACACGTGTTCATACACACACACATGCATGCACCCCTTTTCTTATTCGGAGAGATTTCCGCACCAAGATGATGATAGTAAATATGAAAACCAAACATCAATATACAACCTAATGTGTGCCACTTCTAGCCCATTTACAACACGCCAGTACTCACTCCAAGTCGTTTTGCTTAGCAGTGAAGGGAAACAACTGAAGAGAAACCTCAAAGGATAATTAAGAAATAACATAGGCTTTTTCTTTAGCTTTCCTTGACATATATTTTCTTCACAAGTCTCCATTCAACTTTAATTAAATTTTGCTTTGAGCTCCTGAACCTGGAACAGTGGATTTTTTTTTCCTCATAAAGCAAACTTTACCTTGCAGATAAAAAAAAAGAAAAGAAGTGACAAAGCTATAATCAGCAGATAATACAATGAAACTACTATGAGTTTCATACTGGCTAAAAAAATCTTTGAATTCATTATGTCTTTATGAGTTTCACATACATGTGAAGTATCAAATTAATAGCACCTTATTCCATTCATATTTGGTGTTAGAGGAGTCTTAAGCGAGCAAATGTAACTCATGCTCAATTTAAGACCTCTTCAAACTAGCAAGATGTTGCAAAGTGATTAAGGACTAGGCCCAGAAAGCTTCACCAGCTTTAACAGTTTAAATTAATAAATGATGTAGGTGTGGGGGATTTAATATACACCCGAATAAGATGAATAAAATTCCACATCAAATAAAACACCCTTTTGCACTGAAATACATTGTCTTCAAGTTCATTTATATATCTCTGATACAAGCACTACCATTTCCAATCTTTCCTTTCAATGTAGGATTACAAAGCCTAGACTATTGCTTATTATACACTTCTGTGCAAGAGATGCAGTAGAAACAAGTGCAGTAATCAGTCAAAGGTAGAAGTAGTTATGGCTCTGAAAGATCAAAGAGCAGGTAAAGTAAGTAATAAAGGGCACACTTTCTTGTATATTAAACCAGTAAATCATTCTCATTTATGCTATATATATGCCTGTCAAGTATTTTAAAGAAAATTCAGATAATCATGAAATATATCGTTAAGCATTTCTATGGGATTTTATGTTTTTGAGTCACAACAATATTCAGAAATTTTTATTTCATTGTTCCCACAAAGCAAGTGTGAGTTGCCAACAATCACAGAGTAATTCAGTCTAGGTATGAGAATTAGAGCCAAAGGCTTCATTGTCCAAAGCATAATCTATTCTACACACCTCTGCTAAAAATGAAACTATGGGAATATTTCGCTGTACGTGGTCAGAAACTCAAACTGATTTTATAATTTCTGTATTCCAGGTATTATAGATGGTTTTGCCATGTAATTTCTAGAACATTTAATGTCCCAGTAGCATCCTATTACTAAAACAAAGAAACATGAACAGATATTGAGCATGCCAAAAAATACAAAGCCAAACTACTAAATAGTTATTTGAAGGGGTGCGAAAATGCATCAGTCAAGACTGATTTCAGAGAATAGCCTGACACATTCCAAAGAATCTATTTTTCATTTCTGCAGCTGAGATAGTATGCCCTAATAACTACAGTAAGAGAGGCAGAGGGAAATACTAATTTGAAACAAACTCATTTTTGGAACTGTGCTCTGAAAGGTAAGAATTCATAAGAGAAAGGGATGAACACAATCAACTTATGTTTATAGACTGTATTACCACTTCAATACAATTTTGTTTTCATGTTGAACAACCTAGGTCTGAGGCAGCAATTTTGTAAGAAACAATGACACTAACTTAACTTCATGCCATTGCGGTCTGTTGCTCATGAACTTAGTTTCATCCCCTACCATGCAAATTTCTCTTTCAGTGCAGCAGCTTGCTACAGCTTCCTGTTTAAGAGGAAGGTATTGCCACGCCATCTTAAAATAACTTTTTAATTTAGACCAGAGCTTGTGGAACAACATAAGTGGTTGGAAAAAAATGGCAAGTTCATAGGAACTGAGAAATCCCTCGGTAAAGCTGTGTTTTATCTGATCAGCTAGATAGGTACTTCAGAATCTTGCTGACAGGTCAAAGAGGCCTGTTATAATATGCGTATATGACTACAGGCTATTTTTTGAACTGTTAAAACTATTTTACAGTTGAATTCAGCTGAATATTCAGCTATCACCATTTAATATTTTTTCCTCTGTGAAGTTCAATAATTATGCTGGTGCTATCTCTGTTTAACAGTTAAAGTCATCCTCCTCTTCATTCACTCCTCCCATCTTGTTCAGCTTCCTTGTGTGACTATCAAAACTTGCTTTGACCTGAACATTAGAATAGGCCTAAAGTAAGCCACATTTTGAGTCAGGGAACAGTATTGTTTTGATCAGTACAAGACAATGACACTTTTATTTACTTTTCCTCAGTTTGTATTTTGTTATTTGAGTATTTTTCTTTTTAAAGAAAATTTAGAATCCACGGTTTTCAGCCTTTGTTTGAAGATACTTGCCTTCTAATTAGAATGTGCAGACACATTAGACTGGGGGAAAAATAATCCACTCCCCATCGATATGAATAAAACCATGGTTAGCACATCTCTTTTTACAAGGTAATTTCCATTCCAAATAACAAAAGCCAGCAACATCTCTCGCCACATTATGTCAACATGTAAATCCCAAGCCAACATCAGGATGTGATAAATCAGCACTTTTAATGCAGATGTCTTCATCATAGCCCATACTCCCTGACTTTCCTCTTTACTAAATCATGAGACACTACACACCTTGCTATATGCTATTTCGCTTGGTGAGGGGACCATGTGCTGCTGGGAAGCCACCAACATAGCTCCAAACACCTCCTTGCCCTCCTTCAGGGTGCTACTGATCAGGTCCATCTGGTTAGTGGATGACAGCAGTGCAAAAACCAGCTGTGTCTGGAGCAGGAGAAAGGCTCCACGTGAGAAGCAAATAGATTTGTTTGACTATGGAGACTGACACTTCAGAGGCCTGAAGTCTGGGCCAGAAAATCTTCTCTCACATGGGAGTAGTTGAATCCTTTATTAGAACCTGATTCTAACTAAGCTCAGCTGTAGCTAGAGGAAACATTCCTATTTGGAGATTTGGGAAGTCCTGGTGGGACCTATAAAGGTCATCACCCAGGAGGTCTTTTCTCAAATTGGATTTAGCATAATTTTGAGATTTCTTTGCAGTGCTATTGCTAGTATTTCATCGAGTTTACCTTCTTCTCATTCAGGCATATTCACTTGCTATAGTGGCCATTTCTGAAAGATGTGAAGTAAAGAAACGCTAAGCCATTTCTGAGTCACAGGACTGTAAAAGAAACCATAAATAATGTAATTATAATGTAATTTTTATTACATGCCATCTTGTAGAAAATGCTGTGAGATTCTATTGAGTAGAAATGATGGAAGTTTTAAAACTGACGGAGTCTATGGAATAAGTAGCAACACAGCCATATATTTGAAAATCGCCTGATATACAACAGATTCCTTTTCTGTTTGGCTACTTTGTAAGTGCAAATGCTAGAAGAAAATACATGTACCTAAGAACAGAACTTAATTTCTCTACTGCTCAAAGCAGTTTATGTAAGTAATCTGTAAGTAATCTTACAAATACCCAATTTTTAAAAGGCCCCAGAAAAAATGCCATTTTGCCTATTACTGCAAATCAATTTTCCAGCACTAGGTGCTGATTAACAATGAAGAAAAAAAAATGAGGAAGAGTGGAAAGTATAACAACAGAGGTCACGGTGCTCATATACTTGATAAGTAGCAGGGTGTAAGACCCTAGACTTGGATAAAAAGAAACTTTCTTTCAAATAGTTCATCATATACTGAGACGAAATCTCAATCCCTGTAAGAGGGCACTAGGTTTAAAAAGATCTGGTTCTGCTGTTGGCTTACGCACTGTCCTACTGCATGGGCTTCAGCAAAATACCCATTTTTCACTGACTGCCTTCTCATCCCTTGCAAGTTCTGATTATTTAAATTGAAAGACCTCAGGAAAAAAAAAAGAACAAAGAAACAGTTTCGTGTTGTTATATTCACTATATTCCAAACCAAATTTATAGTAGCTAAAATAATGCAGATAAAAATAATGCTATATTTAAATTTCTGATGATCATGTGACTGAAGCATGGAGTATAATGCATGCATACAAAGGAACTGAGCTATGACTGTCTGAGAAACAAACCTTTATTTGAGGAAGCTAGAGCAAAAAGACACGTGCGAGAGGTATAGTGACTCTGGAAGCTTCTGTGTTGATCTTTTTCTTCATGTTTTCCATTTAGCAGACATACCAGAACTGCAGGGGCTAGGTTTGTTTTGGTGCTGCACTGCCGCAGAGGTCTTCCAGGTTGCACAGACATAGGTGGTCTTGGCTTTTCGTTAAAAGCAAAAAGAAATAGATTTGCGCTGCACTTCTCATGCAAGAATATTACCTCCTGACCCTCCAAAATTAGATTTTAGTTCACAGAAATCCAACAGGAGCTCACTAGCTACATAATTTTCAAATCTCAATTCAGTTTCCTGATTTATAGAAAGCCCCTCTGTTTTTAACAGTAATTTGCAAATACTATTCACAGCACCACACAGACAGCCTGGGAAAGTACTCTTCCATTCCACTTAGTTTTTCTCCTTCCCATCTATAGGAAAACCATGCCTGGTGCCTGTATCAGATAACTGTATCAAGTTCTTTCTGAAATTCTTAGAACACCTTGATTTCTCACCTTTTATAACTGAGAAAGAAAAGGCACAGACTGAAAGTTGTATTGCTAAAGCTGCGTTGTAAGAAAAGAGGAGAGAATGGCTATATTTATTTCATGTGCATAATCTATTTACCCATCCTCACCACTTAGCTCAGTGCGTTTTTCCAGCTCCTCCCTCTCTGTCTGACTCTGAGGAAGGCCAAGCTCTATTTCCCCTTTTTCGTTCATAGCCATCGCTCCACAGGGCAAATGACACAACCGTGCGTTTGCTCAGTAAACCTGCTACCCTTTTAGTAAAGTACTTTTCAGTTCACAGCTTCCTCTCAAACGTGCTGCAAAGGTGGCATGTGCGTAAAGTGCGAATGGAAACTCAGAGGCACGTGGTGATGAAAGGACTGTGGTAAAGCAGTGTGCTCTTCCACAGAACAGCAGGAGCATAAACTGTAGGATGTTTTAGAAAATGGCAGCAGATGTTTATCTTGACTACACAGACATAAAGTTTTTTTCCCCTAGCCATATAAAATTAATATTAATCATTCACAATGTGACATGAAGCAATACAAATAGGGCTTTCTATGCAGGGCTGAAGAAAAAGCACTGTCTTTTAAAATGTGCGTGCAAGCAAAGAGAAGATGGGTTATTTTACTAACAGTAACATGCAGGTTCTTGTCCTTTTAAAATATTTTTATTTTTACTAATTACTTACGTTCTAAGTCAAGGGGAAAACAATGGTTTCTCTGTTCATTCTTAGACCATTTCACACTGCCAGAGTACACATGAGCAAGCACGTATTTCTTCAGTCAAGCAAGTGCAAGCCACAGTCTTGACAATGTTTAAGGTGCAAGACAGAATGCAGATTTGACCAGTTCTATGTGGTTTTGAAGGTTCTGGCTTTCTCTGTAAGAAATTTGTCCTAAAACATTTGACCTTTTGTTATTTATACCTTTCACATAGTCCTAGTTACAGATTAATATTCTTTTATGTATTTTCCAGTAGGCTAATAAAGCTTGATTTAGAGGCACTTAGATTTCTCCACAAGGACCTAAAAACTTTTAAAATCCAAATTTTATTTGGCTGAAGTGAGAATGGAAATCCCATTCTGAAACTAGACATGCAGCTTTAAAACAGAGAAAATTGAAATTAGGGAAGAAAACAAAAGCCACAAGGTTTCTTCACCCCTCTCCTTCTGCCAAGCTGTGTTCTTGAAGGTCAATCCTTGCTCTCGGTCCCTCAGTGACTTTCTGAGGAACACAGCCTCTGCTCTGGTCCCTAGAAAGCACTTTCTGTCAAGGCTGAGGTCTGTCTGCTCCTTGCTGCCCACTGCAGTCCCTTTAGTCTCTGCGTGAGACTAAGTAACTCTCGCTGTTGCCTTTTCCCCTCTGTACTTCCCATAGGAAAGATGCAACCTCCCTCCAGACAGTCCACCCGATCTCATCCTGTCAAGTACAAGTAAGCCCTCTCAAAACCAGCAAAGAGCAGTGAATACTTTGCCTCAAAGCAGGTCAAGAGTTTCCCTCACTTTTTTTGCAGGCAGATGACAGTGATCTCTGTCCAAACAGGCAGGTTGTGAGCCAGATCCCCAGCTACGTGGCTTCCATGTCAGTGCAGGTTTGCACCTGACTCGCTCGGAGTCAGGCAATGCTCATTCATGTCGGTTTGCAAAAGATCATGGAGATACTCTCAAAAATAAACACCAGGCATGTCAGCAGACATATCAAAAAATGAACACAGGGATAATTTAGAGCTCACTCAAGTTTTACTTGTATATATGCATGCATGTTAGGACAGCCTGTAGTTACTACTGCTAATTTATTATTATCTGTATTTACCATTCATTTTTATTTTGTTACCATGTAAAAACAAGTCTGGGTCTCATTCTGCTAGACACTGTATGAACATAATTGATGAGAAAGTCTGTGTCCCTAAAAGCTTTTAGTCTGAAGGGTAAGACATAAATACTAGATGAAACAATCAAATCGACTGGATGAACTTGGGGGGAAAACATGCTCAAAAAATAAATCCACAGTTTAATATGTTCTGCATCACAGTCACAACTTCTCCATCTGTTTCTGACTGATAACAGCCTAAGAGGTACCACGTTCCCTGTTACTGCTTTATTTAGTAAAATGTTATGTTAAAAAAAAATGTTGCCTCTCTGTGGGGCATTAGTGGAATGAGTATGAGTGAATACAAGTTTTTAGAGGTTTTGGCCTTCCAATTACTTCCAAAAGAAAATAAATGCAGTAAGCATCAAAGTGATTGTTCACTGTCCCATATTGTCAATAAAACTGGTAGTTCTAATAATGGGCAAGGAAAAGAAACCAAGTACATCTCAGTCCTTCAACCTTTCTGTGTGTAATCCCACCAAAGTCAAGAGTTGTACAGGATTGAATTCAGCCACAAGTTGTTGCAAATTAAAGTTTCATTTCAGGAAATGAATGTAAATAAACCAAACCAAAGAACAGAGAAGAGAGAGGTTTCTCTTTCATTAAACTTTTTACAGGGAGGGAAAAATATCCTATTAAAAGGTACTACCCAGCAAAAGTAAATCTAAGCCATTTTGCTTAAAGTAGCTAAATACGTATTATATACACAACCCTTTTATCAATCTTTTAATGTACTCCCATAATTTTGCCATTGGTGGAAGCCATCGACTTACATCCATTGTAACTATGATTCAGAAAAATTGTGTTGTCTTAAAGAATTTTGTCAAAATTTTCAAAGGATACCAAGTTAATAGAAAAATTAAGGGCATAATTTCTGTATTTATTCACCCTAGAAAAAAGTTGATTTTTAATATGGTCACTCATAAATTATTATTAACATACATTAAAACACCCTTTGATATCTAATGCACAGGCAAGTATTGTTCTAAATTTTTATTTTTTTTCTGGACATAGTTCACTTCGGTTCAAAGTGTAGACAAAGCATATTATGCCTAATATTTGTCAAAATTCGTTTTGCCTTAAAATCTATCCATCTAGCATCATTTTAGTTAATGCATTTTAAGTAAAGATAAAATTCGGTGATCTAGACAATTTTCTAGCTAAGATAAATCTTAAATTTTAGGTTTATATCCCAGTATAAATGATGGGATGTGGGGACTTTATTTGTGTCTTATTTAGCTTCATAAGCAATATTTAAAGGGTCAGCTGTATTTATCAAACTGATTCTTCATTGATTTTTGCTTCTGCCATGTAGCTTATTGATTTATTTTTCTACTGAAATTGTCTGTCAGCTGTTAAATTTGACCAGCTGACTTTTCAAAAACATAATTAGGGAGCAAGCACTTCATCCTGGGTTAAGGATGTGAGAACTTCTGGCAGAGGCAGAGTCACACACATCTGGGGCAACTGCTGTTTGCTAGGTGAGCCTGTGTCCATGGCCAGTTGCACTGTGCCCCAGGTTCAGCTGCAGCTGAACTTCTTCCCTTCCCTCAGTGAGGTCATGTAAAGGTAGTTTGAGCTTCTTACATTATGATCCATAACATAATAGTTATAGTATATTGCACTGTATTTAGGTAAACTAATTTATCTACATCTCAGAGGACTAGATTGCTTTTGTTGTCCTTTCATAGGTAACAGGAAAAATTTAATCCCCTCTAGTAATTAATTTAAAAGCTAACATAAGCTTTCTGGCTGCATTTTGAAGAGTCTTCACTTTTTCTTTTCTTTCTTTTCTCTGATAGGATCAATAGTCTTCTATTTGCCAGTCAGACCATCTCCTACTTGGCTGTTAATTTAGAAACTTCCTGAAATAGAATTTTTCACCTTCAGTTTTCTATTTAACACACTCCAAGCATGACTCCTCAGGTAACATAAAAGATAGTTTCTTTCTCATCACAAGAAAAAAGAAAATTTCTAGTTATTTTCAAATTTATTTTTAAAGGATGGAAGTGGGCTGCAGTATTTTGACTGGCCTTCTTTCTTTCTTTTTGTTGGTTGGGTTTTGGTTTTTGTTTTTTTGGTTTGTTTTTTTTTTTTTTTTCTGGAATCTCTAAAACTGATTAAGACTGAAGCTGATGAGACAAAGTAATTTTGAAAGATTACTTTGAAGTCTTATATTTCCTTAATATTCTTTAACCTAGAGACTTAGCTTACCCAATAACATACTGAATAGCATAACCTACACTGACAGGAAAGATGAAAAAATTATGCTCTTCGCTTCATCTAGTTTATTTTTCCTTTGAATATAGGCTTAGAGAAGACACAAAGCTTTGTAATATTACATGTAGTTCATAAATAATCACAATCTTTGGGACTAATTTTTTTCAAGGTTTTGCTCCTACTACCAGAAAAACTGGACACAAATTATAAGGTGAATAAATATCAGAAAATCTGATTCCTATATTATCACAGTATAACGTTATACCTCATCAATATATTCTTTCAATATTTATGCTATACTTGATACTTTAAACTACTACTTCCTTCCTTTTTCAGTTATACTCCAGTGTCACAAGACCATTCTTAGACTCAAAATCTATAGAAATTTGAAAACAAAAGCGTTCTGTTTTTCTACTAAAGTACAGCTAAACCAAGAAATGTTTGTTACTATTTAACGAGAATAGGCATAATAATAGATGTAAAATTAATAGAAGGAAAGGAAAAATAAGAACTATAAAAGTGAGCTAAAGCACTAAGAGAAGAAAATAATGACACAAGAATAAACTTGCCTTAAATTCTTCTCACTCTTAACTTACATTTTTTGAGGCAGACAGAGACTGATTTTATATACTGTTCAAAATATAATAGTTTATACATCTCAGATAATGGACTCAAAAGAAAATAACATCAAATACTCATTTCCAATTCAATACAGACCTTAGAGCTTTTAGTGGTTCACTAATCTTAAAAGATCTTAAGTAGAGGTTCACATTTAAGGATACAATTAAATTCCAGTTCCTGTTTTGTTTTACAAATGCTACTACTCTGTCCTTATTTTTTAGTAGATTTCATTGCATTACTAAATATGTTTTATTTCATTGGTAAAATATGTAAGTATCCATATATTAGTTTTCCATATGTACATTTTAATGAGGAATAAAGGAAACTCCATTTTAATGGACAATTCATTGAGAAATGGTCAACATTTGCATTTATACTTCTGCTGTATCTTTTTGTGTTATATGCTGATATGGAACTTGTTTACTGTTATAATTCAGAAGTCATTTATGTCTATAAAGCACATCATACTTTAAAGACAACGAAAGGAGAAAAGGAAGTTATACAGTTTATCCAAACTGTAAGTACAGTGTTGTTTTAAATATTTTACATTTTCTTTCAAGGCAAAGGAATTTAGAATTTTATTTGATATTAAATTGTTTTATAAAGCCTTAATGGACTTGTTATTCCTGCTAGTAATCATAATCCTTTTTAAATTATATGGCACCATTGCATACAGTAAATAATGTCCCTTTCACTGCAATGTATACTAAAGCCAATAACAACGATATCTTATTGTGGCGCAAAGTTAATAGCTGTAACTGGCAGCAATATTTCGGCCTCTTGCCAGCTTATAGCTGATAAAATATTAATTCTTATGTCTGTCACAGAGAATTGCAATTGCTGAGCTACCACACTTACCAGGCATTATCAAGTACTAAATATTTCATCAAAAATGGTGTAGCAAATCAGTGCTATTATGTGGTGTTGTGGGGTTTTTTTAGTCATCACATATCTAGATGTCAATACTGCCCTTGGCTAGCAGCATGCTTGCTTCTCCTAAAGAAGCCAAGAAGTTCCACACTAGGACATGTGCAACCCACAGCATGTTGCCAGTTAACCCTAAACAATGGATATGGGTGCATTGCAGGGGTCAGGGGGGCAGAGTCCATTAAGCTGCTCAGGCAGCTGCCTTTGAATTGCCACAAAAGACAATCTAATATATTACAGGAAACTGAAATTGATGGTGGTTTACCTTAATATGACAGGCTGTAAACTGCTGTGGTTCATTATTTCAAAAGCAACTGAGCAGCCCCAGCAGCTGGCTGGGAACCGACAGGAGCAGGGAGAGGCAGGTCAAGCCCAAAGTCTTTGACGCAGGAGATGAAGACCAGAAGCTGGGAGGGTGGCTGGGACTTCCACACTCTTCTAGAGAAGTACATGTTTCCAGGGTCCTTTCACCCTTCACTAGATACTCACTTGTGGCTACTCTCGGAGGGAGGGTACTGAAATAGATGGCCCTTTGGTCCATATGGCTCTTCTCAAGTTTCTGTTACCTACTCTTTCAAATATGACTAGCGATCACAGTTCAGGAATGTCCAAAGTACTCTGAAAAGATGAGGAGCTCAGTGTAATTACACATACTGAAAGTCCAAGTTTGTTAACAGCATCGGGCTTACACAATGAAACAACCTGCAGATTCTCAGAACGTCTCTCAGCTATCCTGGACTGCTTTGCACCCTGATTTATTGTGTGGTATGGAAATACCTTTTTTTTGCAGAACACTTTTCTACCTCATGACAGTTTGTGTATGTTTAGTCTGCTTCTTTTTCTTTACTTGGTTGTTTTTTTTTTTTTATTTTAGGAGTGTCTTTGCATTTGAGATTTTGGGATTGTCTTTCTCTGGGACTGAATTCAAATGCAGCTGCAAGGCTTGGGCACTGCAACAATACATCTATTCCCACCTAGTACTGCAGACATAGGGTTAACAGTAAGCTTGATTCTTATGAGCTGAAAAAGGTAGTGAGTATTTCTGTGACCTGAGGATCTTGATGTTGTAATTATAGTCCTTCTAATTATTGCTCTTCTTCTGACAATAACATGGGTCACATGCCTGCCTGATCGTTCACTGTTTCTTTAAGATTTGATATTCAGTCTCTGCTAACTCCATTCCGCTTCTCTGAATGCTGTCATTTCTGCATGCTAACTTATGTGGTGCCAGTATTTTCATAGAGTGATTAACTGAATTAGTTATTGAATGGAGACATGATTTTATCCTGTTATCTTTCACTTTACTCAAGCCTGCAACCTGCCCAGGACAAAGAAAGGCTGCTGTGTTCAGTGAACCACGCAAATGATGCACATGGTCGTCTCTGAAAATATATTCAAGTACAATTGAATCTTTAAAGAATCTTTAACCTCCTTCTCAATCATGAAGTATCTTTTAGATTACGGTAGTACGGTAGTACGTTGCTGGGTTTTTTGAATTATTCTTGTGACAGCCTCATTTTCTAAAAGTGACCAGACTTCTGCAATCCTAGTATTTTTAGTAGTTATTTTAAAGGATTCTGATTATTAAAAAGTGATGACCAATTATCCTGTGAAAATCAGGTCCCTTTGAAAATTTAAATCCATCTGTATTATTTTCTTTCAATAGCTTCGCATCTTGAGAAGTCATGGGAAAAATAAGCATTCCGTGGCAAGCTCTGTGTGAAGTAACCATCCTTTTGGCAAAGAGAAGCTTAAGCATGCATAATTTATCTACTTCCTATCTGTTACATGTGCCTTTTTTCCACATTTAGTCCCACAATAACTGTAGAGATTGCTAGGTTGCAGAAAGCTGGATAGATCCTGGCTGTACTTGCTTGTTTTGTAATAAACAGTCTGACCGTGTGGGGGTTTTTGTAGAGATGTACCTGATACTTGATTATTGTAAAAGCACACATTCTGGCACAGCTACCTTTCTTTTCTATTTCATTTTTCTGATTGATCATTAAGTATTCAGAAGAGGATATGTCCTTTGACAACCTATATGATGCCAAGTGCATGTGACTTTGCTCTTAACTTGAACTAACTAAAAAAAAAATTGTCCATGCCTATAGATTTATATCAGTTAGTACCGATATATCTCTCCTCCACAGAAAGCCAGCATTTCAGCCATACTGAATGGCTAGTGCACATATGATTTCATTTTGGAATACATCACTCACTTTATAATGAAAACTGAAGCTAAGGTATTTTAAAGCCATCCTCTTTTTTATAAAACAAAACAAAGCAAAACCCTTGTATTGAATCAAAAGTGGTTCCCACCTGTAGAAAAATTAGCAATTCCCAAATTCAAATCTCAGTTTACTAGATCTACATTGACATGCTGCCATTTCCTAAAGAGATGTTCTAAGCATTTTATTTCTCTTTTCTGTCAGTTCGGGATCTGTCAGTCCTTTAAAAAGCAAGTCTCTTTTCTGTAAAATCCAGAATAATCGCATGCATATTAAATATGGTTTCACAATGTTTTCTAATTGTGGTCATTCATGATATTAAAATATTGATGTGGACATTAAGTTTTCCGTATTACATAGCAGAAATCATTTGAAATTATACACAGAAAAGGATTTGAGGCCCAGAGTTGTCACAATGCTCCATCTACTTATTGCTACGGGAAATGATGGGAAGGAGACGGCATGTAGTAGTGAATGTTGTCTTTGATCTCCTTTTCATTCTCTTCTTGTAGTTATTAGATGACGGCAAATCATATAAAGCATTTCAGGTATGAACTGCTTCGATATAATACAGATTTTTTTTTGAAAGAAATGAAATGCCAGAAAAAATATTTAAATACTATTTTTGTTCACCAGCTGTGATGTGCGCACACACATGTAATTAATTGAGTAATCCAGCAAACATTTTCTTCACATATTTTTCAAGAATTTAGATTATATTTTAAGTTTTCAAAATACTGTAATTTTATGTTTGCGTTATAAACATTCCTAACAATTGCAGCTGAAATCCAAGCTCTCTTTAATCAGGCTCTGCAATATGTATACCATAGGAAGAGACAGTCCCAGGCATAAGCAGTATGTATTATAACTAGAAAAATAATAAACAAAAAATTTTATCCCAGTTTTGCATATAACAGACTAGGATTTATAGAAAAGTTGTCTTTCCTAAAATCCCATAAATTTTTTCCAGCTTTTCTGCTATGGAAAAGCTTGAAAAGATGACCTGTATGTGCTGGAGGACCAAAAAATCAGAAACGTAGACATTAAAGTACAAAATGGAAGACATACTTTTAAATTAATTGCATTATTTTGGCTGGGTATTCGTTCATTATTTTCAAACATCTTTTGTTTTTATTGTTTTAGTAATGGAAATAATTCTGTATATGGGAATATAAACAGTCCTGGTTCATAACTGTTTGGAGTGATATGCAGAAAAATTGTGTATATATGCAATGTATATTACGCTTCCATATGTTTTTAACATATTTATCTTAACATTAGCATAAATAATGTGTGGCATTTAATTTCAAATTTGTTTTTAGTTTTCACACAAGCACATTTCAAGATGTGACTTGTTTCCACCACCTTCCTGTCGTAAAAAACCTGACCCTAACAGAGCTTTCAGGAGCACATTCCTCCATCGTAAAACTAAGCAGCTCTTTTTGTGCATCCTTCTGCTAAAATAATATATGACCTCAAAATAGAGCTTTTCTGCCTGAAAATGGATAATGATTGAGCTTGGTGACAGCTATGGAACCTAAACGCGAACACCACTTATGGGATGCTTCACAGCTGAATTTAGGCGGCTGCAGCATAGACACTGACAGCTGATTTGTTCCTTTGTAACCAAATGAAACAGTCAATTTTGCGGTGCAAGTCCCTTGACCTTAAGACAAGGTGAAATGTTCCTGAGATGCCCCAGTTTCTCTCCATTGATTATAAGGGGGGTATGGATGACTAGAGGACATGTATTGTGTACATTGAGTGAGATGAGTCCTGCCCTTGGTGTCTATTCATTTAGCTATTCATCGATGATGAATCACCTCAGGATCGCTGTGCTACAGCTCTACTACAGCACTGGTAATTGCCCACAAGGATCAGTGTATTAATTGGAGACTTCTTCAGACATTTTCCCTGGGCATCATCACGCTATGCTATGGTGTATAAGTGAGGAAAAATTGCATATATCAGTTATATTTCAACTCTAGTTTCCTTGATTCTGCTTCCAACATCCAAACTTCAACTTCCTGTACAAGATGGCTTTATAGCACCTTCTATCACCAAAAAAGAAATAAGAAATGTTAGGATTTGCATAAGCTTTTTGTATGGCTGCCATGCCAAAAAGAGGCCAAGAATGATATTCACTGAACCCCTTATAAACATAAAATACAAAATACTAAAAACAATTATATTGAAAATATTGGGGGGGGGGGGGGGAACAAAACAAAAAAGCAGCTGAAGATATTAATTGGTATCTTCAGTGGAAAAAACCACCGTAATTTCATCTTTAAAAACTTGTACAAGGATGTTCATTTTCAAGGACTGAAATAAACTCACTGTACAGAGGCTGAACAGGGACATGATTAGAATCTTTTCCTGATCATTTTAGCTGTCTCAGCATGATCCTTTACACTTTTAACTTCTCCTTTGTCTATTCCTCACCCTACTCTGGTTCTCGCAGACTTTACCGGTATATAAGTTCATACAAATGGTTTGCTTGTGGTCTGCGTATCACAGATTTGCTGCAGTTCTCCTGAGACAGAGGTGCTTACGTACCAAGACAACATTTGTTTCTAATTTAAGAGTGCCTTAACCTGAGTAGGACACATGAAATCATAATCCCAAACAGTTTTACCCATAAGATTTTAATTATGATACACTCATATATATGCTAACTATTGTCAATATTCATATGTAGATGCCATTTTAATTTCATCTTACATAAAATAAAAGTGCGTATGAGTATTTTGAATGAGAACAGAATAAACATTGTCATCATTCATCCATGGAATGTTTATTCCTTTATTATGTCTCCATGACTCATGCTGAATTGTATATTACCTCTCAATGAGTTCTATGGCAGCCCTTTGGCAACTTGCAGAAAGAAGCAATTTAAAGATACATAGAATGTTTTGAAATATCTGCAGTTCTGATTTTTTTAAAGTTTGTACCAAAATAGATGTCATTTACAAGCTATGAAACGGAGTGTCCTGGCAAGGAATAGGCTAGAATTCGCTCTTAGCTAGCTCTGTTAATAGGTCTTCTAGTGTTTCTAGCTCTTCGTTCATGCATGTGAGTATGCAAGTAGGTACGTATAATTTTAAAAACTCCCAGCTTGTTCTGTTTTCCCTCTACATGTTTAAGGATCACCTGGGTTTTTCTCTACTCAGCAAGTTGGAATTAATTCACATGCATTTCAGTTTGATTTGCGTTGAAGAATCCAGAAAATCTAAGTAGTTTTTCAAGAGATCCTTTGAACAGAAATTCATGAGACCTCATCCATATATTTCTTGCAGAAGTTCTTAGAACGACCAGGAAACTTCTCTTGTAGGTGGACCAAGATTTGTAATGAATGCTTGACACACATGAGCCTATTCAGTAAACCTGTCATTACAGAGAACACCACTGAATCGCTACAGGCATTTTATTCAGATTTAGTTAAAGTTTGGAAAAGGTATGCTGATGGCTGTTGGTTTAGTGTTTTGGGTTTTATTTTAATTTTACATTGCTGGTTTGTAGTCCTTTTCAATATTGCTGGGGGCCAGTATTTATAGCGTGAAGCAGTTCTGAGAGCAAACTATTTTCATATCTACAAGAAAATTGCATGTGCAGGCACAGTTGGCTAAGTTGTACAGCAGAGGTATCTGTTTTGCTTCAGGATAAATATCTATTGTATTTCACTTTGCCATTTTTTTTCCTTAGCACCAGTTTTTCAAGGGGTTTTGGTTCTTACTCTTTTGTATTTTGGTGCAGGAGTATGAACCAAGATAACAGGAACTGGGTTTTTCTAGCCCACTCAGGTATGGAAACTAAAAAGTCCAGGCCAGGGCAATGCTGTCCTGGCATGGAGCAGTACTCCACAAAGTCCACTTTCCAGAATAGTGGGGAACAGCAACATGCAGCATGGCATGCTAGAGGCAGGCTGCAACAGGCAGTTCAGTGATTTCAGAATTTGGTTTAACTTAAGCTGTTTGAATACTTCCTCATAATCCTGGACTTGTTCAATTGTTTAATTACTGACTCTACAGTGAGAACTGTTGTCCAGTGCCAGCATTTGTCACTGTATCTGCATTTTCTCTAATTTTGTTACTCTTGCCTTTCAGGAAATGCCCTAAATACAATGTAATATTTATGTCACTCACTTCCCATAGCAAATGTCTACTGTTACTTCTCCAAAATATTTACACAGATCTGTGGCCTAATGCATGGATTAAAGGTACAAAAGATAATTGGGATTAATTACAATACATTACTGGTGCATGAAGGTACACGTTCAGGAAAATTTGCCTGCCAAAATAATTAAATACTCCTACTGTTATGCATTTCTAATTGAATATAATTTTCAGCATCTTAACCTGTCTACAGCTCTTGACAAGTTGCAGCTGTACTTGTACTTATAACATAGAAAATATACTACTTTAAAACTAGCTCAGCATTATGGCAGAAATTTTATTCTATTGTTTGATTCCCTGAGGTCAAGATGGCAAGAAGTTGAGCTTTTTTCATTCCTAAATACTCTGAGTACCTTAAAAAAAATTTTACAGATATATCTCTCTCTTCACACTTCCTCTTAAAAAAAGTGTTAAAACAATTAAATGCAGGAGATAACCTAATCCTCTCATTTCAAACTTAAAAAATAATCTTCATTTTGTTGAGCTAGCTAAGAAGAATACCCAACTTTCGAGGTCAGAAAAGTTCTCTATTACACTGACAATCCATCAGCAATGCCCATTCTATCACACTCTTTCTTTCTTCCTCTGCTCAGAAATATGATACAAATGGCTTGTATTGTCTCAAGCTGTGTTTATGACACAAGCTGTGGCAGGAGAGAAAAGTTAGTTGTTACAACTTTTTTTTCAGGGAGGGGATGTCTTTTACAAAAATCTTAGAATAGATCCATGAGCAGTCATGGTTTAAACAGGTTTTCAGTCACACAGCTTATTTCATTTGGGGAACTGTTACAACAATAGCAGAAAAAGCATGGGGGTTTTTGCTGTAGTGTATGCAGATCGTTGCTGTTACAGTACAGTTCTCATGTCCGTTCCATACATCACTGTATTCTAATGCATTATGCAGGTATAGAGTGATAAAGCACTATTTCCCTCACAGTTTTGGTGGCTGGTCTACTATTGAACTAGTAGCCTGATCAACTCATATACACTAGATGAGGAAATATAAACCCTGTAAAGTTTGCTGGAGGCAGAAGTCTTGCTAAGCTGGACGCTCCCTTTTTATCCTGAAGAAACCACTGTCGGCGGTAGGAACCTTTAGCCACTTGGGATCTCATTTGCCAGGAGAGAAGCATGATGGAAGGCATATGGTAGCTATACCTACCTTGTAGCTAGCAGTCAAGAAGTTAGACCACTTTCTTGGGAAGTGAGAGACCTGGCTTGTAGACCCCACACAACCTAAAAGTGACTCAAGCTACATCTTCCACCTGGCAGATAATTCTCCTAATCAGTAGCCCGTGAGGTATGGATGCTCTGGGGCACTTATCCTGAACTTGATGCACGACACAGCTGGGGAGCCCAGGGTGGTGCTCCCCAGCTGAACAACAAGAGCAAGTTTCTCAGTACTGAGTTGCCATCCTAATTCCCAGATCTTCAGTCATCATCTGTACAACAAAAAGAAATGGCAAGATACCTCCAATTTTTCTCTCTTGTCATTCCAAGTTGTTCAGTCACTACTGAATGGCTAGCTAACTAACTGCGGAAATAAAAACCTAGCACATAGTGAAAATCTCCTGAGAAGCAGAATGAATATCTTGCCCACACTGTGCTCAGCGGCAGCATGGGTGCACTGCCACAGTGCCTCAGGCAGCTAGTTTCAACCCGAGGCAAGCCACGCTTCGAGTGGTCCTCTACGCTGTTTTATTCAAGGTTAGATTGAAATACCTCAGCTGATGTTGCAGTCATGTAAAAACAGGCTTATCTAGCACTTTGCAGTAGAAATTATAGAGCTTTTGTTTTAGAGATGCCTTCCCCAAATTTGGTGGTTCTGTCTATGGTTTTGATTCAGTAAGTACACTTAATGTCATTTAGAAGACTCCTATTTTTAACTATTAGTAGTGTAATTTAATGCCAAAAGTGTGTGCACCTTTAAATAATATGATGAACTGAGCATGTATTTACAGCATATGCTGTGAATTATGTGACCAAATATGTTTACAGTAACCCTCTCTTTTTACGGGACATCTGCAATTCAGAGGTGCTTATTACCTCTTTCCATCATTTGGGGTCATAAGATGAACATAAAATGTTTGTTCCCTTCTGAGTATTTTGAACTGAGTATTTCTGGCATACTGGTCTCTCCTCATATTTTTTCCTTCATTTGTCCTGCAACACAATGAGTTAATCATTCTCAGACAGCATGTCCACAGAAAGATAACATTCTTTAGCAGATTTTTTTAAGTGTTCTCCTAAGGTCATCTTAATAATTCTTCATCTGCCGTGTGGACATTCACATGATGTTCAACATTCCTCTGAGGGACCACAATTTAAGCTCTCTCATTTGTTCCTCTGTGCCCTTTTGAAGTATTTCTCTTGCACAGTCATACAGGAAGGTTGAACATATGTGACATTTTAGTAATTTCAGCATAATGAATAACATAACATTCATACTCTGCAGAACTGCATTTGGAAGATATAGAACTAAAACTTTTCAATCAGTATCTTACTGTTTAATCTGTGGCAATGCAACTATTTGTATTTAAAGTAAATGTGGAAACATTTTTATATTTTTGCTAATCTTCATAGCTGAACACTATTCTTCTAAGTTCTGCTGATGCACTTATTATCCAATGACACTGCCCACAGAGGGGGTCCCAACAGCAGGGCAAAATTGCTCAGCCTAGGAAAAATTATTAGGTTTGTGTCCTGGGCAAAGGATGGGAGATAGCCTGCTTCTGCAACTGGTCATCAGTTGCCGTGTGAAAAAACATAACGAAGACACACCCTAAGCAGTAAAATAGAACTCATGCTAAACATATGCAGACAGTCTGTAATCAAAATTCAAACCTTCTAGGATATTTTAAACTGCCTCTTTTAAGAAGAGATTTTCAGTTAGTGAAAATGAAATCCAATTGTATCACAAGATTTATTCTTAATACTTAGCTAATATAAACTATTTCTGTCAGGTCTCCTTGTACAGCCTGAGTGGCTCAGACATAACCACATAAAATCCCTTTTGGAGACTAATTTATAATCTGGTCTGGTGTGTGCATATGCATCTGTTAAAGGATATTTGTCACCTGATTACGAGGTTTCATCTACAGACTAAGAGTCAGGTTTTCTGTCTTGAAAGCTCCAAATGTATTTATATGTCAACATTATTTTGCTAGAAACTTCGTAAATTATGAAGTTAAAAAAAAACAAGGAAGGCATAAATGTTGTTTTAACATTTAAAGGGAAGGTGAACAAAAATCAAGTGATTACTACTTTGGCAGCACTAACAGATCCTCTAACTAAACAATCAAATAGCAATTTATGAAACTGAGTTGTCTCAAGGCTTCTCAACAGTGTGGGCAAAATAGAATTTTACCACTTCAGAAATGAGGGACCAGGATGAGGATGCTTATGCCATGGTAAGGAAAGGTAAAGGAAACATGGAAGGGCAGGAATAGGAGCAGGCATGAATATACTGCCCTTGGAAACATGGGAAAGTTGGACTGGATGGCTACAGGGAATCCCCCTTCCCAGCTCCAGCGAGTTTCCTCAGCAATTTCCCATCCCACCTCCTCCTTTCATAGCTCAGAGAACCAGTAAAATAAAAGTAAAGATGGTTTTGTGCCAATTACAATAAATGTTGGTCATGTGAAAAAGAAGTCAAATCCCAAAGGTTATATAAGAAAATAAGTTAGGAAATCTACATTCTGAAGTATTCCCAGGGAAACAGAGTATCTTTTGGTCCTGTCCCACTCCCACTGAACTCAAATGACAAAATTCCCACTGGCTTCATGGGAAACAGAACCAGAGCCTATTTTATGAGACGAGTAAGTGTGTTGTAGTGAAATTTCATGATTAATTTTCAAAAGTAACTTCAAAAATTAGTTCTGCTATTTCAGATTTTTAAGGTTATATAAACACTCAGAAAGTTAATAATATTGAAAAGATTTGGATATGGAGAATAAGATAATTTAATGACCGTGTAATTTTGCTAATATGCTCAGGAGAAAACAAATGCATCACTGTTGTAATTATTAAAAGAGACAGGAAGTATCAGATACATCTTGTTAGTATAGCCAGTATAAAATAAAATGCTACTCTTTCTTCTCTCAGTAACAGGATTAGTTAATATCAAACAAAGAATGCCTTCAGAGAACTTTCTAGTGATAGTGAAAAGTCATTTGGACTTCATACAATATGGAGAGACCAGAGTCTCACTGATTTTTTTTTTTTTTTCCAGAACCTGGTGAAAAGTTCACCTTCACATATGCAGGCTCTCTGTGAAACTATTTTCTGACAAAATAGCTGCCTTTGCCTAGCCTTAGCCAACCTACCGAGCTTGGCCTTTGAGTGCCAAAGGTTTTATACAACAAATGAGAACACCAATGCTGAAGCTTATTTTATCTTACACTTCCCTACCAAAAACTGTGTCTGAATAATTACATTCCAAAATTTGAGTGTGGTTTAGTTTTCAGAACTTATTTTGAATTTTGGGAAATTCAATTCTTTTTGAAAGCAGACTGAGGGGCCCAAAACCCTGTGTTTATGTCAGCCAAGCAAAGATGATTCTCTGATTCAGAGGAAAGGAAGAGTAGATTAAGTACATGTATTCATCTTCGTATTCTGAAGGCTTTTTTGACTCTCAAGAGAGAGGAATATAGAGGGTAAGTACATGTGTAGCCCTCCTTTATATGGACAGGAGAGGAGAAGAGAGAAGAGAAGAGGAGATAGCTCTTTTTCTCCCTTTTCTCTTGAAGCAAGCAGTTCTTTTGTCTTCCCTGTGCTTAAAGAAATGCATGCCTTCTAAAAAAGTGCATGGGCTTACACAAAAATAGCTCAGCAGACTGATACCTATAGGTTGCTTCTAGTTTATGATGAAAGCAACAACTGAAGGAAACACCTATTTTTCTATCCAAAAACTCAACTATCAAGTGAATCCACTTAAGTCAACATGGGATTTTTTCATTTGGGCCATCAGGACTTAGAGCAAACAAGCAAAATCTGATGGAACCGTATGTTCATAAGGGACTCTTTTACTCTAAAATTTAAACTCTCAGTGTTCAAATGAGTTAGAATTTAGGGAAAAAATGTTCTTTCATCCCCTGGCTATAGGATTTGCTTGAGAATCTCTTTGACTTTCCTGTTAAAACATTCATAAGCAAGCCTCATTTTTCTTCTATAAGTAAAAATAGCAAAATAATGAATAATTATCTGATCAGCGTCTGCCAGCAAACCTGGACTGCATGAGCCTTTCATAGAGATTAGGATTTTTGACTCTTTCCTTTGGTCTCTAGTCTTGCCCTTGACAGCTGAAACATTGCCAAACGGACTTGACAACACTTCATGTCCACTCTGTGCTCCTATGCTTAGGCTTCTGGGAAACTGTGCCGTAATTAAATCTGTATCAACAATCATAAGAGATTTTTGTAGGCTGTGGGGCAGGATGAAACATTTCAGGCTTCTGGTCCATTTATACAATGACCACAGGTTGAAATTAGAAGTCTCAAGGATTTACCTTTCTCTTGCTTATACAGAATCTTAGATTCACCATAAAATGAAACAGAACATAGCAGATAGGAATCAAAATTAATACAATAGCAACAAATAAAAGGAATATACAGAAAAGTAGGGTCAAATCTTAGTTGTGCTAGAGTTAAAAGCAAAACACACAGATATTTCACAATTGAACTCGTTTTGATTAAAATAGTATAAGTGAAAATACATTTTGTAAATCTCTATCTTATTTTATTGCAGATGTTTGAGATAATTTTTCTTGGAATGAATAGCTGAACAGAAGAAAAGATTCAATTAATTCTAATAGGTGACTATAACCTGAGCAATCAACTGCTATTTTCTGCTATAACTTTTGCTCCATGAAGTGATCATCTCAAGTAGTAAGGTATGTCATACATACCCATTTTCATCATTATCAAAGTTTTCTCAGGCTTTTTTCTCTCTTTTTTTTCTCTCGTGTACACAATTTTCTACAAGCTTACAAGAACAGAAAGTTGTTTGGAAAGAAACAAGAAATATTTGTAGTACTGATAGGGTAGAGTATTAGTTTTAATTCAATTATGACTAATGTTTTGTCTGTGTTCAGTCTCCCTGAGTGCTATCAGTCTGCCACTATTAGTAGCTTATTTTCTTGAATCTCGTTTTCAAAAAAAAAGTACTTTTATAGTTTTACTTTATCTTTTTACTGTAAGATGGTATATATGTTTATTGCTTCAACTTTGAACATAAAAACTCTTATAGCTACAGTGAACTCTTTACTCTGGAATAGAGCAAGTGTCCAACACAGATCTCAAAATTAGGATTTTACGTAATCTGAGTAGAAAATTCTTAATTGGCTTTTTCCATGGACTTTTATTAAGGCAATAACACATTCATTTGAAAATCTTCATCACTTCCACACTCATGTCATCTCCAGGCTGCATTACCATAAGCCATTATACCTCTGGCTCTAGCTGGAAGCAGGGCAGAGCTCCAGCTGAGTGGAACGGGACAGCCAGCTCCTCAGTTAGGTGAGTCACTACCTTTTCCTTGTAGCTCTAATTCATCCATCAGCTCGTAATCACTTCCCATTCCCTGTTCAAGAAGTTGCATTGCTCAGCTTCTTAACAAATTCAATAATGTATCAACACTTTGCCTCAAGCAATAGTACTTCCAGATCTGCAGCACATTTCAGGATGGAATGAGAACTACTTTGGGGGGGGAATTTTTTTTGGGGGGTGGGGGTGTGTGTTATAATGAATAACAGAGTACTTTCCTTCCTCTCCATTTAATAAGCAAGAGTTTTACAATTATCACACTTGTCTTGCCTATGGAGGACAGGGCTTAAAATCCTGTTCTTTCTGATTCAGATTATAAAGTTAGTTCCCCAGTTTCTCAGGGTACATACATAATCTGTTTTGAGAGGAATACTGATCATAGGATTCTGAGATGTAAGAAATACAGGTTCATGTCCTCATTTGAAATCATTAAACCAAGACTTAAACTTGGGACGCCTATTTCATAGTTAAACGCCTTTACTACAAGGCTATGAGCTGTAGATTATGAGCATTTACCCAGTATTTCTCAGTCAGATCTAGACAGGACCATCAATGGCTGTACCTTCCCCTATGATCCATCAAGGCAAGAGGGAAGTACCTTAACTACAATAAACACAAAATACTTGTAAATTGGACAAATTCTCCTTCTATAACTGCTCATAAGATGTGGAACTTCCATAGCATATTCAAATAACTAAATTCCTTAATAAGTCTTTTTCTACAATGGTTTCCTACTGTGCCTGAGAGAGTTCTACCTTAAAATGTTAACTGCATATTCCATCTTTTTGCAATCTCGGGGAGCCAAAATCCAGGTTCTTTTAGGAGGTCCAGCTCCTAATATTTGCTGTGCTAACTGGATTTATCTATGACTACTTACACATCTTAGTGACAGGATCTACAGAAAACTCTACAAGCAAAAGATAAGTAAATTCCCTAAGCAAAAATCCTAAAGATCTGATTCTGTGAAGGACATTCAACAGTGTCAGAGGATAAGTCTCAGCTCCTGTAGTATTTAAGGTCTTTCACCATACATCTTACTCGCCCGTGAATCTCATTGCGCATTTCCCCGCAATTGATATAGGCAATATAAGAAACATTATGTAGAACAATAAGTAAATATCCTAGTGAAATAAACACAATTTAGAACCTGCCATCTCTCCTGCCTCACCTGCAGCCTAAGTAATCTCTTTAACTGGGTTATAAAAGTTGCATTCCAAGGGCTTTGGAAAATACTAAACTTACTTCTTTATCAACAGAGCATCTTGATAAGGAACTAGAATAACTTCTATAAAATCAAACATGAAAGAATTCTAAAAAAATGCTGGACTTCTGATAATGCGAAGTTCATTGTGGGTGGTTAATTATGGACAGTGGATTTTCTTTCTACATTTTGCTCTTTTTTATTGGAAGCTTGCTGAATGAATTGTAAATATAATAGAGAGGAATGGCTTTCATGTGCCCTGGCATGCAGCAGGAATGATTAAAAAGACGCAAATTTAACCCACAGAGTTTCTGTGTTTTGGAGAGAGCAATGACTTTAATTGGTGCTTTTGCCTGTTTGTTTGTTTTCCAAATTTGGGGTTATGGCTTAATTCAGACTCTGCAACTATTTAACATTTTTCCACATTTGTTTTGAAGTCAAAGAAAGAAGAAGTCCTTTTTCTACATTTCTTCCCCCTGGATAAGTATACATATCCTCTGGAGTTCAAATAGAAAAAGAATAGGTGAGACATGTTTTTAAAAGCACTATTTCTTGAAAAGCAGGATTTCACATTCAGAAGATGCTTACATTTCTTGAAATTAGGGTAGAACTTAAAAAAAGATTCAGCATTCACCCCACAAAAAAAGATGAAATACTTCTGGTTCCTGCATTGTTCTGAGGATTTCCAGCATTCTGGAATCCATGTTTAGTCTCTTGATTGAAACCCCACAAACCCAACTACCAGCAGCTCCCAACATGCCCAGTCTGGGGTAGACCCAGTTCTTTTTGCACTAGGTAAGGTGAGCCAGATCTCCTGGGACCTCCATACCAGAAGTCACCTGCTGGGAACCCTTTGAGTGGCACTAGATTTGCTGAAAGTTGGTAAACCTGAATATATTTTGAATAAAACATTTCAAGTGAGCCATGAAACATGATTTTTTTAGAAAACCTTTAACCAACTCAAACAGTAAAAATATATTGATATATCTGGTTGCTGATTTTTACTTACGTACTTGTGCCTTGGTGTGGAAAGTAAGAATGTAAATCTGAAAAATAGATTTTTTCCAATGATACTCACTGTAATTTTCATGGTAGTGACAGAAGTTCATTTTAGAACTGGGTCTTGTATTTCTGCCAATGCACTGCATGCTTGACCTGCAATGCCCTTGCTATTCCAGTCCTAAGCCTCCCCTGAGCAAACTGACAGTCATGCAAACTATGGCAATGTGGATCTGTAGCCAGTTAACAGGAAAGTAACATCAAGAAATTAATTTTCACTGGTGACCTGAAGCAATTCTCCAGATAAGATGCTTTAGAGATGTAACCCAGTGTTCCCCAATCTATAACACCATTGCCTAATAACTGGTGTTCAGCTGGCTGTAATTTTGAAGTGAATACTCCAAAAATATAATTTGCTGATAAAACCAAATCTGAGACACCTTCATAGCATGAATAAATAGAGTAAAAGTAGAACAATAAATTTTGATTAGCTGGTTACCCTTTCCTTTTAGTGAAAAACATCAGGCATGTGCTTTGATGCAGTTGCTACGCAAGTCTATTACAGTAACAAAGAAAATATAATTTTATTTTTGACTGGCACTAGTACAGTTCTTGGAAGCTGATCTTAACATCAGCTTAAGCAATTCAAGGAGAGGCCATCTAGAGTCTAAAACCATAGTATGCTGGAGCTCGCCATGTGATGTAGAGGGACCAGCTCTCGCCAGCTGCACTGTTGCCTGTAGCAACAGGGAGGCATGTGATGGCTCTGGTGCCTTACAGCCACCCAGCAACAGCGAGAGCTCAGATTTAAATGAGAAGGGTTGAAATATTGATTCGGACAGCTGGAGTTTCCCAGTGCATTGCAGTGATAATGTAGATTGATAATTCTGGTGGAAAAGGGGACAGGTATCAAAAAAACCCCGTGGACAGAAATGCCAATTAATTTTCTAAGATATATTTGCAAGAATTAGTTCTACCAAAAGAAATTAAGCAGGTGCACTGATCTTAGCATTAAAAACACTAGCTTGGGGGTTTTTTCATCTTTGTCTACTATATCATAATGTAAGAAAAAAGAATGGCCAAGATATTAACAGAGGAATTATCATGTATTCTGCAAGGAAAATAAAGAATGAAGTAGAATGTATAAAGCTTTAAGAGGAAAAGGTAAGATTTATTCATTTTTCAGAGTCCTTTTATCCCCAGGAGTTGAAATAATGATAAAACAAAGAACAAAGCTGAGAAATAGTGCTCATAGGCTTCAAGTCAATATATCCAGGTATTAAACTTGTATTAGCCCATTATGTACATGCCATACTTCTGCAGCTTGACAGAATGGCATGCTCCTGGCATATCCCAGAAACTCAAAACCATTAATTTCATTTTTCTTTTATTTTAATTCCAGTAGATATCTAGAAGCATTTATGTGTACAGCAAGTTAAAAATCTTCGAGTGGAATATTGTTATACCAGAAAATGCTACATAATATATTTTGATGAGATATCATTTGCAATATAACAGCTCAGGGTAGTTTCACAAGCTGGAAAATTTTTCTATGATGTTGCATGTTTCAGTGTTTAAATTTTTTTCTTATATTTGAATTATCTAATTAATTTTTTAAAGTTATATTTTGGATAACATATTATCTTCAGTGTGGGTTCAAAACCCTTTATAGGTGTTTGAGTAACTCAAAAATTATCTTAAAATTTCATTCCATATGAATTCATTTTTTTTTTCTTTTTCTAAACAGAAAAAAATTAAAATTGCCAAAAGTCTGCAGAAGTTCAAAACCTTTTCTGCTCATAACCCTATATTTGCAGCAAAAATTTACTTGTTAAGTTATAAAATAGAATAATATGTTGTCCTTTTGCGTTATTATTTCTGAAAATGTACATATTTGACAGAAATACCTAAATCCTACACCTTGGCAGTTGTTATGAATATATGCTAGTGAGTATATATCACAATAATTAATTACAGGTTGTGTTCAAACAGCAACAGCAGCAAAAATCACTCAGATGTCTAATGGATAAGGCACTTTAAGTAAAATTCTCCAAAGCATTAGCTTGGAGCAATTTTAGGTTTTTGCATTAATCTGAGCCATATTTCTAATAGTAACAGCTTTTTACTATACTTTAATCATTTTATTTTAAAATAGAAATATTTTCTGATGAAATGGGGTTTTTTTCAGAAAATTCTTTTTCAAGAACAGAATTACATGCAAATCATAGAAGCCTATGCTGTCTGTGCAAGTACTTGTGCAAGTATTCAACAGCCTAATTCAGTCCACAACAGGATCTTTTCATTAGATGCAGTAGAGGACCTAAGTGGGACTTAGGCAGATCTGAGATGACTAAAACAAAAAAATCCCCGTATACTCCCACTCAACAGTGTCTAAACCTGAAGGCTGTTAAGATCAGTTGGTTCCTCCCTGTTTGATTTTAAACTCTTTTAAAACTCTTAAAATTTTGTTTCAGTGCATGCCCAGGGCTTCCCAAGCCCCAGGAGATGCATATCTCTGGCCTAAGCCTGATGAAGATCCAGAAACCAGGCGTTTCTCTGCCAGGCTCCTCCAGGGTCTGACACAGGCTGACAGGACCTCACAAAAATGTTGTGGCTGCTTTCTTTCCAATTGCAGCTGAGGAGGGAGGTAGTAGCCACAGAGATTCAAGCATTCAACCAGGAAACAGGCGATCTGGATTCAGTTCTCTCCTTTGCCTGAGGGATTCAAACCCACATCACCTACCTCCCAGGAGAGTCATGTAAGAACGAAGCTGTAGGTTGTTTGAGGGAACAGAAGCAAAGCAAGTATGTGAAGGTGTGCTTTTTGCATATTCTGCCTGCGTTTTACCTCTGCAGGTTAAAAACAGAAGTCAGATGGGTTTACGGCTTCTTAGTTGGGCATCCATCCAAACATGGAGAGCCTGTGTCATGTTTGATTTAAAGTACAGAAATGGTCTTTGGAGAAGGGCCCCAGAAAATCCTCCAGCACTCTTCAAGTCCTGGCCATCAGCTTATGACACCAAGCCCCTCTTTCATTTGCCTCATGAATTTCACTGCTGACACAGGAGAGGGACAGCAAAATGGGATTAACCATGCATAATAAACATTGTTCAGTGAATGTGTGGCCTTGCTGCCATATTATGGCTTTGAACCTCTCTTACTAAAGAGAATTTTGAACCCAAGTGGGGGACACTTTCTAACAGAGGTGTAAAAGACATGTAGCTAAGTAACTACTCCATCTCTCTTCTTTCTCTTTCTCTCCCTACCTCTCTCCTCTTTTTTTTTTTTTTTTTTTTTTTTAAGAAGAGTAAGCCCCGCAGCCATTTAAAAGACTGGATTTAAGTGTCTGCCATAGTTCGTATGTACTCACCTGGACCTTTTGAAAATAAAGTATCCTTCTGCAGCCCTTGCTCTTCATTTGCAAACCACTATTTCAAATGTACTGTTCCTCAGTGTGCTGTGCAGACTGGCCCTTTCCCAGTGTCTTCTCCTTTCTGGATCACATTCTGAAATAGCTAATCCTCCTCTTCCTCTTCGTTGGAAGCCTAAGTGCCTCACTCGAAACTTAGTTTCCACCAGGAAAAAATGCCTAAAACATAATTAGATATATGCATTTTTATGTATTAAACATAATTCTTCATTAAATGCAGAGATTCAAGCAATGGAAAGAAGCTGGCTTAATGCTCAAAGCGTGTAAAGTAAGTAATTAAAAAGATATCAAAAATATTTTAAATCTAAGCTAAATATTTGTGATGTGAAAAGCCTTGCATTACTTTCTGGATTAAATAACTTCCTCATTAGGTTTGCTCTCTTGCTGCCATCATTACTGGAAATCACTTGTAAGAGAAATTTGGATGCTGCACATCCAGCCAGTTATACTCAAATGGCTGGTTACAGTGAAAGTGAGATGCCAGTTTGAAATTGAATGATTATAGCTTTTTCCCTCCACATCCACTCAATCACAGTAATATTATGCAGTTTAATTCTGTCAGTCTTTGCATATCTCATATCAAGATTACTCTCTTGATTGTTTGCAGATCAGAGATTTCAGAGCAGCAAAGAGGGAGTCTGAAGGAATGCTTTGATTTAAATATGCCATTACCACTTCTGTTAACATTTTCCCTGCTTTGTGGTATCACATAATTAGGAAAGTCATGAAAGAAGGAAAAAAGCATATGATTGTAATAAGTGCAATAGTTATAAAAGTTCTACATAGTTTAACCCCAGGAGGCTGAATTAATTTCAGTGGTACAATATTACAATGGACAACAACATGTGCACACCTGTATTAAGGTATATGAATGGACATACAGGTATATGAACATAGTACCTATTCCATACAGAGAAATATAACTAAAGGATGGTGACAAATACACTTGCATTTATATGAAAGACAGTTTCCTTTTGTCCTTCATGCACTTCTTGTTTCTGTATCTTCATATCCTTAAATAAAGTCTGAACAGTTAGTTTCATATAGACAACATTTTGGTCAACCTGCAAATTTATATTGAATCTTGACTTTTAGCTTACCTTTTGTAAGTGCCATCATGTACCTTTGGATAGTTGTTTCACTGAAAAATAACATTTAAAATGGATGAACTATAACCAAAGGTATTTGAAGAGTCTACTGCTAGGCAGAATGATATTGTTCAATCATCTATTGTTTAGCCTATTTTACTGGAAAACCTACAGATGAAATAATTTACAAGGAAAGAACCTGAACATTCCCTGACTTGCATTCTGAATTTATTTCTCATAGCTTAGGAATTTTAAACTGTAGGGGAACCTGGCCAAACAATATAACATAATTGTGATTTGTATTTATATAGGCAAAGTGCAAGCTAGTAGATTTGAAGACTATAATCATAATAGTTGCTATTTAGGAGCAACCCATGCCAAATGTTTGGAGGGACTTAAGAACTAGATTTACAGTAAAGTATGGATTAATAAAAAAAATTAAAAATGGGAAAAGAACATGACACCCAGAATCCTGATTTCAATTCAGTGTTTCTACATCTTCTCTAGATACACAAGATTAGGTATCAAAAATCTTGGTTTTGTTCCCAGTTCTGCAATTTATTGCCAAATGGAAGTAATGTTAGAAATTGCCAAAATGGAAAAAAATTATTACTTTCCTTAACTTGTTCTGTTAAAATTTCGGTGACCTCTAAAATTCTCTAAGGTTTCTTGAAGATGCAGCAGAGTTCACAGGCTGAGAAGAGACAGTTAAAGCTGTTTCAAACACCTGGTCTTCAGCAAAGCATTTGACACTGTTTCCCATAGCCTCCTCTTAGACAAACAGGCAAGATACAGACTGGATGGGTGGTTGGCAAGATGGGTAGGAAATTAGCTCGCAGGCTGCACTCAGAGGGTGGTGATCAATGGTTTCTACTCAGGGTGGCAGCCTGTCACATGTGAGGTCCTCCAGGGATCAATACTGGCCCCCACACTCTTCAACATCTTCATAAATGATCTGGACGATGGGATTGAAAGCACTCTCACCAACTTTGCTGATGACACTAACATGGGTGGTGTCTTATTGCTTAAAGAAGTTCAGTTTCTTATTGTAAATGTTCTATAGAGTACTTTTTATGTTCTCTTTATGTCCAGCTGCTTCTTTTGATACCATTAGTCCATCACTCCTAAGTAGTAAAGGTGCTACCTGCATTCAGTCTGCATTAACTTTCTGATTTTGATATTGTATGCACTCTGCTCAGCAGTGGTGGAGAAAGGGAGGAACAAAGAGAGCAGCCCTGTTGGATTTTTTCACAAGTGTTGTCTGATGGCCTTGTACTAGGGCTTAATACTTTATCTGAATTAGAAATTATGGAGCCAGTTTTCTTGCGTGTTTGTGTACGAGGATTGGATTCTTTGGTGTCTACTTAGGAGTGAGAGCAGAGTTTGGGGGAACTTTCCTCTGTGCAAGTTACTTATTTTCAGAAAACTTGGATTTCTATGAACATAACAGTTTTGAGGCTTCTGTTTCTCTTTCATATTTGGTATCTACAAATGGATTCAAAAGAAGGGAATGTGCCTCCAAGAAACACTCACACATTAAGTATGACTGTATAGGACCTTTTTTTCTTGAGGAAGTTGAAATCCCATTCTTTCATTATTTGGAGTGACAATAGAAGAAAGAAACACTTTTTTAAAAAATTTTGCATTGCTAAATATATAAACTATTATAAAGCAGATAATTTTTTAAAATGTAGTTTATGCCTAAATGTTGCCAGAAGTTAAACTCAAGTCTTCAGAAAGGTGTTACATCTGAATGGAAATGTGTACTACATAAGAAGCTGATTTATTTAACTTTGTGGATAACCTGGAGAGTTCACCTAGTGAGAATCACTTCTCACCATACAAGAACTGAAAATTGTTTTTGAAATGAATATTTCTGATTAAAATTGGCACTTGTGAGCCTCCTGTTGACTAAACCCAGTTTGCTTAAGCACTAACCTCATTTCAGCTGAGAACGTCTTCAGCACAGGCACTTTCAGTTCTGTACTCCACTTGGCTCTATTTTTGCAGGATGAATCTCAAACACTTATCCCAGACATAGCCACCAGTCTATGGAGGTGCCTTGAGTATTTTCCCTACCATTTTTGTAACTGATGTGCTGAAATAGTAGGCAGTGTAGCTGAAAATTTCTGCTTTCCTCTCAGCTGGTGCCTCTTACGATTCTTCTCATCATCTGCTGTTCTACTACTGCCATGTGATCACTGACCATCTGGACTTCCCGGTGCCTGCCCTACTATTTTGTCTTGTGACATCATTCTGATACATTTCTACATTTTCCTAGATGTGTTTTAAGATACAGCAGCAGCCAGGCAGAGAGCTCAGTGCCATACTTCTCATTCTGTGAATGTAAACACATTTCTACCCCAAACCAGAATGAATACTCAACATAAAAAAAAAAAAAAAAAAAGAGAAAAAAATCAGGTTTTAATCATGTTTTAATCAGTTTTTTAGTCAGTTTTAAATTTTTTTAAGTTTGTACTACATCTGCCTTCAGCTTCTAAATTGTCATCTTGTTGACTGGGAAAATCACATTTTTACTTTTGAAAATGTTGAAATACTCCTGTGCAAAGTGCTTTGTATATCTCCAGAAAATAAAACAAGTCATTTCTTCCTTATCTAAGTAGAAGTAATCACTCCTCCAAACTAAAGAATATAAAAGAAATTTGGCAAAGAATATGGTTTTTAAGTTTCCCTGTTCCAGGTTTGGGGATTTTTATCTTTAATATGTTTCGTTTCACCTTGAGAATTGTAGTTGACCTTATGCCATTGCATCTTCATAATATCCTCTCAGAAAATCTTCTAGCATTATTGTTTTCTGACCTGACACAGCGCCAGAGTTTTCATTGTGATTCTAAAGCAACACTGTCCTTTAATCAATGTACTTGGGATCGTCTGGAAAAGGAGAGAAATAATACTGCTAAAAGCTTACTAAGTGATTTAGCGATGGATTATTATTTATTCTCCAAGAGAACAGAGATTGGTTACAAAATGATTCTTCAATAGGACAAAAAGATACTAGCTAAGATCAGCTGCTTCTACTACTTTAGTACAGAGGTGCAATTAAGTGCCTTCAGGAAACTAATTTCCATGACCATTTTCCTACAACCCAATATTAGTAAGCTACAGCTAACTGTAGTAACTCAGATCATAATTTGTTGGCTTAAGAAAGAGAACTATGCCAAGCCCTGGTGGTGTGAACTAGAGATTTATTCAGGTAGCTTCCTCTGAAGAGTGACCTCAGAACATTTGGATTGCCTGGCATCACAAACAGTACATAGGAAGTAAGTGGAATAAATGATGCCTTCTATCCTTCTATGTCTTGCAGCCAGACAATGATGCAAAGCTGCACCCCAGAAAGCACCTAGCCTTTTACAACAGAAGTCAAGTTTCTTTGGGCCAGTCCGCTAACTGCTGTGACATTATGCAAAGGTGGTCATCAACCCTGGCAGCCATGTTTTCAAGTGAATAAGTGTAACTAATCAGATGAATAATTTCTCTACAAACTGCACCTAACTGTACAGGTTTTCCCACAGAAGAAAGCTGAATACCAGCAGTAGTGTGCTTAAACTTGTATCACGGAGATTATTAGCTGGGAGATAGGTGCCCTCACCCCTACAATAGGATATTTTTGTTCATTGTATAGTTGTCTAGAATTAGATACCTGGAGAACTAGCAGGTAAACTTGAAGATTTTAAATGCTTAGAGGGATAAATTTTCTTGGAAAGATATGGACTGTTGCAGTGTAGATCTCGCCCTTTGCCTTATACTGTTTCCTGGGCAGCACGGTACCCCCGAATGCTGGTGTAGAAACAACTACTTAGATTGTCCTCAGTGGCTGCGACAGGGATAAACCCATTGCTCCCAAGCAGGCACTGGGAAAGGGCTGGCATGAACTGTATCTCTGACAAAGCACAGTCACCTTCTGCTCCAGGATGGCTCCCTTTGACCATGTCCACGCTAAAGAATTCGGTGAGCACAGGAGAATCTGATGGACAGAGATGAGAGAGCAAAAGCTCATTGGGAAGGTACAACTATAAGAGCAAGCTGGGCATTTACTGTTCAGTTGCTTCATTCACAAGGACAATTTTAAAATATCAGTTCATTACAGAGAGGAAGGCACAGCATATTACTCATGTTGAACTGGTCCACCGCCTTTAACACTACTGATTTCCAAGAGTGTGGATGGTGCTATGCAAATAGGATAAATAGAAAGTAGTTCTAATTGTTGCTGAAAAATAGGTTTAAGTTGTGTATGAAGCTTCTGTTGTTCTTGAGAAGTGGAGTCTCAAAATAAAAATCCTACATAAAATGCCTTTCATTCTCACCTGTATCTTTGAGAGAACAGTAAGGAGACAGAAAGGAAAAACATAGTCTGCACTGATTGAGATAGAGCTTTAGAAACATATTGCAAGGCTAAGAAGTATAAATGAACTATAAAATTATCCTTATTGCTTGAAATCTTGTCACCTTAAGAAAAAAAATCCATTGTAATTTCATTACCAACTAACTTATGTTGTAGTAAGAGAATTAAATTTTAGAAAAATTAAGAAACATTTGAGCAACTGTCAGTCTGTTCTTAATTCAAACACCACCTTTGACACAGCTCTTCAACAAACAGTCACAGCTGGGTTCTGCCTGGTTTTATGGAATACTGGTAGCTATTTATTCTAGTACCAGTTCCGTCAGGCCAGTGCCTATTTGGCACTTAACTGTCAGAGGTTAATTCAATATGTAATAAATACATGTTTTTCACAGTACTTGGGTTTTCCATAAGTCACAATACCACTCTACATCAACAAAAGTTCAGAGGTTAACTTTATTACTTTGACCTTATTTCAGAAGATAGAAATAACTAAAAATAATTTTGCAGAGATAAAGCAGCTTCATGTTGTCCCATGCAGTCTTGGAGAATTTGATACTGGGAGATTTAGAATATACATACAAGGCTGTCAGGAGGACCAAGAGTTGGGGTTTTTTTCTCAGAAAGTCACCCAAGGAAAGCAGGAGTGGGGAACTCACGGTAGATGTGAATTCCCTCACCAAGGTGATGTCTGCAAAAGAGGCACAGATGGTTACTAACATCCTCCATTCAGTCTCCGGGGAACAAGGGAAATGTAGACATAAAATGCTGTAAGAGAAAAATGCACAGTTACTGGACTCTGCTAATCAACTGGCCTTCACAGGTACCCTGGGATTATATCTCTAGCATGGCTGGGGCTAGGCAGGGAATCACAATGCTGGTATTTTGTAGATGACTGGCAAGCTGAGTTCCTGAAGAGTAGTTATTTAATGATAAATGGACTGTTTATTGGATTACTGGTTGCACCTTGCACATTTTTGCTCCTTCTAAGTCTATGTACAGTGAAATATTAAACTAAATGCGCTTCTTTTGATACAGTGGAGAGCAGAAAACACTGAAAGAAGAATTTCTCTGGCCATTTTTGCAAGGAATTGAATCGTAAGTCTCCAAAAGGGGTAGTTATGTTTTTCTTTATGAAATGGATCTCATTTGAAATGTCAACCTTTATTTAGGCAGTTAAAAATATACAGAGAGATCTCAGAATAAATGGCTGGGTTATTACTAGGGGTTTCTTCTAGTGGTGGAGGTTGGGAGTTCATCCATTCTGTTTCCATGCACAACGGTATTTGGATTTAGCATAGAAGTTGATTCTTAGGAATCATTTTCAATAAGCTTCAAATAAAATATGTATGTTTAATAAGGTCAAACATGTTAGAAAATTCCCTGATCGCTCTTTTAATTTAGAGAAATAAATAGATTTTTTATTTCTATTTTCAAGTTTATTCTGCATATGAAACGTCTTTCATTGCATTAATGAAAGAAAAGCATGATTAAGATATATAAAATATACAATTAGCATTTTCCCATGTAAAACTCTGAAGACCTCAGATTTCCTGAAAAATTATGCATACAGGAAAAGTCTGGTTGTTTGTTTACCTGGTCATACAGATTTATGCACTCAGTAAAATGAATCTTTAAAAATATGTCATAGCTGTTATATCCTTTAAAAACATCAGGAATTGTTTGAGACATCTCTGCATAGTAATGATGCTTATCCATTTTCAAACTGCTTCATACATTTCATAGAGTCAAAGGACAACTTTGTCTGGAAGGGACCATAGGAGGTCCACAGCGCCTCCCAAAGCAAGGCTAGCATCAATGTTAGTGCGAGTTGTTCAGAGTCTAGTCCAGCTGAGTTCTGAAAATCTCCTAGGCTGGAGACCTCACAACTTCTTGGACAGCATGTTCCAGTGTTTGATCCAAGTGGCTTTGTTTCAGCATAGATGGCTTTGATTTTCTAACCTGTTTTAGTAAATCAGTTGAAGTACCTCTGGTCTAATTAAATCACCAATTCAAACTAGTTCTGCAGTGTTTAATTTTAAAGACATAAGTAGTTGTTCTGAATTGTCTGACTTCAAAGACAAAAGTAATTCCACTGGCATTTCAGGTCCTAAATCCTATTTTACTTGGTTTAACTGAAAAATCCTAGCTCTGTGCTAGGTGAAAAGAAAAAAAATGTGTGAGAAAGTACATCTCTTCATACAACACCAGTCATCCCTTAGTCCAGTTGTCTTTTCAGGAATACTTTTTTATTTTTAGGCAAAAAAGCAGCAATTCAGAAAATAAAAAACAAAAAAATGAAAAAAAATATTTCTGGGTCCATTATACTTAGCTGTTTAATTTTTACCAGTACAATGAGAGCCTAGTGGTCTTTTTAGTTGTTTAAAGCACATTGGCATACAACCAACAGCCAGGAATAAATTTTGGATGTAGATTAGACAGAAGTTTCTGCAACAGTTTTCCAAATACAGCAGCAGAAGTAAAGAATATTTAGTTTTAACACGGACCAAAAGAAGATCTATGGCTTCCTTCAATAGCGGTAGATACTCTGACACAGAACGTGTCTTATTCATGTTTGTTTGCTCTTAGAAATATGCTATAGCTGATTCATGAGTGACAGAATAGATATAACATGGCTAGTCCAGGAAATAAAAGCAGTTTATGTGTATAAATATGTGTATATACATATGTGTATGTGTATTTATTGCCTTAAAGACTTATAGGTCAAGATCCTATAGAAAAGGTATTCAAAGGATGACTCCTTTAACCCTATTATTTGACCAGGAAAAAATTTCTGCGATGTTACACACTGTAAAAATCCTTATACCATTTTAAAAAAAGACCTCCTAAAAATATTTTACAACCTTTTAAAATTCTTCTTTGAAATAATTTTAAAAACTTCTTTTGTTTTCTGTTACCAATGAACAGAAAAGGTATTGATATTTGTCCTTATTTAAAATATTTTAAATTGATAAACTTCTAGTAAACCTAAATATTGGAGAAAGGCTATTGCGCCAATACAATGAATGACAACATGAAATCAAATGGTGCAGTTGGGGTAACTGACTAGTGCCTACACAGTTTCTTTTATAATGCTTTTGTGGGTAAGCTGTATACAGTTGCAACTTTATTTGTTATTCATTTGAAGAGTCTTACGTTTAAGAATGAGCTGTCCATGTGAATAAGGAGATGAAGTTTTTTACAAATTCTGTGAAGAACCTCGTAAAGGTCAAGCTGACAGTCACTGTGTAAATTTAAATCACTGTATTGGATCAATGAACCTAAGAAATTGGTAATTTAGAAACTAAAAGGCCTGGCCAGGAAGTACAGCAAGCTACTTCTACAAGTCTCCTCTGCACTCTCAAATTTCACTAAGTATGGCAATGACTAAAAATACTCAACGTCCTTAAGAATCCAGTTCAAAAAACATATTGTATTCTTGTAATCCATAGACACCCACATTTAGACCATGCTTGAATGTTTATATTAGTGATGACATGATTAACTAGTCAATTCCCTTCATCCTACTTAATAATTGGTACAAAGTAGATCTGACAATGTTGATGAACCCAGACATTTTCAAGGGTCATAGGAGTTAAAAAATTCAGATAATGTGTTGTAAATTATAATCCTATTAGAGGAATAAGAACAACTCTCAGGAAAAAAAAACAGAGGACTGGCAAAGAAACTGCTTTGTAGAAAGTGACTATTACATTTCATGCAGGTTTAAGACTTCAGAAGTCTTAATTAGTTCATAATCTGAGTTATAGTGACTCACAACATAAATGCAAACTATGTAAAATTTTAAATTACCTTCTCGGTGTAAGTATTAAGGGCTGAAGTCCTCACACAATGCCCACGATTAACAAAAATGTAATTCTCTACTGAGGGCCAATAGCTAAAATTGATTGAAGTTCCATGAATCACACTGAAAGTTAAATACTTCTGTAGAAAAACCACTGCAGATACACGGAACACAATGAGATCGCAGTTTATTGACACAAACATGGGGACACACTGCTCAGTCCATTTAGTGATTTGTGTATTTGATGAAGACAACTGATGAGTAGTATCTGAGAAACTAATGTTTATTTTCTTTCCCTGCTCCACTGCTCCACTCCATTGCTTTAGTTCTCCAGAGGCACTTCTTGTCTTAGTAATACTGAGCTAAAAGGTTTCAGTGGAAGAGCATATCATGGGATGAAAGGTGATGGCTCATGAAGTGCTCTAAAGAAAACACATGAAGAGAGATGCTCATGATCTATGCAGGGAATATTCGTGGGACAGCATGAGAAAAATTCAGGCTTGAGGAGGTTTCCATTCACAAGATTAGCGGAAATTAGTAGTGGCTGGGAAGGGGCATAAATGACAAAAAGTCTCTGGAGATGTGGGAACGATGAAGCAGTCTGGGAAACAGTATGTGAAGGCACTCACCTAATCCAAAGCAGTAACTAACTCATCTGCCTGCATTACAGATACAACAAAAAAGGTCATGGCTCCCACCACCACTTACATGTTGGGAAGCTTACATTTGCTGAATCTTTAAGAAGCTGCAGGTTTAAGATTTTATTCTTTCTTCCTCAGTGAGATAGTGTGGTTTTGTAATACAATTCTTTTGTGATTTGTGTTATTATGACACAAAATGGAAAAGATATCTATTAAGTCTGATCTTTCTTTTTTTAATTTTAAGCTTCTCTGTAAGACAATAGACTGTATTTTTCCAGTCATTATTACAGCCATTATTACATGAAATTAAGATGATAATTGTAATATAAGTGCAATATTGTTTTAGAACAGTCTACTGGGCTTCTCCAAAACTTGAAGTGTTTTTAGAACTATGGTTTTAGATTCATAACACAAATTCAATCAATCTCTAATTCAGATACAAATTGCATATCTAAACCCCTCCTAAGCCAGAATTTCTTTCAAGTTAAGGATTAATTTGAGATAATCTTCAGTTTGAGATGGATATTTCCTATTTTCTTTTTATAGAAGGGTTTCAGAAACACCTTGGGCAAAGCCACTTGTAAGATATTACTGGCTTACTGCAGAAACTTAGCGTGAACCTTTTCTGAGAACAGTACTTCTAGCTTTGAATGTTGCTGCTTTTCCACAATTCTTTTTATTTGTCATATATGCTGCGCTTTCCACCTATGTAGCGTTCATTTGCAAATACACAGGATACAGTCCTGGAATGGGCTTTTGGGGCCATTGATGTCATACCCTGGGTATAACTACCATTTTTTTTTCCATGGAATGAAATCCCTAATTTTATTTTTCAGCCCTAATGAGTCCTTCCCCTGTTATGACCACATGAAGATTACCCACCATCTCACACAGAGAAGACATCAACTTCCATTTGCAGGTAAAGGTAGGATGTAAGAGAAATTTGATTCTCCAATCTAATGCACCAGCCACTACAGCTCAGCCAAGAAGTAAAACGGGTAAATAAGCATCACCAAACGTACATACTTGTGCAATATACAAAATACTCCTGAAGAAATGAGAGACAAGAATATGAATTACAATTTAAGCCAAACATTAATATTTCAAACCCAATAATTATACATTCTCTCTCATTAAGGGCTAGAGCTAAATATTCAACCTACCATCACATTATGTGTTCTTGGACTAAGGACCATGTCTTCCTGTGTTGTCATAACACAAACTCACAGCACAGTCAGATCCAAAATTCTTCTAGGGATGGCAAGGCCCTTGATAATATACTTCCAGTCCTTGCAGGAGAATATCTCCATTTACCTAAGATTTTTCTGCATTTGTGTATGCAAAGAAGTAATTTTGAAAATATGCATTTTATTTTATTTTGAACACACTCAAAAAAAGCTTTGCCTCATTCAGTAAAAAAGTTTTTATGAGAGAAATGAAGGTATAATAGGTCAATTTAAAATAAACCCCTAGCCATTCTGCTAGTGCTGCTTTAAGAATGCTTTCATTAGGAGAAGGAAATTTTGCCGCTACATTTTTTCTAGTAACTGATCAATTAAAGAAGAGTTTTCAAATTAGGAAAATGAATAATGTTTTCTTACACATTTTTCCTATAAATATGGGGAAATATAAATCACAAAAAGAACATACAAATTCTACCCCAAATTGAATTCACTGATTTAAAATGTAATCTGTTCAGTTGTGCTGCTGAAAGTAATTACTCCAATAATTAGGGTAGCAGAGAATGAGGCATACATCTTCATCTCCTCTGTTCTGTGTTAGAGGTGCAGATGTGATTCTCTGCTCGCTGCTCCAGCTGAAGCATATGGGACACCCTCTAAAGGCGAGTGGGAAGTGTCTTGGTCCCAGATTCCACATCTCATTCTCTGCTGTGTCTGCTACAAGGACAGGCAGGTGCAGCAGACCATGGGGCATCTGCTGACGCTTCAGTAACTCCAGCTTGTAGGTGATGATGTCTGACCTGTTTTATTCTGCTGCAGCCATGGGGGAAAGAGTTTATGGCAGAGGACAGGGGTGAGCATCTGGGAGCTAGCTTGTAAGAGCAAACTGTTATGTTGTCAGGTCCCATTGCCCTGTTGCAAACTTCATGATATTTGCTATTTTTAAAGTTCTTGCTCCAAAATTATATGATTAGGTAAGAATCTAAGCTTTGCTTTATAACAGTGTACTGCTCTAATCCTACCATACGTGGAAAAAAGCTTGAACGTGTAACTTGTGTGTAGTCTGGAGGCTCAGAAATCATAAATCAAAAAGAAATTAAACCTGTTTGTTTCTTTTTCCTTTTTTTTTAGTCCTGTGAGCTTCAAGTCAGACAAATGGTATTTTCAGGCCCTACTCATGATTCTCACATGCTTGGAGACAGTAAAATTAACCTCCCTTGCCACCCTGCCCAGCTGCATCAGCAGAACAAGGGAGTTGCAGGTATACTGCTACCATTACCTTCAGGACCCAGCATTATACATGTTGCCTTGCAGGGCCAACATGAGGTTGAACTTCTTTTCCTGATGCCAAGTGGGTACAGATTTCCTAAAAACCTGAGCACAGACAGGGAAAACAGTTTAGTAGGAAATTCTGCTTCGAACTATTGAACTTTATTGCCTTCTTGTCTTTACAGGAACAGCTCCTGCCTCAGAAACTGTACAAGTTTATAATATACTTTCTTAGTGAGTAACAGCTCTTCCTCAGAAACTCTACAGATAAAAATCTGGGACAAAGCTGGAATTTGTTCCTGTAACTCAAAGTGATACATGAGGCTAAAATACAGAAATCCAATCAATGTCAGGAGGGATTGAATGGTTAAATCATAGCATTTATTTCTGAAAAACAGAGAGAACCCCTTGAATAGCACTGCATGAAGAGATCTGAATAGCTCCGGCTTAGTGTTATTTGTCAGAAAAATAAACTGTATGCGTACATATGATAGCTGACTAATAAGGACTACATGGGTGTCGTTTTATTGTTTACTCCATTGTCAGGCTCTGCAGCCCAGGACAAATAACTTCCTCAGTAATTCTGCTGTAAGGTTTTCCTTGGGACTGGAAGTAATTATAAGCTTTAGATCATCCTCATGGGAAATTTATAGCATAGCAACAGCATCACTTCTGTAAAGAGAACCACCGTCTTGTGAACATTCACTGGCTGGAGAGAAAAGAAATCCAAGAGATTACGCTTAATGGAATGATTTAATATTACATATTTGTGAATACATAAAAAATGAAAAACTTCTAATGCTAAATAGTTTCTGACCTGAATAACTTTCTACATGTTAAATCTTTTATATATATTTAAAAAAAAATATAAACTAAGTTCTTAGGCATAAATACATGCTTTATTCTCACACATGCAGGGAGGGATGATGTGATTAAGGCAAAGTATTGGGCATTAAAAGATGTGTGGTGAAAACTGAAGTACACTGAAGTCAAAGAAAGCTTTACTACTGGTTTCTAAGGCTCAAGTTTTCAGTCCAGAATGTATGTGCTCTGCCAGAAACTCGTGTTATCATCATAGGTAAATTGCTTATTTTCTTACTCATAAAGCATTTACCTATTTGCTTAACTTCAAACATATGAGAACTCTACTTGGGCTTTCTGAATTTTTCCTTATCTCTGTGATAACTAAAAAAGATTTTGTTGTCAAGCACATGAAGATGACTTAAAGCAAAATTAAAACTGCAGTCTGTATGTGAAAAGCAGTCTGAAGCATTAATTATCATTGCAGTGTCTATAAGGAATCTATTTTGGTGTCTTACAATACTGGTCCTTCTATGGTAGAGACACGTGACTGAGGCTAGTTTTCATAATGTGTATTATTATCCAGCTTGTCTGACATGAGTGAAGAATGAGTCAGCCCAGTGCCAGGATACATTTCAGAGCCCCTCACAGTCAAGTCTTTAAAACACCACATGGGAAAGTGAAATGGCCAAAGTCAGGAGGCTGAGTGGCTACATTTTCACCTTATTTAACACTACCTGAATGCACTTTCTTCCTCTTGGGAGATGGAGCTCCTGAATCCTTTCCTAAAGGTGGTTACATATGTCCTTGTTTCAAAGATGGAACAAAGATTGTTTCTTCCTCCTAAAACCCAGCTGTAGATGGTGATAATTCAGTGGTTAGAGCACTTACACTCACTTGCCTGAGGGCTGTCTTATAACCTACCAATCCTCCAGCTGCGTCTGGGGCCCTGCCCACCACTCATTAAGTTTTCCAAGAGAGTGTGCAAGAGGGCAAACTTCACGACTGCCTTTGGAATAGCAATGCTCTGAAAGAAAATAACGCCAGATTCAGTGGAGCACAAACAGGCAACAAGTGAAAGCTCGACTGTCTCATCCAGTGACTGGGACACTCTCCCAGGAATGAGCTAATTCTTCAATGGGCTGTTAAACCTACTTATTTACTTCTACCTACTGCTGCGTCTTTTTCCAGAAGTGCTCACCACCTCTCTGTACTCAGTCGCATGGGAAACTTCTGCTGCTTCTCCTCCTCTCTCGCATAGTGAGGAAATACAAAATTAGCCATTGAAGGTGTTCAAACTTCTTCAGCTGAAAATGAGGTTGATTATACTTTTTATCCTTCCCTTCCCCTATTTGAACTCTGTTGCTCTTGGCCTGCATATCCCTACCTCTGAGTTCAGTCTGGGATTATTCCTTCCCCTCCCTTTTCGGATGCCACTCTGTCATGGTAAGAGCAGAGGCAAAGTGGAGAAAGGAGAAAGTTGCTTATTTGGCACAAAACAAACCCATGACCCCACTACTTTTCTCTCTCCCATTCTGCAGTGCTCCACTCTCTGGTCCTGTCTCCACAGTATCCAGTTTGCAAGCACCCACGAGTCCTCCATGTGCTGGGTGAGTGTGCAGTTGCATCCACAAATTTCCTTGGCTGAAGCCCCACATGGTCGGTGCGCTATGAGGTCGGTGAATTCTGATCAGGCCTAGTGATAAGCAACAATCTGAGCTTTGGTTATGGAGATGGATGCAGCTCACAAGACAGAGTTAAACAAAAGAAAGCAAGAAAAATCCAATGATTTTTCAGACCCACCACTTTAGTTTTCTAAACTGTCCGTGCTTGTTTCTTTTTTCTGATATTAACTTTAGTTAAATATAGATTATTTCATTTGTTTAAAGTTTGGATTATCATGTTATTTGTTAACCTGAGTGCACACAGCTGATCCTGTAAGCTTGGTTATTGCTTGATCTGTCCAGAACCCAATATTTTTCCTGTACTTACAAATGTTATCATTGTCAAATATTAAATGATATGCTGAACCATTGTGAAACAATGTGTCTCATGACACATCTGTCAGTGGGCATATTATAGTAGACGTTTTTAACTGGTTTGGGTTTTGTATTTTTTACAAATAAATTGCATTTCCTAGTCCTAGTTCTTTATAACTGAAACTATTTAAATGGTAATTAAACCTCATCAAGCTACTGCAAGTATAGGTATGAAGAGGCTCGCACAACACCATTTATAAAAGGATAGAAAATGCACCAAGAATACAAGACGTATGCTGTAATTCATTCTTTGAAGAACATGAATAAAATGAGCTACTAAAGTTATGAGCTTCCTCTTTGACATTCAGAAATCAATCTGATATTTGTTTTGAACTCCTAAATCAATTGGAAATAAATTTATGTAGGTATTTAGAAAAGTAGTGTAGGGAGGACAAGTGATGATAGATGTTTTCATGATTTTGTTTTTAGTTTTACTTCTCAGGACTTTTCTCCATGAGACAGCATAATTTCTGGATTTTGACTTGTTTCAACTCCATTTAAAACATGTAGCTTTACTGAAACCAAAAGCAGAACTCTCCCCCAACTAAATAAGGGCTGTGATTCCTACCTCAGCTATTTATGGCCTTACCTTTGATGGTTTTAGGTAAGCATAATTTTTCAGCTTTAACTCCTAAAAGACATGGAAGTTCATTGTTGACCCCTGATGGTGAACACAGTCCAGGACCGTGGCAGAAGGATCAAGAGTAATGTCCATGCATACCTGATTTCAAATGTGTTTTACAAACACCTGGGGATTTATTAGAACTTCTTGGACTCACCGGGAGAAATGCAGTTTATTGCTTCATATTTCAGGGATCTTGAGGATTTGAAAATTTTCAGTAGATATCCAGAAGTAACTGAAAGTTGCTGGTTTAAAGGATAAGCAGTTTCTGGGAGAAAAATCTTGTTTACTGTCAACAGATCTTTCCATCAGTCATTAAAAAACATCAGGATCCAAGGCCCTCACTGCACCACAGGATGCGTAAGTCATATACTAAGGTTCAACAACATATAGCAGTGACACAATCTTGTTTTAATGCACAGGACAGGCATAGCGCAAATTCATTTCAAAGTAATTTCTAGCAAACCTTAAAATTATTAATGGTGATTGTAATGGCAAAGAATCCAACAGCACTGTGGCAAGTCTGGCATGTGAATAGAAACCATGCAGGAATTCTATATCTCTACATTACTGAGAATGGAAGAAAGACTGTTTCCTGTTTAGGAAAATGACTTCAAGCTAGAAAGGAAGCATAGATGTTTCTCTGTTAATCATGAAGCCTGGGCTGAATGTGGCCTCATCTATTTCAGTAGAGTTGACCTTCTCGTCCTAGGGTTTGAATTTGTTTCTATAGCTGCTGATGCCAGAAAATTGTTGGGAGCTGGTTTTAGTCAGCTGCGCTTTAGGCTAGTTTATAATTATTGAAGACAATTACAAGATATGTTAAATTATTATGTGATGTTATTTGAACAGGTTAAAACTCATTAGAAACCACATAAAAACTTTTCTCATTAATGCCATGAAACAGTCCAGTACCTCATTATTGTGTCATAGGCAAATTTCTCTGATGTTACAAACACACCCTCTCATGTACTGTACTGGCCTACAATCATGGCCAAGTGGGTTAAGTATAAATTCAAAATCATTAGATTTAGGTTATAATTCCTTTCACTCTTGTTAAGCTGTAGGTTAAGGAACAATCTCTTCGTAGTGATGGCCTGAATCTCTTTTGCTTCTTTCACTCCTCTTCAAATCTGCTTGCTCTTGCTGCCACGTTGCTTGATGGGCTCTGCCAGCTGCACAGGCTCTTGCATAATGTGTACCCATGGCCCGAGTCTCTGCGTGTGATCTTACAGAAATCATTTACACTCTCTGAACAACAGTTCATAGTCGTCAAAGAGTGCAGGGAAACTTTTGTTATTATGTGTATTTACAATTTGTCTGCGAGGTTGGTCTTTGTAGATGACTATTGAGTGCTTAGCTGGGCTGACCTTCCACCACAGCTCAATAAACTATCCTGTTGAGATAGTTGCTGACTGATAACTTTTCTCACATTTAGAAGCTCTGTTTCATACAGATTTAGCAAATGTTTTCTTCCATTTTGCATGATGTAAAAATTTGGGGACTAAATAAATTTATTTATTGTATGAAACAGCTTGCTTAAGTGCATTTAAATGTCAAAAGACAAAAATGAAGTTTTTAGGTGTAAAAATTAAAAATCATGTCTCCATTTCTTAAGTACTAGAATTAAAAAATTTAAAAACCCCAGTCATACTATGAATTACCGTAAAGAACTTGAAACTGCAGAGCTAGGAAATAGAATACTAACACACGTTTGATTTGGAAAATATTTGTCCTGGCACACTCAAGTAAGGGAGGCAAAAAGTGTGTAAGTTTATAGCGTTCCATTAGCTATACAAGTCTTAAACCTGAGATTATAGCAATAAACAGGTTTTAACAGTAAAATCTCAACAGGATTACAGTTCCTATGTCTCTTAGTTACATTTTGAGTGCTTGCATTACCTTTACCTTGGATCAGGTAAGTAGGAAGTGAAAAAGAAGTGTTGGTGATTTCTGCCTCTAAACTGGCAGAGCTGAGCTGCAGCTTTCCATTTCCTCCATGAAACAGGAGGAGAACAGGAGAAAAAATGAAAAGTAACTGTTGGTGTGAGAGTCTTTCTGACGACATGTATTTCTCTGGGGAAAAAAAATCTGTTTAAAAGAACTAAGCAAAAAAGTCCAGCAAACTTGAAAGACGGGGTCAAAGCTTTTCTGATTTGAACCAAATCTGGCCACTATTAATGGAATCATCCTAATAGGGTTATCTGATATAGAAAAGAAAGTATTTCCCAGTTTGTCAGTGTTCATACTTCCAGAGGCGTTCTCGTGACTCAGGAGTTGTCTAGAAAAATTCTGTAAACCTAATTAGTTATGATGATCTTAAAAATTTGTATTTTGGACAGCTTAGCTGACCCAGTTCTCCAGCCTTTGAGGTGAACTTGTCAAGAATATTCATAATTCCTATGAAACAGAAGGTCAGAAGTCTGACTTATACTATGAAAAGGCAAGGATTCAGATTTAACCTTGAAAATCCCTCTCCTTTGCCCTTACTGGATGTTAGAATACATAACAGGACTGAGCGATGATGTACCATTTGATACGTTGTAGAGTAACTCTTTTTGAATCATGGGCTGTAAAAATGTGTCCTGTTGAGTCAGGCTTGTTTTAGGCCTAAATTCAGTAAGAAACCAATCTGGATTTTACCCACCACGAGTAAGTTAGTTTAACATCCAAGTGATCTCGTCCACCAGAATCCTCTGTCAGCATGGGGATATTGCAATCAATAATCTCTTTATTGCAAAAATTATTTAAGGCACTTTTGCATAATAGAGCAAAAGCAAACAGTTCAAAAACACTAGAGATTCCAACCAGGAAACATAAATTAATCTCAAAATTTACTCCACCCTACTATCACTGACAGTACATAATTTAGAAGAATTTTATTTTCTATATTTTTATAAACTCCTAGCTTTTCTCTGCCAGAGACTAATGAAAATGTCCACAGACATTTCCCCTGACAATACAGTACTAAAATGCATTTGGTAAAAATACCTTGGTAATATAAACAGAAATGCTATCCAAACTTGTGTCTTTTTAGACTGGATTTACTATTGATGGTATAAGCTTTGTGCAAATCTGTGGATGAAGCTGTCTGGCCCTTGTCTGGATTTAACAGGCTTCAACAAAAGAGCTGAACACCTTTCTCACTGATACAGAACAGAAGCACTGATTGTTGCTAATAGGAGCAGACATAGCATGCTGATGGCTGGATTTTAAGCAGCTTCACTCGAATTTTATAAATGAGTTTATTGTGATCCTAGCATGTGAATTTTGACTTTTACTGTTGGAGAACCCGACTCAAGTAACCTTACTAGTAACAGTGGAACTATTATTTATTACAGTAGTACCCAGTGACTCCCAACAAAGACCACTAAACAAATACACACAGTTAAAAAGGAGGCCCTATATCCAAAAGGCATAAAATTTAAAACAAGTCAGTCAGACAAATGAAGACAAAAAGGAAGTGTTCTTATTCCATTTTTCACAGGGGGATTTGGAACAATAAGAGATTAAAAGATTTACCTACAATGACCAAATACGTCATAGCAGAGAAGAAAAATGAATCAAGAATTTCTGGGTCTCTGTCTATTGTCCTAAGTACAGCACACCAAAGCTGATTTCAACACTTTATTTCTAAATCAAGATCCAGCTAAGAGTGGTCTCGAATAACTTTTTTAGCTTAAACCTCTCCTTTCTATTTACATTTCTAATAATCCTCACAACAGTTTATCCTATCTATACATAACTCATTCAGTATATTACATTAAATATTTTATAGAAAATACAGTCTAAAGGAGTTCTCATCCCATTTTGACACATGAACAAATATTCATCCCCTGTTACGAAGGCAACAAAGGGAATACATACCTTCAAATCTTTAGACATTCCCCTCTTCCCCCAAAAAGCTGGAGAAAGCATTTTGATTCAGGCTCTGTTCTTGCTTGCATTGTTATTCATCTTGAGGAACACCACTAAAAGTGGTGGAGTTAGACCCATGTGAACTGGTGTGAGGTAAAAAAGAACCTGGCCTTTCTCTTCCTGAAGAATTCCTCTTTGGCTTTTAGAGCTATACAGGACACAATGAAATGTGTGCAATGCAAAGAAGCCAGTTACAGCATTATTTGAAAGATATATATACACACATATTTTCATGATGCACTTAAAATAAATATGTCTTTGAGGGGGAGGAAATTGAAAAGCCTATAAATAAATATGGAGAAATATTGCAGTGGCCTTTTTTCCCTTCATGTTTGCAGAGCTGTGCCAACATTCTAAATGTGTTTGCTCTTAGATTTTTCATTTGTATTTATTACTTCTGCAAAACATAATAAGTCTGTGTAGGAAAAAAGATAATCACTGCCTGGAGGTTTTGAGCTAGTGCATAAAAGCAAGAATCACTAAGAAATCTATGATGTTTAGCAGTGACATGACACAGCACTTTGGAAAAAGACTACCAGTGACTCTGCTATTGGCTTTTAAAATATTGGACTAACTCTCTTACTTTTAGTTTAGTTTCTTTAAAACATAACTACTTTCTAACGTATGGATCAGACCCTTAGCTACTGAGAATTCCCACATATGATTGAACTTATCACGGTTATGTTGAGGGTTTGAAAATTATTAGTGAACACAGCTATCTGCCAGAGGTAATGAGAAAGAATACTTTCCGTTCTAGTAAAGGAAAATTTTATTAGTATTTCAAGCTATTTACATAGAGTCATACCCCAGTGTAATAAGTGTGGAGACCATGTCATGCAGAATTATAGGGCAGCAGATTTAGGAAGTGTGTTAACAGTCTAACTCTTCAGCTGCATTTCTTAGAAAATGAGACCTGATTGCATAGCCATGCTGTAACAGTATGTCTGTGTGAGTACACATGGATACAACTGTGCATGCAGGGATATGCAGACGCTCTTTGCTGGATAAAAAATTGGCTGGATGGCCGGGCCTAAAGGTTTGTGGTGAATGGAGTTAAATCCAGTTGGCGGCCAGTCACAAGTGGTGTTCCCCAGGGCTCAGTATTGGGGCCAGATCTGTTTAATATCTTTATCAATGATCTGGATGAGGGGATCGAGTGCACCCGCAGCAAGTTTGCAGATGACACCAAGTTGGGCGGGAGTGTTGATCTGCTGGAGGGTAGGAAGGTTCTGCAGAGGGATCTGGACAGGCTGGATCAATGGGCCCAGGCCAATTGCATGAGGTTCAACAAGGCCAAGTGCCGGGTCCTGCACTTGGGTCACAACAACCCCATGCAATGCTACAGGCGTGGGAACGAGTGGCTGGAAAGCTCCCCCACAGAAAAGGACCTGGGGGTGCTGGTTGACAGCCGGCTGAAGATGAGCCAGCAGTGTGCCCAGGTGGCCAAGAAGGCCAATGGCATCCTGGCCTGTACCAGAAATAGTGTGGCCAGCAGGAATAGGGAGGTGATTGTACCTTTGTACTCAGCACTGGGGAGGCCGCATCTCGAATATGGTGTTCAATTTTGGGCCCCTCATTGCAAGAAAGATATTGAGGTGCTGGAACATGTCCAGAGAAGGGCAACGAAGCTGGTGAAGGGTCTGAAGCACAAGTCTTATGAGGAGCAGCTGAGGGAGCTCAGTTTGTTTAGCCTGGAGAAGAGGAGGCTGAGGGGAGACCTTATTGCTCTCTACAATTAACTGAGAGGTGGGTGTTGGTCTCTTCTCCCATGTGGCAAGTGATAGAACAAGATGAAATGGCCTCAACTTGTGCCAGATTGGATATTAGGAAAAATTTCTTCACTGAAAGGATTATCAAGCATTGGAATGGGCTGCCCAGGGAGGTGGTTGAGTCACCATCCCTGGAGGTATTTAAAAGACATGTGGATGAGGCGCTTAGGGACATGATTTAGTGGTGGACTTAGCAGGGTTAGGTTTACAATTGGACTTGATGATCTTAAAGGTCTTTTCCAACCTAAATGATTCTATGATTCTATGATACATGCCTGAGTGTCCATCTGTCATTCCTTCCCTGTATCTTTTGCATCTGTTTCCACTCTCAACCAGATGTGGATGAGGAAGGTTTGAAAGGTTTGAAAACCTTCAGGTTCCTATTATAGTAATGAAAACAGATGACTGAGGATAGGAGAAAGCCTCTTAGAGGAAGGGCTGCTGCATAATCATACCCTTGATTAGTAACGTAAGACATTATACAGAAAAGAAATGGTCAGAATGCCTAAACATGAGAAAAGATTCAACTAGGGCTTGCTTAGGGTAGCAAAATGCATGTGAGATTGAGGCTGGGGACGTTTAAATTGTACTTCCTGTTGCCTTTACTTTCTGTGGTGAATGTAGGGATGCTACCAAAAGTTTTTATTCCATTCCTTTAAGCTGCTCAATGAATTATAGGTATCTATGTCTGAATTAGCAAAGGAAGCAAGATGGTTTCACTGAAACATTAAAAGTGCATCTAATCCACCTAAGCATATGAAACATTGTTCAAAATAAGACAGAAAACCTAAGATCTCCATCACTCTGATAATGATTGATGAATGGAGTTTCTTATTTATAAGAGCATGATGGATGATATGGGAACAGGTACCAGCCCAGGAATACTAGAGATGAAGGTTGTGAAGGTTGTAACAATCATGTTCATCAAATAATTCAGCACCAAATCCTGGTTCAGACTCAAGAGCCATTGGGAAATGTTTCATTTACATTCTGCAACAATATTTTGTTTCGGGAAACTATAGCTATTAAATGAAACAGTGCTTTCCAAAGCTGTGCTGCAGACTTTCAAGAAGCACAATCAGTTTCAAGGGAGCCATTCAAAAATATGGAGTTTACCATCCACAGTCAAACTAGAATGATGTTATTCAAGATCATACATGTATGGTCAATTCATGGTTACCAATAATATAGTGTCTAAGAAGCATGTGCTGTACTAGACTGCAATACTTTAGGTTGACATCTGCAATCTATATCAAAAAAGGACAGATAGCCAGATAGTAAACCCATGGCTTCCCCACTGCTGGGAAAGTGTGGAACTACAGGCAGAGATCTAGGTAGGACTAAGTCTCAAGAAACAGTAAACCATCTGCATATATTTCATACAGTGAAGAGTATAGCGGTTGCACCACCCAGCCTTTTGGGACATCATTATACTCTTTATCCTACATTTAACAAAAAGGGGAGAGGTGGGAATTGTCTCACGTTCCCTGCACTTCCCATGGGAAGACATAAATGTCTAATATTAGCAGTCTGTTCCTCCAAAGCTGTCATGCCCTTTGCCTACCCTGAGAGGCCCTTTAAGTTCCCCCTGCACTTCGTGATCTCTGGGCACATTGGAATGGAACTGAATTTGGGTAGAATTATGTGATCTGTATGATAATCCCAATATAGTGCTTACAGACAAAGGGGAATTCATTACCATTGATCTCTCTCGCAGCTTTCATTCTCATTCACTGGATTTGAACTTACAGTTCATAGACAATAGGTGTCCTGTTGAGTGTTGCAATAATGAGTTGGGTTGTGCCTGCAAAACATTCGGATGCAGTTGGGAACCCAAACAGTAATACGAATTTAAAACAGCTGCAGCTAGATCAAAACCCCAAGAGATGCAGTATTGTCAACTCCAGCCAAGCCAAGGGCCCACAAAATATGAGATTTGATCAATTTTTACAAGCTTTTCAAAAAAATTCCCCTCCCCCTCAGCCTTTTTTCAAGCTTGTATGTTTTATTGCAAGCTCTTCTTTTCAGCCAAGAGGACTACAAATGAACTTTTAATGAAAGCCACTGTTCACACATGAGAATCTAGAACTTTAAGAAATAAATTATCTCACATTTAACAAACCCTAAGAATTAGCATACTCTAAGACTATTAAAAGCCTTAATTAAAATAAAGCCAAAGTATAAAATGTGTTTACATAAAAGACAACACTTACTGTAAGCTGAATTTATAGTTACTTTCCAGTAGTTCAAGACTTTGAAACTGTCAATGCATGTGAAAACTAATTTTTATTTACAGACAGAAGTATTTTTAAAGATCATTTACTGAGCTTCAAATTCCAGTAATTTACAGGGAAAAAGAATTTCTGTGTCTTTTAAAAGTCTTGAAATGCTTTATCCATTTCATTTGGAATAAAAAATTGATCCTTTGCCTTTGGAAACACTTTATTTAAGTCAATATTAAATAAATACTATTTACTTAAAAATAGTTCAGACCAGGGAAAACTGAAATATAAACATATTTTATTTTCAAGGGAAAATACATGATGGGAATCTAGCTGGGAAGCTTTGTTTTACAAAATATGAAATATACAGATCGTTCTAATCACCTTACTGTCATAAGGGATAAATTCCATAAGTTCTGTGATCAAAGCATTGTGCAGGACTGTCTGCATGTGTATTTAGCATAATTGAGGCTTAAGAATGTTCTTTAAGGAAAGAAAGGTCACCTTTCATTTTGAAATATCATTAGATCACTGGGATCATATGTTAATGTCACTACATCTGTTAAAGCAAAAAGAATATTATTTACTTTACTCTTTTTAGAATTCTAAGTATTTTTATTAGAATGGAGAACAGGAGCTTGGCTAGTAATTATTCAAAGAGCTAGAAACTCTGACTCATTAAAAAAAAAAAAAAAGGCTGTTCACACCTTACTTTTTTCTTTTGTATTTTCATGCTAGGTGTTTCTTTTTTTTTTTTCGTTGATGGATGATAGTGTCCTAACTGCTAGTATGCTTCTACTAAAAAGTGGTTTCTATTTTTCATTACAAAGAGCCAGACAAATTATCTCTTTGATCTGTCCTTTTATTTTGAGCTTGGATCCTCAAATTCTTGGAGGTCATACCTGAAATTATCCCTTCTGTTTTAGGCCAAACTAATTTAAAATATCTGGACCTGTTCCCTGTGACTTTTGTACTGGAATAGCTTTATCGATAGTGTTACAGTAGCTTCCCATTCAGAACATACACATGACATTCACAGAAGAAATGACATGGATTAAATTAGCTTTGGATAAGTACCAAACACAAATTACAAATGTCCTGTGGGAATTGTATCTTCTGTTCCCTCAGGAGATGAGCAGTATAGTGATATAATTGCAAACAAAATAACTATAATTTTTATTTCTTTCAGAATATGGAAACAAAATAGCCAGGTGGCATTCACACCATTGTTTTTCTAGCACTCCCTAGCCATGTAGGCAGGCATATAGTTCATTTGTGCCTCCCTACCATGTCCAAAAACTTTTTGGTAGCTTCAGTCACTACACAATTTCAAGGTGCCTGCTTCATTGGTACCTGGCACCTAGCTTGTATCTGTAGCTCTATAAAAAAATGAAGTTTAAACCGAGCAGTGTAGGATTTATTCAGAGCCACCTTAAGATCCTGGAGAATTCCCCAAACATTAGTCACAGTGAACGCCATGACTAGTTATTTGATGTAATACTGACAGTGATTCCATCCCCTTGTATTATCTAGTGTTACAATAATTGGAGTACCCATTACAGAGGTAGGAAACATGAGTTTGCAGTCTCATTCTCCTCAAAGGGTTGAACCCACCTTGAAATTTCAAGACAGCATCCTAGTCCTCGAGTCGTGAAACATTGTGAGTGAGAACACTCAGTGTCCTTCTACTGATGCTTAACCATTGTGCATCCAGGCACATAACATAGTGGGGCAGATACTAAGAAAGCACAAGGGAGCCTTATTTTAGCATAGGGGTCAGGACACTTTATGTACAAAGGGGCAGGACTAAAATTCCAACTCCTGAAATGTATACATATATTTTACACTGGAACAGTATTGGCAAAAAAACCCCAACAAACAAAAAACAAACACCAAAACAAAAAACAAACCAAACAAACAAACAAACCAAAAAAACCCCAAAAAACCACCCCTAAACACGTCACTTTTTTTGTAGGATTATTTTTTAAACCAGTCAGGGCTTTGGACCAGTTCCCCACAAAGCTGCATAGGTACCAGTGCCGGTGCCCAGCCAGGGATGGGAGCAAGGCTAAGAACATGAAGACAGTGGGACCATCTCGTTAGCAGTAGAGTGCTTTTAGGCCACATGAAAGCGACTATGTGACCACACTCTTTGTCTCCTCTCTTTACTGATATGTATAGGGAATTTATGCAGTTATGATTTCCCCCTGCTCTCTCACACCAATAATCCCTTTCAGGACATCTCCTAATTTTGGTGATACAACTTCTAAATAAGCTGAACGGGATTCACTCATTACCTTACTGAGCTTTAACACAGCTGATGCGAGTTGTTTCCCATGGCAGTCCTGTGAAGCACACTGTCTCTGAACATCATTTTCTCTGACAGTGCAGTGCCACATGGCTATCAACTTCAGACTTATCCAATATGTTTTAAAGTGTGGACTACGTATAAGATGTGTACATTACGGCATTCTGTAAATCTTGTGTTTATTTTTCTATGATGTCCTGTATTATTCTTAAGCTCCCTGTGTCCTCTAGTGTCTACCTATCAGCACTGCACAAATCGGCAAACAAATACTTGTTTCCATTTTCTCATCTCAAAAGATTAAAAAAAAGGTTTAACTTTTGTCATGGTTTAAGCCCAGCCGGACTAATCACCACACAGCTGCTCACTCACTCCCCTTCCTCAGCTGGACAGGAGAGAGACAATATGAGGAAAAGGCTCATAGGTCGAGATAAGGACATAGGGAGATCACTCACCAACTACGATCATGGGCAAAATAGACTTGACTTGGGGAAATTAGTTTAATTTATTACCAATCAAAATCAGAGGAGGATAATGAGAAGTAAAACCAAATCATAAAAAAACAACACCTTCCCCCCACCCCTCCCTTCTTCCCGGGCTCAACTTCACTCCTGATTTTCTACCTCTCCCCCCGAGTGGCACAGGGGGACGGGGAATGGGGGTTGCGGTCAGTTCATCACACGTTGTTTCTGCCGCTCCTTCCTCCTCACACTCTTCCCCTGCTCCAGCGTGGGGTCCCTCCCACAGGAGACAGTTCTCCACGAACTTCTCCAACGTGGGTTCTTCCCACGGGCTGCAGTTCTTCACGAACTGCTCCAGCATGTGTCCTTTCCACGGGGTGCAGTCCTTCAGGAACAGACTGCTCCAGCGTGGGTCCCCCGCGGGATCGCAAGTCCTGCCAGCAAACCTGCTCCAGCGTGGGCTCCTCTCTCCACGGCTCCACAGGTTCTGCCAGGAGCCTGCTCCAGCATGGGCTTCCCACAGGATCACAGCCTCCTTCAGGCATCCACCTGCTTCAACGTGGGGTCCTCCACGGGCTGCAGGTGGATATCTGCTCCACCGTGGACCTCCATGGGCTGCAGGGGGACAACCTGCTTCACCATGGTCTTCACCACGGGCTGCAGGGGAATCTCTGCTCCAGTGCCTGGAGCCTCTCCTCCCCCTCCTTCTTCACTGACCTTGGTGTCTGCAGAGTTGTTTCTCTCACATATTCTCACTCCTCTCTTCTCCGGCTGCCGCTTCCCGTTTTTTTCCCCCTTCTTAAATATGTTATCACAGAGGCGCTACCACTGTTGCTGATTAGCTCAGCCTTAGCCAGTGGAAGATCTGTCTTGGAGTCGGCTGGCATTGGCTCTATCAGACATAGGAGAAGCTTCTAGCAGCTTCTCACAGAAGCCACCCCTGTAGCCCCCCCTGCTACCAAAGCGCTGCCACGCAAACCCAATACAACTTTCCATCCTACAAATTTTCTCCTCTATTCTTTCTTATTCCTTTTTTACTAACTACTATATTACTATTGATGTTTTTATAATTATTCTTGTTAAGCAGCAGCAGCATGTGTGGCAGTATCACTCACACACATTCTTCTTGCACACACACATACATCTATTATCTAATTATCTGTGTGCTTGCTGGAAATTTTAGCAGCCAGTGTGTATATTTCATTGTGAATGTTGATGACACGTCTTGGTAGGCATTGTGCAGTATTTTCTTACATACTGAAGCACATTCTCCTCTCACTTGGGCATGCCAAATTGTCGCTAAGGACAATAGGAGATGCTTCTATTCATCCTAAAATAATATTTGGGTACAGACCACAGTACATTTTTACAGAATTTGGATTTTAGCCTACTGTGGAAAGCCAGTATGTGAGCACATAACTGACAACGATTTTATAATACACATACATTAGGAACAAATTCAGATTCCACATGTGACTTTATTTGGGGCCTTCTGAATTCTTGACTATATAATATTAAAGTGGGATCCAATTAATCTAGTGTTAACCATTTCAAGTTGTAGAAACTATAAGCTAGCACAAATAGGCTCCCACTCAAACCAGAAAAACAAAGGTACTTCTAGAGGATGTCATTCTATAATACCCACCTAGGAAACATAGGATGAATTACTCTACAGGGGTACCTTATTCTCCACATGCGCTAGAATACTTGTCCACCTTTTACATGGCTGCATTTACCCACATAATCCCATCCTTAATACGCTTTTAAAACAGGGGGAGTGCATAAGTAATTATTTTAAGTGTAACAAACCAGTGAAACATGAATAGGTGTTTATTAGATTTGGATGCAATTTACTGCACTAGACTAGTGAAGAACCATCCCACGTGGATTGAACAGAAGTATTTGTGTATCTGCAGAAGCTACTTCACACTGACTGAAGTATTCTGTATTTCTGAAAATGTAGCTCTTGGAGGGAAGGAGGCAGTCCCCTGCCAACTTGACTTTATATCTCAGGAACAATGCACAGAGCTTTGCTTTTGAATGGCTGACAAGCCAGTGAGAATTTATCAGCAAGAATCAGAGGATAAACCAATGCAGCTGATGTCATAATAGGTATCTACCAGAGACTGCTTGATCAAGAAGATGAAGTCCCCAAAGTCTTCTTTAGGCAACCGAAGGAGGAAGTCTCATGATTGCTGGCCCCTGCACTCAGGGGAACCACCTGACATCTGCTAGAAAGTCAATATGGTTTGGCATAAGCAACCCAGGAGATTTCTGGTGTGTGTTGATGATACTGGGTCGATGCAAGTGATCAACAATCCAACTAGAAAAGATGATCTGCTGGTTAGGAACTCGTTAGAAATGCAAAGATCAAGGGTCTCATCTGCAATGACCATGAGACTGTGGACTTTAAAATCCTAAAATAAGCAAGTGAAATAAGTCTAAGAAAAATGTGGACCCATTGTTCAATGGAGTAGGGGATCTAGTGATAAAGGACATGGAAAGGCTGAGGTACTCCATATTTACAGACAATGTTTGTCCTCAGGAATCTCAGGTCCTTGAGCCTAGTAGGAGGGTCTGAGGGAGGGAAGAATAACCCATGAAAGAGGAAGCTAGAGTGCTTCAACAAGTTGGACATTCACAAGTCCATGGATCCATATGGAGCTGGCTAATATCACTGAGCAGTCGCCTTCTATCATCTTCAAAAGGCTATGGTGTTTGGGGGAGATTCCTGATAGCTGCAGAGAAACAAACGTCACAACCATCTTCAAAAAGGACAAGAAGGAGGGTATGGGGAACTACAGGTGGTCAGCCTCACCTTACACTCTTGGAATATTATGGGACAAATCCTCCTGGAAACTCTTTCCAAGCACATGAAGAACTCCAGTCATTGGGAACAGCCAGCTTGGCTTTGCCAAGGGCAAATCATGTCTGACCATGCTTGATTACCTTCTATGATGAGATGACTGGATAGTAGGAGTTGAAAGAGTAGTGACAACTAAGAACCTTAACAAGGCCTTTGGCATGGTCTCCCATGATATCTTTATAGCCAAAGTGGTGATACATGAACAGGATAAGAGGACTATTGGGAGGAAAATTGGCTCAAATGGTTGTGATCAGCAGTATAAACCTGAGGTGGTGGCTAGTTAATTACATCACCCCTCAAGGATCAAGACTGGGGGCAATTCTCTTAATGACCTGAATGATGGGATGAACTGCACCTTCAGCAGCTCTGCAAATGATAGCAACTTGTAGGAAGAACAATCAATAATCTGGAGGGCAGAGCTGCTATTCAGAGGGACCTTGACAAGCTGGAGAAATGGGCTGACAGGGAACTCATGACATTCAGTAAAGACATCTGGGATGAATAACCCCATGCAGCAGTTTGGGTTGCATGGGAGCCAAATGGGGAGAAAGCACATTTGCAGAAAGTACCTGGGGCTCCTGCTAGAAAACAAAATTGAACATGAGTCAGCAGTGTGCCCTCACAGCAGAGAAGGCCAACTGTGTCCTGGGCTGTATTAGCAGGTGTGCAGTCAGCAGGCTGAGGGAAATGATTATTCTTCTCTTGTGAGACCATATCTCAAGCACTCCATCCAGTCCTGTGGTCCCCAGTACTAGAAAGATAATTGGCATACTGCAGCAGTTCCAGCAGAGGAAGCCCGAAATAGTTAGCAGTCCAGAGCACATGACATAGGAGGAGAGGTTGAGAGAACTGGGTTTGCTCTGCTTGGAAGAGAAAAGTCTAAGGGGAGATCTTAATGTTGGCTTTAACTAGATATTGGGGAGTGGAAAAGATGGAGGCAACTCTTCTCAGAGGTGCACAGTAGTAGTTCAAGAGGCAAAGGGCACAAGCTGTAACATAGGAAGTTCCAGTCAGATGTAAAGAAAAAGATTCTCATTGTGAGGGTCGTGACGCACTGGAACAGGTTGCCCAGAGAGATTGTGGAATCTCCATCCTTGGGGATATTCAACACTCACCTGGACATGGCCTTGAACAATCTGATCTAATTGGACCTGCTCTGAGCACTACCATGGACTTCTGGAGGGCAGACTTCGACCTGTTCAGGACACTGGCTGAGAGGGTCCCTTGGGAGATGGTCCTGAAGGGCAAAGGGGTCCAGGAAGGCTGGACCTTCTTCAAGAAGGAAGTCTTAAAGGTGCAGGAGCAGGCAGTCCCCATGTGCCTTAAGAAGAGCTGGCAGGGAAGACAACCAGCCTGGCTGAAAAAGGAGCTTTTGCTGAGACTCAGGAAAGAAAGGGGAGTTTATCACCTTTGGAAGAAGGGACAAGCAACTGAAGAAGAATACAAGGACCTTGTTAGGTCATGCAGAGAGGGAATTAGAAAGGCAAAAGCCCAGCTAGAGCTCAATCTGGCCATGGTCGTAAGGGATAACAAAAAATGCTTCTATAAATAGATTAACAACAAAAAGAGAGCCAAGGAGAATCTCCACCCTTTACGGGATGCGTGAGGGAACATTGTCACCAAGGATGAGGAAAAGGCTGAGGTACTTAATGCTTTCCTTGCCTCAGTCTTTAATAGCCACACCAGGTATCCTCAGGGTATTCAGCTCCCTGAGCTGGAAGACAAGGATGGAGAGCAAAATAAACTCCCCATGATCCAGAAGGAAGCAGTTAATGACCTGCTATGCCACCTGGACACTCACAAGTCTATGGGGCCTGATGGCATCCACCCAAGGGTGCTGAGGGAGCTGGCGGAGGAGCTTGCCAAGCCGCTCTCCATCATTTATCAACAGTCCTGGTCAACGGGGGAGGTCCCGGATGACTGGAGGCTTGCCAACGTGACGCCCATCTACAAGAAGGGTCGGAAGGAGGATCCGGGGAACTACAGGCCTGTCAGCCTGACCTCGGTGCCGGGGAAGATTATGGAGAGGTTCATCTTGAGGGCGCTCACAGGGCACGTGCAGGACAACCAAGGGATCAGGCCCAGCCAGCACGGGTTCATGAAGGGCAGGTCCTGCTTGACCAACCTGATCTCCTTCTATGACCAGGTGACCCGCCTAGTGGATGAGGGAAAGGCTGTCAATGTTGTCTACCTGGACTTTAGTAAAGCCTTCAACTCTGTCTCCCATAGTATTCTCCTGGAGAAGCTGGCGAATCGTGGCTTAGACAGGTGCACTCTTTGCTGGGTAAAAAACTGGCTGGACGGCCGAGCCCAGAGAGTTGTGGTGAATGGAGTGAAATCCAGTTGGTGGCTGGTCACAAGCAGAGTCCCCCAGGGCTCAGTTTTGGGACCGGTCTTGTTTAATATCTTTATTGATGATCTGGATGAGGGGATCGAGTGCTCCCTCAGCAAGTTTGCAGATGACACCAAGTTGGGTGGGAGTATTGATCTGCTGGGGGGTCGGAAGGCTCTGCAGAGGAATCTGGACAGGCTGGATGGATGGGCCCAGGCCAATTGTATGAGGTTCAACAACGCCAAGTGCCGGGTCCTGCACTTGGGTCACAACAACCCCATGCAACGCTACAGGCTTGGGGACGAGTGGCTGGAAAACTGCTAGGTGGAAAAGGACCTGGGGGTGTTGATTGACAGCCGGCTGAATATGAGCCAGCAGTGTGCCCAGGTGGCCAAGAAGGCCAATGGCATCCTGGCCTGTATCAGAAATAGTGTGGCCAGCAGGAGTAGGGAGGTGATCGTGCCCCTGTACTCGGCGCTGGTGAGGCCGCACCTCGAATACTGTGTTCAGTTTTGGGCCCCTCACGACAAGAAGGACATTGAGGTGCTGGAGTGTGTCCACAGAAGGGCAATGAAGCTGGTGAGGGGTCTGGAGCACAAGTCTTATGAGGAGCGGCTGAGGGAACTGGGGTTGTTCAGTCTGCAGAACAGGAGGCTGAGGGGAGACCTCATCACTCTCTACAATTGTCTGAAAGGGGGTTGCAGAGAGGTGGGTGTTGGTCTCTTCTCCCAAGTGACTAGCGACAGGACTAGAGGAAATGGCCTCAAGTTGCGCCAGGGGAGGTTTAGACTGGATATTAGGAAACATTTCTTTACTAAGAGAGTGGTGAGACACTGGAATAAGCTGCCGAGGGAAGTGGTGGAGTCACCATCACTGGAGGTGTTCAAGGACCGCGTGACGTGGCATCATGGGACATGGTTTAATGGGCATGGTGGTGTTAGTTGGTGGTTGGACTTGATGATCTTACAGGTCTTTTCCAACCTTAGTGATTCTGTGACTAGGTAGTCCCCAGATGTCCATTTGAACCTATATTACTGTATGGTTCTACAATTCTGTATTTATTTTGCATGTTGAATATTAGACACATGGAAAAAAGTAAGTGAAAAATAATTGTTATATCCTGCTCTGTATGACAGACCTATTCAATGAAATGAATCTACTTTCTAATGAAAAAGTAGCTTTTTTTATTTTACCAGATTGTTGGGATTTTTATACGTAGTGTTTGTTACTGTTAAATTAGGTTATCTTTATATTTTAGAATTATATTTATGAAATAAAATTCAGATTCTTGATCTTATTTTTCTGAAGTATTCTGTAAATTGCAAAATGAAGATTACTGAAAACAACTATTGTTTATTTATTATTATTTAATATCCTCCTCAGATTGTATTCTCAGACTGAATTACATCAATAATAAGATTAAAATCTCTTAAACCATCACAGACATCAAGGTAACGGGTATCTGACATTCTTAATGCAGATAAACCTTTGAGTGGGATTAGAGACTTCATTGCTGTGTTCCTTGGATTTTTGCTGGTGTCAGAACAAAAAATACAAGTTTGGAATTCAGATTCTGTTCCAAGCACGCCATTCACCTCTGAATTGACAGATTTCTTTTATTTGAAATTCTCTAAATAAGAAATTCAGCCTGTGGCAGGCACTTGAAATGGAAAATTTTTAGACTAAATAAAAAGAAGTCACCAAACTTATAAGCATCAGAAAATGGATTACTGAAATGGGAAGCTTTAGACAAAAAATAATTAACAATGATATACCTACACTTGTAATACCATGCCTTCCTCAGTTTTCCTCAAGATATTTCAGGTCAGCTCACTGCTCAGAGGATAAAGAATGTTTCAGGGTTTCAAGCTTACTCCACCTAAACCACTGAAGCCATTTAATCAAATGAATGGTAAGAGCCATTCAGCAAGAACGGAAGATATCTCCTTCTTGGAAAAGAGCTTGATAAGAGCCCAATATTTATAAGACTCAGTAAAATTTTTGGAGATTAAATTTCACAACAGACAAGGACAAAACAGAAAAGGACTGGAAGGAAAGAAAGGAAAGCCTAAAGAAGTATCAGCAATGTTTAGTAAATGTTTTTTCTCAACTGAACCTGATAAAAGGTTCCTTCTGTTTTAAAGTGCAGTATACTATACAGTACTGTTTACAACACTCTAAACAAGTTGTTCTGGAGACTCAGAAAACTAGTATTCAGCTTACCAGGAAGTTTTATTAACCAGCTAGTAAATGGCATAGTACTTCAGACTTTAATATACATAATTTTGTAGCATATTTCCATTTTCATAGCCATGAACAATAAACGAACATATTAAAGCCAAAAATGTTAATATCCTAGTGATTACAATATATAAAGCCCAATGCAAATTTTAGTGGAAGTAATTTTGTTGACTGTCACAGGCACGGATCAGATAATTCTTGCACCACAGCAACGCTCAGAAGAGTTCATGATTCATTTGGCCAAATATTCATTCTGCTGTTTTTAAATAGCTGACCAGTTAGTGTGATCAAAAGTATCTGAGAAAGGAGAAAGGGTGAGTTAAAAAATAACAAAGAAAGTGTTGATACTCACTCATGACTGAGTCAATCTGACTGCTAACCTGACTCCTATGAATGACAATGTAGAAGGATATAAAGGAGGATGATCAGGACCTGTGCCTGAAGACACAGGTGAATTCTCTGCTCTGGCACAGACTTGCTGTGTGACCTCCAGCAAGTCACTTGGGCCCACATCCACAGAAGTATCTTGAAATCTATTTCAACTGGCACATAATTCAGTTAAGTGTTAAGTGTTTCAGTGCCCTATGAATCCAAATACGGTTGGACTCTATGATCTTAAAGGTCTTCTCCAACCTAAATGATTCTATGGGTCTATGATTCTTGGTCTTAACCTCTTGAATGGGGATAACAGCTCTTTCCCACCTGACAAGAACGTGTCAATGATAGTACATTAAGATCATGAGACACTCATGTACTGTGCTAGTGAGGATTAGGTGAGTATGAGTAAGAAACATTTTCGTTACTGAACTGGCCCACTCCATAGCCGGAATGTTTTTACTACGTACCTTTATGGGAAGATACTACATATGGAAGAGGTAAAACAGGTCATACTTTTAATTCTCTGAGTAAAAATGAACTGATCTCATTTTCAACCTCATAATTTTAGATAATATCAAAAATCCTTCTGCCTGCTTGATGGTACTCAACCTTCAGGGTGTCTGTGGAGCGAAAAATCAATTCTTGTTGCCATTACTCATATGACTTTGTTTTGATATTGAAAGCTTTATTCCTGTTTACCCAACAAAATTTTCTCATAGATATGCGGAGGGAGGGGTTAAACGATTTTGTATTGTTTGATTTAGCATATTCATGGACTAGGTTCTGTACAAATAGAGGACAAAAGAGGTCTTTTGCTCCATAGATTTTACATTCTCTTTAACTACTTCCTGTCCTTGCAATGCTGTTTGCTTGCACAAGTCAGGTCAAACATTTTATTCCACAAACTTTGGACACCAACATCTGTGCTGGTGCTTGCATATATGGGAGTTTGTTGGTAAACAGTGCTTGATCTTACTTCTAATTAAAATTGATGGAAAGCTTTACAAAATTTCGGAGAGCGTGCCAAAGCCAAATGGCACTGAATTGATTTTTACCCCCAGCAGAATATCAATATTTTGTGGGGTTTTGCTTAAAAGTACTCTTACCTGTGTAATTAGCATGCTGATAGTAATTGCAGTTAAGATCAAAACATTGTTTTCAAACCATGTATTTAAATATTCCTCACATCCCTAAGCAAGTACAGATGAACAGATTTCAAGAAAAACCATTTCAACTTTTGAATTCATATTGCATCTTTGTAAGAACATACTTTTTAAATATATAGAATATCACTTTCTGCATGTTATGATGGGTACTGATATTTGCTTGCCAGAAAGCAAATACATCAGTAATGTGTACTGTGGAGAGTTAGCTATAGCATTTTAAAAATTATCTGAACTAAACAGATTGTTCTTAAGTAAATCTGATATTTTTGTATGGAAATGTTTCAGAGCTTGTGACTTAATCAAAAGGGAATTTGTTTTTGTGTGAGTATAACTGAGAGATTACCTTACAAGTAAATGCTTGAAAGAGTATTTTCAAGTTTTCACTGATTCTCATGCATTACACATCCTGAAATGGCCGTGCATATTTTCCAAATTACAGTCTGTGCTTATTATATTGCATTTTAAAATAAATAATAAATTATTACACAGCTTAAAATAGCTATAAATATAATAAAACATATAAATAAATGGTTTCTATACTTTGAAGTGATCTTTTAATAATGACAAGGGTTTGTAGAAACAGGGAACAATTCCAAACTGATGAGCAAAGAAAGACAATACCAGATGTCATTTGACAACATCCGTTCTATTATTTACTGTCCTGCATTGTCAAGAAACAACCTTAGCCTATTGAATTTTTGTTCTCATTGCACAGTCCTATTAGCACTGGAGGCTTTATAGAAGAGAATAACATGTATCACTTTGCACCAGCTCAGGTGATGATATCTGATGGTCCTATGCAAACTGGTCCCTTGATATTAAGACATGTAAATGCTAACATGAACTGGTCTCAGGAAACACATCTCGTATTTCAATGCCTTGCTCATTCTTCTTATCCTGTAAAGTATAGGAGATGCTCTGGAAACAGATAATACAAACAGGTGGAGACATTGCTGACGTTCTGCAAGTAATGAATAGTAGTTACAGGTGGAAAATGTACTGTATACTTTTTACATACTGTCTCTTTCCATTGTCATCATTGATTTGCACAGCATGGATTTCTGAATGCCAAGATGCTTACTACTTCTTAAATCACTACTAAATGTCCCTGTGATACTGATCAGGCACAACTCCTGTTTTCTTGAAGTATCCTTAATTTAGAATTGCTTACATGACTGACACCTAACGAGTAAAAACAAAGGCTTCAGAGTGACCAAAGACAAAACAATGAATATTATTAATACTTTCGCATTTGTAAGCCAAGACTTGGTAGAAAACATGTTTTGTATATTTTTTCCAAAGTCCATGTAGTAGCAAAAGTTACATTCTTCAAGACATTTTTTTTATTTCTGTCATGGTTTAAGCCTAGCTGGCAACTAAGCACCACACAGCCGCTCACTCACTCCCCCCTGCCCCAATGGGATGGAGGAGAGAATAGGAAAAGTAAAAGCGAGAAAGCTCGTGGGTTGAGATAAGAACAGTTTAATAAGTGAAATGAAATAAAATAATAATAATAATAATAATAATGAAAAGGAAAAGAAGAACAACAACAAACAAGAAAGGCAAGTTAAATGAAAACAATTGCTCACCACCCTCCGACCAATGCCCAGCCCAAGCAGTGGTCCCCCGGCCAGCTTTCCCCCTAGTTTATAAACTGAGCATGACATCATATGGTATGGAATATCCCTTTGGTCAGTTGGGGTCAGCTGTCCCGGCTGTGTCCCCTCCCAGCCTCTTTGCACCCCGAGCCTACTCACTGGTGGGGCGGTGTGAGAAGCAGAAAAGGCCTTGACTCTGTGTGAGCACTTCTCAGCAGTAACTAAAACATTCCTGCTTATCAACACTGTTTTCAGCACAAATCCAAAACATAGCCCCATACTAGCTACTATGAAGAAAATTAACACTATCCCAGCCAAAACCAGCACAATTTCTTACCATACTGTATGTTGAATCCCTTGGGACATCACAAAACCATTTCTTCAGACTGGATTTTGTACATGATCATGGGATCTGAGTAGTATTTTCCTTGGTTTTATTCCTTTCCCACTGTGTGACATTGTATCTTCCACAGCATTCTATCTAGAATAGAAATCCTGTAAATTGGTAACTTCAACACCTGTAAAGACTGTCACACAGAGGAATTTTCACCCCAACGAGTGCCAGCTATTAGTTATTTGATTAAATTAGCTAGATAGTTTCCCTCTGTATTCAGTAGGGAGGTTTCTGCAGGGGATGATTCACCCTTGTGTATGTATCATTTCCCATGATACGCACTGGATAGTACAGCCTTAAGAACAATATGATCTTAAAATATACTTTTGAAAGGAACTATCTTTTAGACTCTAAATTATTCTAGAACACATGTAAATAGAAAAAAGAAAAAATTGCAAACCCAGATTGAAGTAAAACATTTTGACTATCACCCTTAATCTTCCAAAGTAATTTCAGTGTAGAAATTGTGTGTAAGCGGTAAACTATATTAAGGATATGCTCACTGTGAAGAACAACGAAAAGAAGAAAGAAAACTATACATTATTTGAAACAACATAATGAATGTTGTTTCATAATGAATGCAGTAAATGGGGACAGATTTTATAAACCATATTTTAATAAATAAAAATTAAAACACAGACTGTCTGTTTTACTCTGATCTAGAAACTTAAATAAGGACCAGATTTTGAAAAATTTTAGTTATTTCTTTGTCACTTCTCATGTCATATTTGCAAAAATTCTCTGCTCTTAGCAAGAGATCTTTAGAAAGTCTCCCTATTCCAACTTGTGTTTTAGCAGCAATTGATCTCTTGTGAACAAATAGCTCAGACTTGAAGCACAAAGCAAATACTGTGTCCTGTTCAAATGGATTATCAGCTAGCTCTTCCCAATAATCTATTTCAATACCAGTAACACAAATCAAACCAAACCATCAAACAGCTTGGAGAATGGAATTCTTGTCATGTAGGTAATTCCAGCAGTTTTTCTTTCTGAATCAGGATGTAACTTCAGAAATGTTTGAAATGTTTTGTGGAATGAAAAGTCTGCCATATTTTAGCTCCAAGATGATAAACAAAAGCACCTCATTTTCGCATTTTGAAGAGTCAATCCAAGTTACACTGCTTCTAAATTTTGAAAAATTATATAAACTTAGACAAAACTGTCCTTTCTCTGTAAAAACATTCAATTTCAACAACTCTGTAAGTTCAGTTAAAAAAATCAGCTTTAAGCAGTACATTAAATATTACCACAAATATATAAAAATATAGTTCTTCTCTAATACTTTTCATGATCTTAGGCTTTTTATTTTTCTCATGGCAGATGCCAATGATATTGTAAAGAGTTGGAAGCATGTAACACAAGACTTGGGGATGGCAGTGTTTCATTCAAACGGTGATTACAGTTACCTTGGCAGATTTGATATTTTATCTGGCTTAGATACCAACAGCAAAGTATCCACAGCACTTTGAGATCTGCCACAATTTAAACATGCGCACCAGGGTAGGTGGTGGGTAGGCAGCTTTGCTGAAAGCTGTGCTCCCACAACAGTTCAGTAAAACTGAGCTCAAGTATAACAGCACATAGTCTAGGCACACCATTGACATAATGGGGTCACCATTAATCACTAGAGAAATCATGAATGCAATGAGAGACAACTGGATTTTCAAAGAACAGATTTTAAATATACATTACAAATGCATTTGTAATATTGAGTCTAGACATACATGCTTTGTGAGTTATCTGGAATCATAAATTATCTTCAACGTTCATCAAGAACTGTAACTCACCTCTGCAAGAAGTCATATTAAGGGACTCACAGCTGGTCTAGATAAGCATATTAAACCATATTAAACTGTTAAGCTGTAGTGTTTGTAATTAAAAGCTCATAACGCAGAATCAATCTGAAGGGTGCATGGCAGGTCACTGGTCAGAAACCTTGCTAGCAACTTCCAAAATAATTGATCCTATACAAATGCTTTAAAGGACTTTTCTGAAAAAGGAAACAAATTACATGCTGCCAGGCCACAAAAATTTTTACGATTAATAATTATGTGTGCCAAAAGTATTGATTTGCAAGCTCATTTGAGCCTTCAAGCATTATTTCTGACAGACTCTCAGTGCAATACCTATTCAAATGCTCTCACAGTAGGAGCTCTGCTTTGATCTCATAGCATCTCTGCTTGTCCATGGTTCAGGTCAGTCTTGAGACCTAAGCAGACCAAGTGTTTTATGATATCTAGCACTGTCGAAGATATTAGGAAACTCATTGGTTTTTTCAGCTGCAGTAAACTTCAGTGACCAGAACTGTCTGCTCTTACATACATTGACAAGTCCTTCAAAAGCCTAATCTCATCCATAATAATTCATATAACAGCAAGGAATCTGCCTACCCACATCAGATATTAGCAGCAGATCTTGAAAAATTAATCCTTTACTAAAGAAGTTGTTATTTTAAACTAAGTTCTGATTGGTATAAACATTTTTGGTTGATGCAGTATTATTGGTGGTGATGTTTTGTGGGGTTTTTTTCTTACATTGTGCTGCACAGCATTCAGAATCTTCCATGCAGGTTCCTGCTCAGCCAGACTCTCATTCCCGTATTCAGAAATAACATCATCAATTCTGTTGTTCCATTGATTGTGGACCTGTTCATAAATATTTATAGCATTTGGTATATGTATATTGATAAGAGTGTGGATGGATAGTACAATCTTTGATCTTTTATTGATATACAGGTTTCTTCAAGGGTTACTTGCAAGCAGCAGCACTCTAATCAATTTGCCACATATGATCTAAGACATGTCATAGCCATTGCACTAAGGGGAAAGTTGAAAGCAAAAGGGGAAGATAAATGAAGTGACTCAAATGACATACCTAGCACAGGGAGACACAAGGTGATTAGCCCAAATGGAGCCAGAAGAGCCAGGGAACATAGTTTAGATGCACCTGATCTGTCGTGAAATACTAAATCATACCTCTCGTATTTATTTTTAATAAGCACAGCACCATATAATAAGCACAAACCAAAAATTGACTGTACACCTAATGTGATACAAACTTTTGTGAGCACCGTACAGTCTGACCAGGACATGTATTGCTTTGGGCTAGGGGATTTAGCAGGTCATGTTGGTCCTAGATTAGGCATCCTTGCACAGACCGTTAAAATACACCTTCAACAGTAATTGAAGTGGACAAGCTGATCACGAAGAGTGTGATTATAGAGAGTATAGCAGAGAATACATGCAGACGCAAACTCCTAGGACACTGAAAGGTTTCATTACAAAACAAGAAAAAAAAATAGGCTTCTCCAACTCATTCCCCTTGCTACAGCCTATCTAAAAACAAAATTCAAAAGCTTGCACAGTGAATGATGATGTTACCATCATTTATTACACTCCAGCAACACTTAATTAAGGTTGAGATCAAGTGCAATTACATGATATAAAACAAATTTAACCGCAATCTTTCAACCAATTTTCCTAGAACAAATAGCTGACTCCAGAATGCATCATTCCTGACAGTTCAAATGTTTCAATGTGTAAAACCATCACATAAAACAGGGAGGACTCCATCATTATAAATTAACATTTAATGAAGAAATCTTGATGATCTAGATTCACTTTGATGGAGTAAAACTAATTTATTTGTGGTGTACCCTGCCTCAATAGCAGCATGATTTGGAGAACTGTGTGACCCTTATGAGACCAGCGTCATGGGAGATTTTCTCAAACCATAGATTTTGAAATTATGGAATAGGGAGGCAGCCAGAGCAGTATGGATTCCGTACAGATTACCTTCTATATAATACTGTGAGGAGTGCTCAAGCTTTTGGAGTTGCTATATGTAGAAAAATAAATGACTGAATAAAGTTTCAAAGCAGTCAGTTACTAGCGACAACAGTTATGTTGGTATTCATTGTTGCTTCCTGTTGTTAAAAGCAAAGATACATATTCCTTATATTAGATCTCTACTTGGACCTAAAATACAGGCACAAACAATAAAATTAGTCATTTATTAGCATACTTTTCATTCCATGACACCAATGACTCTTACTATCAATTGCACAGTGGACTGACTACTGTTACCACCTGCTAGCAGACACAGCTTAGCATCTAATGGTTTCTCCTACCCCTGCTGATGTCCAGGAAAGAGGGACTTTCTGGATTATTCCTCAAAAAGGAATTAAGCTGTCCCTTACACTGTCGATTCCACATTCCTGAACAGGAACAGTATGTTTTGTTGCAGAGGAGAAACTGGAAATGTATTTCCACACACTCTCCTTTACAACTATTGAACCATGCTGAATTCCTCAAATTAAGTTTTCCACATCTTCTGCTATGCCTGGTTGACATGTAGAATACTCAAGTTCAAACAAATGGTGATACAGCATACAATGAGAACTATTATAATTTTTTTATTAATTGCAAGAAACTATTTTGAAATTATCAGCAGTCTCACATAATTTATTTACACACCTCTTCTTTCTTCATGAGTATCAGCACCGATATTGCCATCTGAGTAACAAACACCAGGATCTGAAAATGCATATACTGAACCCCTCCCCCCCAAATTACGTATAAACATTATATTGAACAAGTGAGTAATGCAATAAAAAATTCTAGAAGCTCATGTGTAACCCTTCATGATTATTATTTAGAGTCATTCCAACAAAAAATAAGAAATATTTTTTCCTGGAAACCCTCAGAAAGTGATATCATAGTCTAAGAAGCAGGCTTTAGGCAAAGCACAACTCAATGTTTTGGGCTTAAAGACAAAGCCATAACTTTCTTGGAACTGAAGAACAAAAGCTGTTGTTAAACAGCTGTGCTCCACTGAAGAAAACTCTTATTTCCTTATTTCCTGTTTGAATTATCATGGTACCTAAGTCTCACGCCTGGTCGATGACTCCTTTGAGCTGTAAGACACACAAACAAAACAAAAAGATAGTTGATTTTGTTAATTTTCAGCGAGACCAATTTTTCACCCACAGTATCTGGATATTGTGATATTATATAACTCCATGGAAGCTGGAAATGAGACACTTCTTTCTCTTTCATCATGTAATAATAGTGAGGCAAACACTACATGCCTAGGGCAGTAGCAGGAAGGAAGAACGAACAGGATTTCTCGTTATAGCACCTGGGCTCCTCTCACTGCTGTGCCGGTTGATATTTGTAGTGCTTAACAACTGAATCAGCAGAACAGTTCTCTGCTTCGGCCTTCACATAGTCTAAAACAGAGTGCTCAAAAAGGGCGACAATAAACAAAAGACAAAGGAAATCAAAGGTAATCAAAGTGATCATAAGAATGTATAGTTATAGTGTAATTTTTCAGGAATCAAAGTGTTCTTCCTTTAAAAAGCAGGAATGGCATATAATTATCAAGTATCCAGGTAGGTCTACATAGGTAACAGCTTTTTAACCATACTCTCCGTTTCGATATTGTAGCCATACTGTAGCTACTTGTGCCTTCAACTTGCAGTATCTTCTGGCAGGCTTTTCTTTATTTTTTCAGCACATACTAAGCATGTGAGTGCATACTGAGAGATAGTTACTGTGCATAATTTCAATATTACATTAATTTTAAAACTCTAAGTTAATAAATGAAGTGGTTAAAATCTTTGCTGCACCAAACTGCAAGTGTTTTGTCACTGAAAACATTCATGCAGTGATATGGAAGAATCTTCAGCTTTGTTCAGATTTCACTGGAGCCAGGACTTTATCGAAAAATACCTTTCTATCATCAGATTTGTTAAGTACTGTATGTGGAAATTGCAACATCAAAACAGGATCACAGTTTTCATGCACACAAAACTCCTTTTCACAAGAAAGTTGGAGTCCGATTTACGCTTACTGTAACTAGTAGACATTTGATTTCCTTAACAATTCCAGGGACTCCCACGGATAATGTAAAAGTAAGAACAGATCCAATTCCAAGTAACATACAAGAAATATATGCCACTAGCTGGTTCTTGCCTGAAGAAACTGTAACACAGTGCATTCATACTGCCACTTCTCTCTTTTTTTGAGACTTCCACTTACAAAACTCGTTCCAGAAAAACAGTTAAACCATTGCAATGCCATTACTGAAAGGATGGAAACAGTAGAATGATAAAAGGGTGTTATTATTACTTATGCTATCTACAGTCATAGAAAGAAAAAGATATATTTTCATAAATTCAGAGGACGGTAACAACATACGAGACGTAAACAGAACATACTCAATTGAACAATGTGAACCACTCACAAGGAAATCAGAGAACAATTTCAAGTTCACAGAATTTTCGTTTGCCAAAAATCAGTAGCACGTGTACAAATCCTACGTGGATATAGATATACTTCTCATTAAATCCAGACTCAGATTCAACACTATCCTCCCTCTTTGTGACTGGCCACTTTTGCCTTTCCACTTTAACCATTTCTGCATAGATATGGAAAGCAGCAGGGATTTTCATTACTTCCATCTCAAATGCTTCATCCCCGAATTACTGTATTGGATGATTCCCATCAGTTGGGAACTGATGCTCCTTGGTGCAGCCAAAGCAGACAACTCTTTAAGAGCACAAATGTTATGTCTGTGACCCAAAACTTACTTCTCTGTGAAACAATTTGATAGACACTCTGGGAAAAAGCAATATCTATATGGAGAGGCCCAAGTTCCAACTTGTGTTCATTCCACCCAAATACCCACCTAAAGGATCTATAATCTTGTCAAATGCAGGCCAAATGCAGTCTGGTAAACTACATAAAGAAAATATCAATAGAGATGATTTATATTTCAGTGATTCATCTATAAACTGTACACCAAGAAAAATAAATAAATTGTAGAAATTATAATCATATATAAATTGTAGATATACTGATATATATATTTTCATCTATTTTGATAATCGTACTGTCTAATGATGGAAAATACACACAACAGAAAAAAACAATCTATGCATTTCAATCCAATACTGCCACCTTGTGAAAAAAAAATTCCATAACTGTTTCTGTTGTTTTATCTTGCAATCATTTGAAACAAAACAAAAATTCTTTATACTCACATAACACACTGAATAAATTGTTTCTATCAAAGAAAAGTCACAGGCCAAATGTCAAAAGCATAAGACCCAGAACCTCGAAAAAAAGGAGGATTATTGTTTTAATGCAAAACATTTTTAAAAAATTAATTTGAAGCTGCTAAATAATAAAAAGAAAACATAATTTTTCCAAGAAAATTCCATTGAAGACATTTAAGCAGTACTTTTGTATTAGTATTTTATCTCTTATTTTCATTCTTCAGTTTTCAGGTTTGAATCACAGCTGAAAATACAATCATATATTCAGTTCAATATGAAACAGATATAACTAAGCCTATGAATTACAATGGGATTTATTTTCTTCAGATAATGTTTTATAAATTTAAGCAGTCACCTGATAGATGGAACAAAAAATACTGGCAACAGCAAAAGCGTCAAGATGGTGTCTGGTCTCAATTGTATCTAATGTTATATTGCACACACGTATTTCTTTTTTTAGCCTTTTTTTTTTAACTACTAAAGACATTTGAAGGCAGCATTTATGTAGGAAGATTTATGTTGCAGAGATGGCAAGACTTACATAGCTTGGCATAGACTTGTCCTTATATTCTTCAATACGCTTAGTTTACTAATAATTAAGGATACCAGCTGAAATGAAGACAGAGAACCATAGTAAAGATATAAGCCCTCCTTTGTCTACATGACCTGATTCAATTTTTGTTGAAAACAGCAGATACAGCCTACTGATTTCAGTGCAATCCAGCACAGAGTTCTAGCAAAGCCATGAGAGCTGTTAAACAGTGCTACCAACTCTCTTGCACTAAACTCTGGAGTACACTTCAAGCTGTTGAAGTGAATCTCGCAGTCACCCCCACTTACTTTTTTCCTCCATTTTTTATTGCGGAATGTAACAGTATGTAAAAAGTTGAATTCCTTTCAAATGAAACTAAATCAAGAGATGAACTTCATTAGTCATCAATAGCAAGTGGGCACTCAGTCAATGGAAGGGCAACCAGAGACTCTGCCCATAGCAACTACCCATGAAATACACACAAAGAGTGCGTTGGAACCTGAGTACCAACTCTACTGCCCTTGCAAATGCTTGCAAACCTCAACAGAACCACAGTGAAGTCACATGGGCATTCACGTCTTGAGTGTAGTTCAGCATATTTCATCAGGAAAGGACCCTAGCACATTATTGGATACCATATCTTATCACAGAATCACAGAATCACTAAGGCTGGAAAAGACTGTAAGATCATCAAGTCCAACCATCAACTAACACCACCATGCCCATTAAACCATGTTCCACAATGCCTCATCCACACGGTCCTTGAACACCTCCAGTGAGGGTGACTCCACCACTTCCCTGGGCACCCTGTTACAGTGTCTCACCACTCTCTCAGTAAAGAAATGTTTCCTAATATCCAGCCTGAACCTCCCCTGGCGCAACTTGAGGCCATTTCCTCTTGTCCTGTCACTCGTCACTTGGGAGAAGAGACCAACACCCACCTCTCTGCAACCTCCTTTCAGGTAATTGTAGGGAGCAATGAGGTCTCCCCTCAGCCTCCTCTTCTCCAGACTGAACAACCCCAGCTCCCTCAGCTGCTCCTCATAAAGCTTGTGCTCCAGACCCCTCACCCTCACCTCACCCTCGCTCTTCTCTGGACACGCTCCAGAATCTCAATGTCCTTCTTGTAGTGAGGAGCCCAAAACTGAACACAGGATTCGAGGTGAGGCCTCACGAGCACTGAGTACAGGGGCACGATCACCTCCCTACTCCTGCTGGCCACACTATTTCTGATACAGGCCAGGATGCCGTTGGCCTTCTTGGCCACCTGGGCACACTGCTGGCTCATCTTCAGCCGGCTGTCAATCAACACCCCCAGGTCCTTTTCTGCAGGGCAGCTTTCCAGCCACTCGTTCCCACGCCTGTAGCATTGTGTGGGGTTGTTGTGACCCAAGTGCAGGACCCGGCACTTGGCCTTGTTGAACCTCATGCAATTGGCCTGGGCCCATCGATCCAGCCTGTCCAGATCCCTCTGCAGAGCCTTCCTACCCTGAAGCAGATCAATGCTCCCACCAAGGCCTATCGAGTTTTTTGCAGAGCGAAACTCATACATTTGTCCCCCACTTCATGTTTCCTTCCACCTGCCTTGCCTCTTTTGTAAACATACTCTGGCATTTTGGTCTGACTGGCTTTGTGATACAAGCTGAAAGGAGTCCAAGAGCAGTGTCAGAAGATGGTTTCTCCAATGGCAGCTGACAGCAGTTGTCCTGTGCTTCTCATGTAAAGCAGGCAGGCGCATAAATGTGCACAGACACGTGAACACAAACAGCTTAGCCATACTCTTCAGAAAGTATTTTCTAATGCACAGGGACATGTTTGAAAGGAATTGTTCTTGTCTTCTGTCAGAATTACTACAGATTGATTACAATAAGAAGTTACGTCTTCTGTTATTTGTAAAACAGGAAAAAAAAGACAAAGATGAAGCTTCTGCAGTCACAAAATATCTTGCGTTAACAACTTATTTTACATATAAAACATGTTACATATGTATCAAATTTGTTGATTAGAAGAAAAGACTCTGCAAACACAAGCTTTGCCTGCCCTGTCAAGATCCTCATTGCCTGGATTATAAATCTTTAGTTGCTGAATTGCAGAATGAAGAAAGCTATAAGCTTCTCAAACTAGCTCCGCAATGGATTTGAGTCAATAATGCACCATGTAAACTTATGGACTGTATTAGATAACTGGTTTTGCACTTTCCCTGAAGAAGATCCACTACTTGTAAGAGTAATTAAACTTCATCAGAATTTTCAAAACCAGAATGTATTAAAACATTGTCGCAATGCATTGTTCTAGTAAAAAACCCTGAACGGTTTCACTTGAAAACTGGCATCTGCAATAGTTCTGTTTTAATAACTATGTGGTTTCAATGCTTTATTTTGAGCCATTTTAATAATAACAATAATTCAGTTTATCTTCAATTATTTATCTGAAAAACAGAAATATTACCTTTATAAAGTGATGTACATTTTACATTACATTGTTACTTCACAAGAAAATCCTTACCAGCTCTGAATATTTCCGTCCTACCTTAAAGAGCACTGTCTCATAATGATGTTTCTTCCTGAAGTCCAACTTAACCACATCCTTACAACAGAGGAGTTTTTTTCTGTTGATCGGCTCTGACTTCCTGGTTACAGGTGACAGGCCTAGAGAAATGTCTTTTTTCTTGGCAAAGTTGTTTGCTAAATGCATGACACGGTGCCTGCATGACAGCGTAACTCACATTACAAAACAAGTATCAAGTGCACATTCAACTCAGCACTTGAAGGCTTGACCACATTGAAAAGTTCACTGGTTACGCGATTCGGTAAAGTACGAGACATCGCAGGGTGGATTTCAAATGGATGAATTTCCATTGTTTTAAGATTTAAATGTCTTACTCATCCATAACACTGGTGAGAAAATGGTGAACGGTTGCCCTTGAATCCAATATATTGTGGTTAACATCCGTAAGTCAGTCAGAAAGGTACTCAGTTTATTTTAAAGATGATAGGAGATGGGAAAAAAACCCTACTGTCCTTAGCAGATCCTTCCCATTGCTCACAAAAGTGCTCGTTTTCTATGTAAAACCTGTCTTTACCTTTCAGTTCTTATTTTTCTATTACACCTGTCTTTGCAACCTGGTATTCCTAATCAGACTTTAGGGACGGATGCATTCCCTATAAACACTGTTACACGCTAAAATTATACTGTCTGCACCGTCCCTTCCCCGTATGACTTTCGCTAGACTGAATTGCGTGGAGTCTTTAATTTTCCGACTGAACATTTCCTCCAGCTCTCAGATAATTTGTACGTGCTTTCCTCTGATCTTTTTTTTTTTTTTTTTTTTGAGCCATTATTTTTTGTTCCCCGCCCGCAGTGCAGGAGGCAGGACGTGCCGAGCTGCCGGCCGCCCTGCACCCCTCGGGCCCGGCCAGGCTAACCCCCCAGAGCCCAGCCTCCCCCTGCCCCGCGGCCGGCGGCAAGCCCCCGCGGCCCCCAAAGGCCAGCGGACCGCCGGCCTTTCCACGCCACGACGGGGCCCCCGCGTGTGAGCGCAGAAGGGATGTCTGGCAGGTTCTCGTTCTTCATGGCCCTGGAGTTCTCTTAGCAAACAGGAAGCAAAACCACGGCATTTTAATCCGCCTTTACTATATCTTGTCGTTAGTTTGCTTTTAATTTTTTTTCCGATTAATTGCCGATTCCAATTTATTCTGAACACTAAGTTCCAGTCCGTTACTTAAAAAAAAAAATTAAAAAAACACACGAAAAAACGGGCTACGAGGTGTTTCGTCCCACGCTGACGACCACGACGCAGCTGCCGTCACTCGCCCCCCCCCCCGACGCGAAACGCCAACAGCTCGCGAAGTTTGGATCCTCCCGCTTGCCTTCCGAGCCGCTGTTTCCCGTTGCCGTGGTGACGCTCCCGCTTTAACAGCGCGGTGGAGGGGCTCTCGTCGTCCCCGCGGAGGGCCTGACCAGGGGCGGTCGGGGGCTGCGCGATTTCAGGGCGGTCGGTCTCCGGAGGCGCCAGTAAGGCGGGGACGCCGGTGGAAGCTCGGCTGAACGAGAAGTGAGTAAGTAGCTAGACAGAGTAGATCGCGGAGACCTGACGGCTATGGGTGCCCTGAGGGGCGGACTACAGCTCCCAGCATGCAGAGGGGTGGCTCTGTGGTCCTTCCGGGAACCGGCGCTGGGCGGGCAGCCTCCCCACCGCGAGACCTTCTGGGAGGTGTAGTTTCTCTCAGCAAGGAACGGTTTCGCGCCTTCACGGCTGAGGTGCGCTCCGCGTGTCCCTTCTCCTGTTCCAGGAGCTGGCGAGGGACGAGGAGTTGCTCGCTACCTCTGACAGAGCGGGTCTGGGCTGCCTCCCCTGTCCCCTAATTGGGGCTAGGGGTGAGGAGAGGGCTGTGGGTTGCGGAGGGAGGGGGAGACAGCAAGGGACACCTCCCCCTTCTGCCTGGATCTATCTACAAGTCTTGTACTTCTGTGGCTTAGGCCACTTCTTACTGCTTTCTCTGTATCATTACAACTTCATCAACTGCTTTCTGGATTCTTAGTCTTATTTTGTAATTGTTAATATGTATTTATTGTTTGAGGCTTGCTTTTTTTTTTTTTTTGCCTTTGCAGCTATTAGGGCTGGGAAAAAAACCCTTGTGAGGCTTAGGTCGTAGCACTGATACTGCTCACAAGGAGTAGCTAGCAGGCAGAGGTTTCTAATATTCAAATTTGGTAACACTTGCAAAATTTAGAGGGGTAGACTGAGGGGTAATTCTCTTAACACAAACTAATTTTTTCTTATTTTTGCTTGTTGGTATGGAGTGAGGTGTTCAGAACAAACTTCTGCTTTCCTTTTCATGTTTTAAGCCAACTGTTCATAAATACAGCTGAATAAACTTAGGCTAAATGAGCACCCTCTTTATTTTGGTTCATGCAGTACTGGAAGTTAGTATTTTCTTTGTGTAGCTTTGTAAGCAGATAAGACGCTGTGGAAAGCAGAATGGCAGAAGATATTGAAGGAATTGAAAAAGAAATAGAAATTGAATTAAGCAGAATCAGTGTTTCTTCCTTTGAAGCAGATGATCCTGACACAGAGGTATCAGACAAAGCTTTGAGTGACAGCGAGACAGTAAGTATTCAATAGGCTAACACTGCTTCTATTTCTGCTTGAAAGTAGTATGGACATTGGATGAACTTTTGAACTGATGAATAAACTTTTTCCTGACATACCTAACCTGAGGATTTCTTCTGAAAAGTGGTCTCAGTAGTATTGCTTCATGAAAAATGTAACCTCCAATGGTGACAGGACAATAAAAGAGATGAATATCAGCATTCTGCTTAAGTGAGAAAATCAGACTCATAGTTAATGATTTGTTTTAGAATCCTCAGAAGCTGGAAGGTTTTATTAAAGCTAATGAGGTAGATTAAATCTGAATGTATAAACCAATGATTCTTCATTTATATCTGTATTTAGATCTTACAAGAGACTATCTTATGTTTGAAGAGTTTCTGATACTAATTTCATATAAATGGGTGCTTCAAGACCTCTTTTTTGGACGACTCTTTACTGTGGAAAAAGATTTTCCTCTGAAATCCAATCAGTTATTTGGGTCCTTTTCAGTTAGTTTAATCTTTCAAACTCGTAGCAAAAGGATTGGTCTGTAGGATATTAGGGTAGATGGTATTGGTCATATGTGCCCATAAATCATGTGTTTGATATGACATAAAGGTTGGCAAAGGCATCAGTGATAATTATTTATGCACTCACATGCTGAATGCCAGCAATGTTTTCTTCAATTTACACATCTGAGAGAAGGCAGTCCATTTTCCCAAATCTTTGCCGTAAAAGTCTTTTGAATAGAAAATATCTATGTAGTAAAGAAAGTTGAAGCATCTGATTTACATGCATACTTTAAACATTAGTAAATTTAAAATTAATTTATTCTTGAAAGAGTCTGAACATTTTTAAGAAAAAGATCGTCTGCATCATAGGTATTCGTTAATTTTTGTCTTAACATTTTTCTGAATTTCTTGGTCCAACACGATTATAAAGAAAATGTTAATTGAAACATGTTTTTGGAGATAGTGGAAGATAAGTTACTAAAATGTGTTCCAATCAAAATTTAATCAGAATGTAATTAAAAGCGAGAATTATTAATTGTTCAGTGGGTCATAAGATAATGGGAAGAGTGTAGGAATTGGGAACAATTTTGGTAGCAGTTGCTACTAAATCTTCATCAGTGCTTTATAGGTGAAGCCAAAACGAGTCTTTATTCTTGCATGTCAGGTATTTACCTCTGGTCTTGGCTGTAGACAAAAATGTAGAATTTATGTGAAACATCGTGTTTTTCTAGATTTCAGATGACTTGCCAGAATCAGTTCTCTCCTATTTAAACTTTATAAAGAGCAGAAATCAAGATACTGAAAAGCTTATACTGCAAGACTTAGAAGATGAAGAAACTACAAGTAAGCAGGAATCACCGTTAACATATTTGTGCACCTTGTATTGCCAGTGGAAGTTAGACTAACAATTATCAGTAAAACAATCCAAACTTTTAAGTAGAGCAAGCAGTAAACCCTATTGCATCAGCTTCTGAATGCATGCTGAAAATCTCTAGAAATAAAATCATGCAATGCTGTCTTCTAGGAATAACATCTGAGTATGAATTGAATTTTTCTAAAAATTCTTCTGATGCTAAACCGTAGATCAAGGCAAGTTGCAGGATCATTCTCTGAGACAAGACCTTGGCCAGACTCTTCATGAGAATCTAAAATGAAGTCACTAGGAACTGAAGTTAAGAGTTCAGATACAACTGAACCCCATAGGATATGTTTAAAGTCTGTCTTTAGAGATATCCAAGCCAGCATTAAATGATATGAGCTTGTAATTGGGAACAATATTGCTGTGTCATCTGTGTGACTGAAGCCAAGCTCAGAGTTTATATGCCAGAGCGCTGGCATTGTCTGTTCCATTATAGTTTTCACATCATCTTGGGTTTATTACTTACTTAGTGTAACAGTCTTTGTGAACACAAGTTCAATATTGTCTGTACATTTTGATACTTGAGGAAGGTTTCTTTTTATCCTTTTTTTGTAATGGACACTTACTCTTCATTGTTTTTGTAGTTCTTTGACAGTTTTTGACCTATCTGATACAAGTTCTACTGTATTTTTCGACACAGAAAATGTTCTGCTGTGTTCTGTGCTGTGGAATTCTCTTTCATATTTGCTATCAATGGGTTCTTACAATATCATTGTGTGTGTTCCAGTTACACGTATTGGCTGCTTTTAATGTAGATAAATGACTCCCATATATATTTAAGTAAAATTGGGGGGGCTTAGGAGTTTTAAAGGGAAAAAATGCTTTATTTTATTTTAAAGAATTATAGTAGCTAAGCAGTATAGAGCAAAACTGAGTACTGCTAAGGGATTTTCTCTCTGTGTACTAAATTATATATTTGTTTTTGTATATCTTTAGGTAACATTTATGGAGTAGTTTCTTGCCATGCTTCAGATTACTTGACGGGATTGGTTCCTGAATATAATGAAGATCCAGAACAATTTAAAAAAGGGGTATTCTCTATTTAAACAATATTTATAGTGCACAAAATTCTGTTAAGTAATATAGATAACTTACACTTGCTTTGTTGACCTCCTAAGGAGACCTATAGATGTGTTCAGTTTTGTTTCTGTCAGACTATCCATAAGGTATTAAGATGAGTTTATATATGTCATTCTTTGGAACTGGGACATCAGCTGTAATACACCATATCTACAAGTTTTAAGATTTGGAATAAATTCTCTGTATCAGTACTTGAGATGCTGAGCACAAAAATCAACAATATCAAATAAAACTGAATAATCCTTTATTGTTAATTATTTGCAGAATATGATCTCTATAGTATGATAACACTTTTAAACTTCTCTAATCTTATTCTTTTTATGATGATCAGGAGGATGTGCTACTATTAATCTTGCTCCTAATATATTCCATTATTTTATAGAAAATGTAAACATAATAATGTCTGTAACTTTCAAAGACAAATCAAGAGTTATGAACCTGGGTTCTTTTATATTTTCATAGGATTTGACTGAATAACTTGCTGAAGTTCTTAGAAAAATATAAACCTGTATTTAATTTAATCACTTTTAATTTGTTGCTTGGCTTTTATTAGTGAGCGCTTTTGCAAACGTGATCTTTTGTTCTCAGAAGACCATTGTTTAGAACAGCACAATTACTTTATGTGACTTCAGCTGCATTACAAATATTAATATATGCCACGAGCATGTGATGAACAGGTGATAAATGAGCAGGAACAGATTACTTCTTGCCAATAAAGAACAATGAAAGAAATATAGCAAACCTTCATGCCCATAGCATTATTTTCAAATAGGCTTCTTAAAAATTTACTCTATAACTAGTTCTTCCCCTATGTGCATAACGGTATTAATGCATAAATACAGTGCTTAGTTCTACAGAAAGTAAAACAAATCACAAATGCAAAACATTCATTTTTCCAAGTCAAAATGTAAAGTATATTAAAAAAACACATAGAAATATTATGTATTTTGGGAAATACTCCAATATTTATTACTCTAGAAGACAGTATTTTGGCTGTTATGTTTGCATTATTCAATGTCTAAGGATTCCAGGCAGTAGTAAGTTTTGTATTATTGTACTTGTCATATGATGAAAAGCTTATCCTTGTTCTGGAAGATTTTTATAATGTTCTGCATTTAAATTTTGCTTCTTGTTTCTTAATTACAATACCAAACTATATTAGGTACTATTTGAATTTGAAAATGAAGACTTGCAGATGGCTACAACACCTAGTTATAATAGTCAGCCTGCCAGTGATGAAGTGGTCACTGATGACCATTTTGCTACAGGTAAGCAAATGCATTAGTCATTTGGTTGAGTTTATCTTTAGTGTCATATCACTATTTCCTGCTTTTTTGTTTTCCTGAGTATCATAACATTGCTTCTAAAGAATTACACGTTACACTATGCAATAGATTTTAATACATTGTGAATTGGACACGAGCAAATGCCTGTGCTTATATTTCATTTCAGGATCACAAAATTATCCTAGTCTTTAATGTCTTGATAGAAATTTGTTTCAAAAAGTACTATCCAAAAATGCTTTAAATAATGTTTCCCTTCACCATGGCCTTTGCATGTTTTGGGGTGGAGTGCATGAGTTGTAAAACTGCTGATAGCCACAGAAGACATTAATCCTGAAGCCAAAATGTAGTCCTGAAATATACATTGGTAGAATAAGCATGGTTGTAGCAGAGTCAGTAAGTGTGCATCATGATAATAGGCCACCTCTGATGGTAGAAAAGACTTGCATTGTAGTTCTGATCTCCTTGAGGATATATATTGCTGGCTGTATCAGCACAGAATCCTTTTCTTGTCAATACTTTAAGACTGTTTACTGTCCCCCAATGCTTATTAGGAAATTAAATAAAAGGTTTGCTTGGTTTATTACAAATTCATAGCTAATGTTGAAATGAGCATAAGCCTTACTCATCGTGAAGTAGAAGAAAAGTATAGACAAGAGTTTGAGCAGTGGGAGAAAAGAAAAAAGGAGCTTGAAGATGAGAAGAGGAAAAAGTGGAAAGCTGAGAGGGAAGCACAGGAAAAACAGAATGAAGAGGAGCATGTAAGAAGGGTGCAGCATCTGGAGGAATTTGAGGCTGAAAGAATAAAGTTAGAGCTTCTTCATAAGGTAATTAATGATATTGAACCCAATCTGTTCCCGTCTAGACTATCTGAATTCAAGATCTAATGTGAAAAAGAGCGTACTATCCCAAACTGTCTGACTGTCCGAACTCCATCTACTTGTGATACCAAAGTGAGATGTAAGACATATTTAAATACAATCTGTTGGGTTTTATGCATTAACTGCTTTGATCAACAATGATTGACTTTGTTGTGCTAAATGTTAAATCATTCTTTAGGCTTTGCCCTTACTAAGTTCTTACATTATGACACCAGCCAAAGTACTGGAAATGCGAGTTGTGCTAAATTACAAATGAAAAATGGTCAGTGTGCCTTAATAGAAATACTTACTCACTTTAGACCTCCCACCCCAATTTTACAGTTAGATGAAAAATCACAGGTGAAATAATCTGAACCAAAAACATTCCATTCACAAATGCTGGTGCTGTGCTTCATCTGGGTAAAAGTTACAATACTCCTTTTTTGTGTCTGTATCGGACAGACTGAGTCAAGCTTAATCTACTGAGTTCTGCCACAACAGAACATGACTCTATATGCTGACTGGTTGCATTCTCAGAGTGTCTAGCAGTGTTTTGCTATAGTGCATAGTGCATACTGAAGGATAAAATTTGAGAACTCTCCACAAAGGAGCATAAGGATGTGAAAAAATGTAACCCTTATACATTATACTTGTGGGGCCACAATATTTTATTATTTAGCCTAAATATTTCTTTTTCTTTGGGAGACGCATTAACACTACATGTTCAGGTAACTAATTTGTAACTTTCTGAAGAGGTGAGCATCTTGGTCCCAGCAAGGTAATTCAAGTCACCAAAATTAAGGAAGGGCTTAGTAATAGAGAATACCTTTGATCTCTGAAGGCCAGTTCAGTGCCTGAGACAGCTACCTTTTCAACAGGCCACCAAATTGATTAGGCTTCCTCTGCTTTTTGATGTCATAAATAATTTTTGGATGTAGAATGGTTTGCTTTCTCTAGAAAAGGTGGGACATGTTCCCATTTGGACACTTTGATAGTGCTGTAGCTAGAACACTGTTTGTGGAGGTGAGAGATGGAGACTAGTTTTACAGAATCACTAAGGCTGGAAAAGACTGTAAGATCATCAAGTCCAACCATCAACTAACACCACCATGCCCATTAAACCATGTCCCACAATGCCTCGTCCACACATTCCTTGAACACCTCCAGCCATGGTGACTCCACCACCTCCCTGGCCAGCCTGTTCCAGTGTTTCACCACTCTCTCAGTAAAGAAATCTTTCCTAATATCCAGCCTGAACCTCCCCTGGCGCAACTTGAGGCCATTTCCTCTTGTCCTGTCACTGGTCACTTGGGAGAAGAGACCAACACCCACCTCTCTGCAACCTCCTTTCAGGTAATTGTAGAGAGCAATGAGGTCTCCCCTCAGCCTCCTCTTCTCCAGGCTGAACAACCCCAGTTCCCTCAGCTGCTCCTCAGAAGACTTGTGCTCCAGACCCCTCACCAGCTTCACTGGCCTTCTCTGGACACGCTCCAGCACCTCAGTGTCCTTCTTGTAGTGAGGGGCCCAAAACTGAACACAGGATTCGAGGTGCGGCCTCACCAGCACCGAGTACAGGGGCATGATCACCTCCCTACTCCCACTGGCCACACTGTTTCTGATACAGGCCAGGATGCTGTTGGCCTTCTTGGCCACCTGGGCACACTGCTGGCTCATATTCAGCCGGCTGTCAATCAACACCCCCAGGTCCTTCTCTGCAGGGCAGCTTTCCAGCCACTCTTCCCCAAGCCTGTAGCATTGCATGGGGTTTGCAGAAGGATATAGACTTCTAGTCTCCTATTGAACAGCATGCTTTTGACCATACATGAAAAGCAGTGCTTAGGCACTTGGGAGATTTTGTGCAACTTGGAAGTGCTAGTTTGTTTATACTGATTCCTTCATATACTTCTGTGTATTTAACCAATTTATCTTCTCCACCAGGAGTTAGGTGGTTCTGGATCAGCCTCTGTTTTTTAGATACTTGCTGTCTGCTAATTGTCAGCCAGATGTAATTCCAGATAATTTGGAATTTTTTTCTGATTGAGAATATGTTGGTGGAGGGGGGAAATGCTATTTATTTGCAAGTAGTGAGAAAATAGACTTGAACTTTCATTTTCCACTGAGAAATAATTTCAATGAAAAAAATGTCTTTAACTTTATTGAACAAAATTCCTGTTTGAAAGATTATATGATTATCAGTAACATACCAGTGCAATTAAAGGGGGACTGTTCATGCAACTTTCAGAGCTTTTGTTTCTGTTATGTTGCTATTATCTGCCTGTAGTTTGAATGTTGCTTTCATAAGCGTAGTTTTTATCTTCAATAGTAGGACAGAATTTGGAGAGGAAGGTGGCAGTTGTTTGGGTCAGTACCAAGATGCTGGCTCTCTGAAGGTATGCATCTGTCAGAACATGACCAAATCTGCATTACTGATCTGAGTGTCCAGTTGTTTATTTTGATCTTCACACAGCTGAGTTTCTCATTTTAATTCAGGCATTCGCAAAAGTGGACTGTTGGATAGTCAAGAAGATGGGGGAGATTGGAGAGGGGGTGTTCTGTGATGTTCCAGGTTTTGTACAATATTCATCTAAGTTAATTTGTTGTGCAGAAACAACAAACTGTGATGGAAGATGAGTTACAGAAAGGAAAGAAAGCTTGGAGAGACAAAATGATGCAACATAAGGTAAGGTTGTACAGTGAGCTTTTGTCAAATGACTGAGGTTCCTATCGTATATTTGAGAATAAATGTTATTCTGGAACAGTTATACACCACATTCTGTTTATTAATGATAAATATGTGCAACACCTGTGCTATTTTAAAAGTAGTTTAAGTCTATCTTACTTGTTTTGGCCTAGGAACAGATCATGAAGCTACAGTTTCAAATGGAAGAGGAAAAAAAGGCCTTGGAAGAGCAGAGAGCAAAAGAAAGACAACATCTGGCAGAACGGAATACAGCAGCTATGAAAATCCAAGCTAGATTTAGATCATTTTTAGTCCATAAAAAATATGCTCCTATCTTAAAAGAATGGAAAGATGAAATAAAAAAGAAGCAGAAAATAGTAGAAGAAATAGAGAGAGAAATGAAAGAAAAAGAGGAAAAAATGAAGAGGCTAATGGAACAAAAGAGGCAAAAGAAAGAAGAGGAAAAAAAAAGACAAGAAGAACTTGAAAGACAGGGATATTTGGAACAGGTGAGGAGGCATGAGGAATATGAGAAAAAGAAAGAAAGCCTGAGACTTGAAAGAGAAAAACAGCTGCAAATAAGAAGAGAAAAACAGACAAAACAAGGAGAAAAAAGAGCAAAAGCTGTGGTGAGTGAAAGCGGAGAAAACAACAAAGAAAACATAAAAAAGGATAAGCAGACAGAAAATACAAAAGCAGTAAGAGAACAGAAGGAGGAACTAAATAGGGAAGTAGAGGAAAAAAAAGGAAAACAGACTGAAATAATGGATGAAACAAATAATTGGATGATTCAAGCAGAAAGAAATTTGACACCAACACGAAATATGCTAGGCTCTGAGAAGAAGGAACACTCTTCTCAAGTAAATAATGAGAACATATACATGAATTCAATAACACATGTAGAAGAAAATTACTCACAAACTAGAGCTCTTAATAAAGCTCCAAATAGTCATACTTCAAAGGATGAATCTGTTAATTTTGGAGCTAATGCCATGGTAGAAAATAAGGCAAACAATATATGCAGCAGTCCACCAAATGTCCAGCCAAATGCTAGTAATAGAGAAGTCAAAGATCAGTTTTCTCAGTCTGAAACAATGGAGAAAACTCTGTTTCTAATGGAAGATGCCAATGAGGAAGTCAGAAAAACCTGGGACAAAATTCAAGATGTAGCTGAGTGTTCCAGTAGACTAATTCTTCCTGATGATGTTGAAAAGAAGAGGGTAAACTGGATGAACACATGTAAATCTTGGTCTAAAATATATGAAGAAAGCCAAAGAAAGCAACCAACTATAAAAAAACGACCAAGGAAAAGTTCAGTTAGCAAGATGCCTCCATTAAGTACACAAAAGATAATTCATAGTGGCCCTTGGAGTACTCTGCAGCAGGTAACTATATAGAGGATTTAGAATGAAATGGGAAGCCATACCATCACTTTATTTTTTTTTTTTTTTTTTAATTTGGTACATCAGCAGAATGCTGTTTTGGAAGAGGAGGAGATTATCGTTGGGCAAGATACAGATCTCAGTGAGATTTCCTCTGCACAAATGCAGAATAAGGGCGATGAGAACGACTTTTGAATTCCTGTGAGCATTGTGGAGCAGGCTGGTGTGGTATTAGTCTTCAGATGATTGATAGTATCTTAAGGCTGTAAAAGGCAGGAACTCCTAGCTCCTATTTTCTGCTAAATTAACATGGTTTTGCCTTTGTATGAGGGTCCGCATTTCAGCTCCTGCTCATCTAGCCCCTTCAGAGTTTTGAGAAGGCGAGTCTCTTCCAGAAGCAAGACATTGCTGATCAGCTTATAGATGGTGTTTTGCCGTAAAGAACACCTTTTGGTTCCCAGCACTTACTTATCTTACTACTTACTAACTTACCACTGTATGCTTGCTCTGTGCTCTCGTCTTGGTGTCCTCTCTGACATGACATACTACACTACACACACTTTTAGTCTGAACTACTTTTGTCTGTTCTTGCGTACTCACTCACTTGTTATTTATGACAGTGTGATGGGAAACAATTCACACTATTAATTCCTTTGCTTAGTGTTAATCTTCCATCCATTCAGATTCAATGTCGTTAGCAAAGCATTGGTTTTATTTATTTTAAGGTGGACGTTAAAATCAAACAGATTGTTTTCATAATAACTTTTCCCATTTAACAGGTCAAACCCATCATTGTCAAACCTTTTCTATATGAAAGGATTAACATATTAGTTGCTTGCATTTTCTAAAGTGTTAATGGAGTGTACTTTTTGTCTCTTTTTCTTTTTAAAGAAAATAACCATAATGTGATATTGTACAATGAATGTTCATTATGCAAACAAATAATTTTATTTATCAATAAATGCATGTAGGTCACAACACTTACGCTTGAAGATTTGCCAGCTTGTAGCCTCTCAACTCTATCCAAGTGTTCAAATCTTCAACTTTTGACTCTGAGGCGCTGTGGACTAGTTGCACTGGAAGGACTAAGTAGCTGCAAAGACCTAAAGTATATCAATGTGGAGGTACCAAGCGTATTTGATTCTTTATTATAACCCAGGGAGAACTGTCAGTTTTTCTGCTTAGGTGGTTATGCAGTTGCATCCAAGTGAATATATAACTTTTATTGCCTTAAGAGCATAGGAATATCAACAAAATACTCCCAAATGTGAACAAAGTTATACCAGCAGATTTGCATTGTATATAGCAATTTGCAATGTACTAAAGCAACGTCCTGCAAATGAATCAAGCTATACTAAGAAAAGTGCATGATAATATCAGTCTAGGATTAGTGTTAGTATGGCACAGCGATAGATCTTCGTTACCTCAGTCTGTCTGATTCATGAGTGGGCAGATGCTGTTTACCATAGCAGGTGCTCAGCTTAAGCAAGAGTAGGTGGAAGGAAGAGTCCTTTGCAATACATACCTTGAATACTAGTTAAAATTACTCACATATATGATCAAGGAACAGTATAATGAGTTACACTAGAGGCATAGTGTCTAGGTACTTGCTACTGCACAGTGTCTTCCATGGCCTTGTACATTTAATGACTAAAGGAAATGTTTTGCTCTGTGATGCATCTTCGTTCCAGAACTTGTCAATTTACATGAAACAACTCAGTTCACGTTTTTTATTTCATGTATTTTAACACCACCATTTCACAAGAAAGTTAATATGCCCTTATTATTCATAGAAATCTTGAATGTTTCTGCTTGCCCAGTAACTGGTGTTCTTTCCAAAGTATGGGGCTTTTGTTTGGGGGTTTTGGGTTTTTTAATAAAATTCGGAGAAGAGAGCTCATAATAATTTTAGTTCAAGGAATGTGTCTGTCCAGTAATTAGAGCTTTGCAATAGGGCGGGTTGAAATACTTGCGTCCTTTTCTCAGTTTTCTTATCTATTCAGAATGTGATTTCTGGGATTTGATAATTTTGGGTACTTCAAAATACAAAAGCAAAGTATTAGTATAAGGGCATAATATATATCTAAGCTGCCAGTCTTACTAAGATTGGTATTTATATGTGAATTTTTTTTAGATCAAATACTGTCTCTTACAGAACAGTTTTGGTTTTGTGATTTATTTTTATTTTTATTTTAAAAGGTTATGCTTTAAATTATATACAGGATTGCTTCTCTGGGATATGTCAGTAATTTAGTTAAGGAGAAGATTCTTAGATATACTTTCAAGTATGCTTTATTAATGAATTAATAATTATATATATTGTTAACAATAATACTTTATACTTTGGCTGTGCCACCTAATGTGGCAGTTGCCTTCCATTCAACAGTAATGAAGAAACAGCCTCTTTTGTGACAGTTTGAAAGAATCCAAGATTGTTTCATTGGTGTTTCTCACATAGCTAAAGCAGCTGCCTCTGTTTCCCTTGGACATTCATTCCTACTTGATATTGCCCCTCATTTCTGTTGATACAAAAGCTAACATTTAAGGCATATCATTTCTCTGCTTGAACTTACTGGTGCAACTGAAGGGGCTGTCCAAGGGCAGGAATCAGTGTTATGGCTTGCAAAGGAAACCTGTACACATCTCTGCCTGCAGCTGAAGATAGCACATAAATCTAGTCAGCATATTAATTCTGGGATAGGAATTAGACTATTTGGCTTAATCAGTTTGTTACAAAGGCAGGGAATTTAAGTTTTGTTTGTTTGAGCATCTGGAGGTGAAAAACAGAAGAAAACAGCAAGGACAGCAAATAGTGAAATAAAAATCTGAGGAAGCATTATTAAAATGGCCTGGGGTGGGTATATGAAAAGAGCAAGCTCTCTTGGGGGAAGAACATTAGCTGAGAACAGTGTTAATGTTTGTGACTCAAATACCTCTAAATGCAGATTTTCACTATTAGTAAATAGGATTCCAGCAAAGTCATAGCTGTCTTCATTAGTGTCTAGTAAACATGATGGTTTCTATGCAGTTTTTAGTTCAGTCTCCCAGGATTTGGGAAGCTAGGAAAGCATATATGGAAAAGACCACTCTGTCCTTAACTTTTCCTTACACTTTTTGTTTCAACTTCTGGGCATTTTCAGAGCCAGACTGACGTTTGAGATATATTTTTGTTCTATCCCCGCAGGAAACAGAAGGCGGTTTCTATGACACATCAATTTATTTTCCTAATGGAAAAAAAGAGATTCCATTACTCCTAGCTAGAAGTTTAGGATAAAAATAATCAATGATGACAATATACCATATTTTTACGCTTAATTCTGCTATTTCACTTGAGATGCTATTTAATAGTCTTATTTTCCTTTGTTGCAGGAAAACAACATTCAGATAATTGACTGTGAAAATCTCGAAAATCTCTGTATTCTGATTCTAAATAAGAACCATCTTTCATCAGTTTGTGGCTTAGATGGCTGCATAAATCTCCAAAACCTTGAACTTTCCTACAATAGAATCACTCGAATTGGTAAGAAAATCAATTAAAATTATTCTACTTTGTATAACAATATTTGTGCTGTTTATATTCAGAATTGTACTTCCCTTGAATTCAGGTCCAGCCAGCTGCTAAGCCCAAGGAGAATGAGAAAACAGACTTAGAACAGACCTGCATTTTAAAGCATACTCAACTTCACATTTATTTGTAGTATGGCTTAGCTACTGCTTTATATTCCATCTACTAGATCATATAGCTATTGTCAGCCAAAGAGAACTAAAAATCTTTCTAGCAGGGCCCCTAATATTACCTGCATTAGCTCAGTTGGAATCTGTGGGTAGCCTGAGTTCAGTTTATCTACAGAAGCAATTAATATAAAGCCTAGCCTTGCAACTGCAGAGAGTTCCAGTGTGTTCCTGACTGACACAGTAAGTAGTTATATAGAAATTGTATTACCTGTCTGAGTCTGTGAACTATGCTAACACTGGACCACAGCCTCTCTTCCTACTAAAGTGCTGCCCTTTCTGGCTCCAAACTATTGTTCTATACTTACTTCCCACTCTGGCTCTTCATTGCTGCTCATTGTCCCAAAGCTGGAAAAAAGAAAGAATCTAAGGTAAAATCGTGCAAATCATTAAGGCACAGCAGGTATGCCAATCCCTATTATGTTTACAAAGAGAGTTCGTTATACTTGTTAGGTCCAACAGTTGGCAGACAACAGGTGTACCTTTAGCATGCAGTCAACCAGTTAGAATTTACATACACCCAGATGACTCAACAGATGCATTAATACATGAAATCTTTGTGCCAGGAGATAGATGTTTTCTGTTGGCCAGACAGGAATTTTTCATGTAGTGAACAAGTGTTTGCCTCTTTGCCTGTATTGCCTCTCTGCTTGTATAGCCACTCACACTGTAAAGTGCCTAAGGGGTAGGTATTGTGTCTCAGCTTCTGGCAAGCCAAAACTATTGCATTGTGAGCCTTGTGTTATGTAGATTTGTTATAGATGTAATCAGGATCCAGAGCCTTTTCTACTGACAAAAGGTGCAGTGAAAATAACCAAAAGCTTTGCTGTATAAGTGGAGAAGCCAGTATTTTGTTTTTAGAATCATGTACAGAGGGAAGACCATTAGTGGTCCCTCAAAAGCAACATTAACAGTTGAGAAAAGGTAGTAGTAAATTGCCGGATCATTACTTGGAAGGGAGCTCTCAGGGCGTGAAAGTAGCAAATTTGCTTCAAGAAGACAGCACAGCAGACAAAACAGAACTAGATTTAACAGCCTCCCTATACTCTAGGGACTTGGGGGTTTGGTGCATGACATACTGTGAAATTTGTAAAGTCCACCAAAATATGGGTGACTGTATAACTTCAGTATTATAAACTTAACAGAGATGAATCTTCAGAGATTTGTCCATTGAAATAAAATCTTATCATCAATCTTATCATCAAGAAAAAAAATGCTTGTGAAGTAATTAATTTTGTGTAAATTGAAACACGAAACGTGAAAAGGTGTCATCCTAGTTGTAGTCTTAGTCTGTGCTAAATCTAAAGATGATACTTGGAAAGACTGCAGAGCTGGGAATGGAAGGGAGATAAGGAGGTTTTGATTTTGATTTTCTTTATCTTCATTTAGACTTTTAATTGTATTTAAAGTATGTGGACATACTTATTTTTCTGCTGTCCATCAGGAAAACAATATAAAACAATTATTAAGCTGATGGATGAAACAGATTTGGATAAGACATTTATATAAAGAAATGGTTTTGACTGGAGACTGAAACAGTATGAACATGGATAATCCAATTCCATGATAAAACACAAGGGCATAGCAAACAGGAAATGGGCAAGCTTAAAAAAAATAGTCTGTAGATTTAGGCGGTTTAATGTTGATATTTTTAATATTTTTAGCTAATATGTGCAAATTTGGAATGTTAGTATTTGTGAACAGTTTATAATACCTGAGAATAAAGGTACTGGAATATCAATGTTTACTGTAAAAGCATATCAGTACCCTGTTGAGAAACAATAAAATAAACTGGTTCAAGAAGCTTCATCTATATCCTTGTGGCCACTAATGCTGGATAAGATTCTTATTCAGGTTTGTATCATTTGTTAAAAATGTCTGCAAGATTGCTGTAAGAATTACATAGTATTAGTGGATGACATTTAGGAATGTGGCATCTGTGTGGAAAGTAGTATCTTCGTACAGGTCAAGTGGAGTAAAATCCTCTTGTACTTTCTCTTTTGTGCAGTGTGGTGCTATGTTTACTGAGTCTCTAATGAATTTGAGTGGGTAAACAAATGTTCACAAAAATCAGCTTGGAATTTGCCTTTCTCATCTCCAGAATTGCTTTGAGGATGTCTGGTTAAAGCAGATACATAATAAAGGATTTATTTTGTACAATAACATATTGGTTGTAAATAGTCGCATAGAATACACAAAAATGCATTTATGGGGTTTAAGAAGTTATTGTATGCCTCCCATCTGTAAATCTTGCAGGATATCCCTTAGCAATTTTGGAAGCTGCAGTACTGTGCAATGTTCTCTGTTCATTCAGCTTTAACAAAGGCTGTGGGCTTTTTCTTAAGAAGGAAGGCTTATTTACGCTTGTAATACTTCTGTTTTAATAACTTATTGTAGGAAACTTCAAGCATGCTATGATTTCTTTTCTCTTCTCCTCTCCTTGAAATACAGCATCAGTAGGGAAAAAATTAGAGTTGCCAGAAAACCCTTAAAAATAACAGTAAAAGTATGAGAAATATGTCTCAATTACGCTTTTCGGCTTAAGAATGCATGATCACAAATTAAGTAATTGTGTCAGTAATACACTGAAGTTCAGTGCATATGTTTGTATTTGGAAGATGGATGCTTTATTTAAAAATTTTCTTACACAAAAAGTAGCATTTTGACTTGAGTCATAGAATACGCTTTTGTAGCATGTCTATATTGCTATAGTATGTTGGCTAAAATCCTGGCAGTGATAAGAATAGCAATGCATAACCGTGGATAGTCGTAAATGCTTCTTCAGACCTACGCTTTTTAAGAGGGTTTTTTTAATCAGACACCTTTCAGTTTTGGGTGGGTTTTTGTAAGTGTTGTTTCATCTTCATGTTCACTGTCAGCTTTAACTCCTCTCTTATTCATATTTGTCTCACATAGAAGTTACTTCAGAACTCCACTGATAGCTAATTAGAGTCCCTAGCTAACAGAGTCCAGCTGCACTTTGCAAATTGCTAAGAGCTACTTCTATAAAGTCCCTCCACAAATCTTGCTGAAACCGTATGTTTTTCAACAGAATACATTTTCCCATATACTGCTATAGCTGTTGTTTGCATCACATGTAAAACAGACAATATCTTCTGGAAATGTGCAGAAGACTTTCATGCTCATTTTTAACTTTGTAAGTGTACAGAAGAAGCATTAAAATACCATCTGTTTGTATTACATTATTCTCTCTTGTGTATGTTTCTGTTGGACTGCATTTGATAGTTTCAGAATAGATTGTGATCCCATTTCATGTAGTCTTGGCATGTCTGTTGCAAGTGACATTCAGTCTAATGAAACAACACAGATGAGGAGAAGGAGATGTAAAAAAGGTGCTTTGTGCAACATTCAGAATAGGAAATTTCCAGATCCTCTATTAACTCCTTGCCTTTTCTTACTCTGCGTGCACTTTCTCCTCTCTGGCCCACTCCAGACTAAGTCAGTGCTTTTTAAGTTTCCAGTACTGCTATGCTGATAAATTAAAAGCAGAGATTTAAGGATTACTATTGTAAGGAAGTTTTGGAAGCTAATTTTAACACTGTCTGGAATGAAATTGTTTTGAGATCACTAGGTGGTGCTGGTTCCTTTTTAATTTTTATCCAAGCATAAAAGAAAATACAGACCAGGATCTTGCATTGAGGATAGTATGTCATGGGCATGTTTGAAATTCTTTCAGAATAATTAAAGTTTTGTATATTTATTTCATGAAGCACAGTTTTGAAGTTACATTATGAGACATTTGTTTTAGATTTAGGATGATATCTCTTTAATATCAGGCAACTGTGTTATTTCCACTAGGTGCTTTTCATTTTTAAATTACTATGATTTGAAGGCCTATATTTGATTGGATTTTTTTAAAGGTACTGCTAGTTTTGGCAGTAGTGTATGTTTTTACTTCTGTTTTCTCCTTATCATTAATTTTATTTTTTCTTTCTCATCTGTATTCTGAATAATCTATGGTGCAAACTGCTCTCTGGTCTCAGAATCCAGTTTATTCTCAGAGGACAATCACAAAGACATTCTCCTCTGTAAAGCTCGCCCAACTTCCTTTTGGGAAGTTTTGGGTGAGAAAAAGATGAAACAGTGTTAGCGCAAATAATCCTGTGACGAATACATGAAAAAAGTAAATTCAGAACTTCCTTATTTTAGATATGGTTTGTAAAGGGTGCTCCTTTAAAGGAGTTTTACTACAGAGGTACAGAAAAACTGCTTGGACCTGTAACAAGTCAGACGCATCAGTGCTCCAGAAAGGAAGCCATTGTAGAACATCTAGCATGTGTAAGACCATGGAAAGACAGTGTGATTTTTGCTGTTGTAAGAGGATGATTTGGAAAAAATTCTATGAAAGAAACAGATGCTGACAGGAACCTTTTCCTTTGTGTCTTTTTGGGGTAGAGATCACACACTTTCTTACTCTTTACACTAGCTAGCAGGAGTAAGTTTGTTGAGAGTATAATGGCTATAGAAGTATAACTTTATATTTAAAGGCACTACATTTTCTTAACTAAAAATATTTTGTAACACAATTTCTTAAACAAGATGCACTTAAATAATAGAGGTGGTACTGGCCTAAGTTTTAACACAGTTTGTTCTCACCTTGCTGATAACTTAAAAAAAAACTTTTAAAAATGAAATAACGAAAATTAACTTTTAAACATAAATATTATTTCCATTCTGAGGGGTGATTTTTAAGAGGGCTGTTAGCATTTCACAGGGCCCATAGGTTCTGAGTAGCAGTTACAAAGTGCTTAAAGCATAGTAAGTATAGTTTATCACTAAAACAACGTTCTGTTCCAACAGAAGTGCTAAAGGAGTTATGAACTGTTATTATTGCTTGGTTAACAGGATCAGAAATTTGTGAACTGTACGCATTGTATAGTTGATAAGGTCAAAATACAGTAATTATTTTTAAACCTTATATGGTGCTAATATTAATTATTACTATAGATAATATAAATATATTGAAAGTTCAGAGTTTTCTTAGTACTTGAAAACCAACAGGTTTTTATTTTGTTATGGCTTGATTCAGCTAAAATCTTTAATTTTCAGGTGGTCTGGAGTCACTGAAAAATCTTCAGCAATTAATTGTGGACCATAATCAGTTAATCAGCACAAAAGGTCTCTGTGAAGCACCTACTCTCATTCACCTAGACTGCTCTTTTAATCATCTCATACACGTTGAAGGCATTGAGAATTGTGGACTACTTCAGATTCTGAAGTTGCAAGGCAATAACCTCCAGGAGGTAAAAGCTTTGAATTCAGTGGCTGTTGTGCATACAACTTTGTTAACAGTTATATTTTTCAGAATGCTGATCATGTGCTCTTCGTTTGCTGTGGGATGTTTCACGCTCTTAGGTTTGCTTTTTTTCCCCCTATTAGAGGGAGATTTTTCAAAGATACAAAAGGCTAGCAGTTAAGTATTTTCTTGCTCCTAAGTCCTTGAAGAATTGGCCCCTCAAGTAATTATATTTCCCTCCTTTGTTTATATCATCTAGTCTCCAGTTAATATTATATGATGCTGATTCTTTGTTTAAAATGTAACAAAATATTATTATCATTACATATAAGTAACAGTTCAGGCTGATTTGATGTATGCTGATTCTCCAAAAGTTGAAGTTTGTGATGCAGCATTTAAAATAGGAAAGTAGTTTGCTAACTGTACTCTTAGTCATATTTACGGACAACGATTCTCCTGTGAATCCAAGAGAGGAAAACCATTGTCAATAAACAGCAAATAACAGCATAAATAAAATAGTAAGACTGTGGCTCTTGGGCTCTTGACTCTTTTTTTTTTTTTTAATTATTTGTTTTTTAAAAGTATATTGACTATTCAGACTATGTAGAAGACATTAAAAATACTTACCACCTGATATGTAGAAATTATGTGTGACAACTGGTACATACATAATAAAGAAATTATGCATATATCCAAAATGTGGTTTTTGCTTGTATTTAGTAATGATTTATGAAAAGCATTTGATAAGTACTCCATTGTTGTTTCTCTAATTTATATTAATTTTAAATAACCATCTATCTTCTATTTAGCTTCCAAGACTGGAAAATCATGTTCTCCTAAGAGAACTATATTTGGATGACAATAGCATTTCTGCTATGGGAATGCTTTCTTTGTATTGGTTGCCTCTATTGCAGATTATCTTGCTGTCTCAAAATAGGTAAGCAAGAAACATTCTTCCATTTACCAAACTGATACAGAGTAAATTACTAACATAACACTTTCAGGAAAAGTACAATTCTCAGTATGGTTAAAATATCCCTATCTTTTCCAGATATTCTTTGAAAATACGTGTTTGACAAGTAATGGCTTTGGCTACCTTTAGCTAAGAAAATTTGAAAGAGCGTTAACTATGAAGAGTAATTTTTTCTATTAGACGTTCTATGTAAATAATTTTTGAGCGTTGTGGCATTATTAAAACCATGGTGTTTCTTTTTTTCCTTTCTTTAGCAATTGTTTCTAGACTATGTCTGTCAAACTTCATATTTCACAGCTAGCTTATTCCAAACAGACTTTGAAGGCTATGCTAAGTGAAACTACTAGAGTTAAAAAGGACAAATGAGAATGTTGTTTTTTATTTTACATACATATGTTAATGCCTTCCAAAACAAGCACATTTGCTTTAATTTTTCACTCCTGTGGTTCAGTTTGAAAGATATAAAATTAAAAAGAAGGCTCAAGACCAGCAGCGTAAAACTAGATCATGCACTGAAGTACTTCGTAGTTAGCTTTCTGTTCATTTTCTAAGCTAATCTGTACATTTGTAGAGTTAGAATGACCAGATATTCAAGAGTTGAAATTTTTGTTTCTCCACCCCCTTTTTCTCAGTTTAAATTATGCAAAAATAAGGAACAAGTTACAATGTGTTAGTAGTAAAATGAATTTTAAGTTAGTATTAATTAATTATTTTTCTATACTGTGACCATTTCGCTCTGACTAAGATTGATTTCAGCTAAACAAATAGAATATACTCTGTTACACACAATATACAGAATATGCACTCCAAACTAATCACTTAACTCTCTTGTTCGTGAAGAGAAGGAGATGTTTTTAGAGTGTGATTCCTCTGCCGTTTTTAGTCGTTTGCTTTGAGATTAATCATACCCTACAAGTGCCTATTCATCTTAACTGACTATTAATAGAGTCAAAATGACCATCTCACAAGTAGGTGTCTACATTTGAACAGACGAATCCCATCCTATGTGACATTTAGTTCAGCAGAGTCAACTGTAGCTGGGAGCCTGTGGGATAAAAGATCTGTAAGACTGAGTCCTGTTATTATAAGGAATGTCCTTCATGGAACATTAATATTATTTGAGTATATACAACCTATATTTTTATTTAACTTTCCAGATTGTTTTCATATAATCTCTAATGAAGTGGTATGCATGTAAACTCTAACTAGGTGTTATATTTACAGAATCTAATCTTCAAGTTGCTGGGGTTTTAGGGTTTTTTTTGTTTGTTTTTTAATTCTTCTGGAGTTTTGAGAAAATGCTTCCTGCCTGTGACTAACAACTGTTAGATTCTGAATCACATGTATTGATTTAATTCATGTTCTTCACTTTTTTTTTCCTTGTCTTGTTCAGCTTTTTGTGGAACACGCAGTAATGTGGCTCTGTTTTCTTGTAGTTTCCTCCTCTTCCTCCAGTTTGCTTTTTGTTAACATTAAGGTGTAGCTATGCTGTGTGTAACAAAAAGTTTGCAAAACTACTTGAAGTTCATGTGCCTGCTAGGAAGAGAACAAACTTAGGAGCATGGTTTCAGACATAGCTTGAATACAGTCTCTGGATCTAGGTTTTGCTGGACTGGCCATGTAGATGTACCTTATGTCACTTGCCTACCCCATGACCTGACAGTTTTTAATGTCCATTGTAGTGCTTACGCTGGTTTTCCAGTGGCTAAGCTGAGATGCAGTGTTGGTCCACTGAGTTTCTTCTGCTGGACTGGGAGAAAGCACATATTTTTCATTAGCGAACTGGTTGTGCTGAAAATAAACACACACCTCCTCCCCAAACAATTCCCTTTCTTTCCTTGATAGCTTATCTCAAATCTTTTTGACGAACGGGACAAGATAGCCTTAAATGCATATTAAAAGCTTCAAAATTCCTGGCATTTCAGTAGCCTGCTCTGTTACACTCACTTTATGTACACTTATAAGCAGCTCCATATGGTGTGCTATAGCATAAGTAACTCGATGTTCTATAGAAACAGTGAATGTAATGGAGTAAGCTGTTGAAAGAAAAGCTGTTTCTTTACTTTTATCCTCCAGCTAGTGCAATTTTGTGAATTTTTTTCAAGTGTGCACTGAGTGCCATTTCCTTTTTACTGATTGCAGGAAACCCATATAATAGTAATGCTGTGAATCTGTATTCTTTCTAAAAGTGAAGTACTGAGAAAAGAAAATTCTTACACTAATTCACAGGCTTTTTTATTCCTGAGATGCTTTGTCTGTATCATAAACCAGAAATTGCCAAAGATGAAACTCCAAAAATTAACTGCAATCTAGCAACAAGGATTTATAATATAACAGGTAGTGATTAACTCCTTCAAATATAAAAATGGCAGCTATTTCACCACTATTGCTTTTATTTAGTGTTCTGTTGTGGCTTTCACATACAAAGCATATACTTGGTCAATGTGCAGTTGACCAAAGCCAATGCTGAATATCCATCCTCTTGACTTGGTTACTGTAGAATTGGGACTATGAAGGTCTGTGCTCTATTTTATAGCAACTGGAGAACACAACTGTTAAGTTAGTTTTAAAAAGGCACATTTTCTTTTTTCTTCTATTGTGGGTAAAGATTTAGGTGTAGGAGAGAAAAACCTTGCCCCTGGGACTAAAATGAATACATATTTAATATGTTTTAAGAGTTCATGTGGTATTTATATTTACATGTAATCCCACTTAATTATGTAGTTTACTTGTTAGTGTCTTTTTCATGTAAAAGTTTTACAGTGAGACACTAAATCAATCTTCTGTTCAGGTAGCCATTACTTTTTTTTTTCCAGCTTCAAAATAGACAAATCTATCCCTCTTTAAAATTTCTGTTTTAATATGGCATTAATATGGCAAAGTTCTTTTTTTGCTATCTCTTGTTTTTCATTAAGATAAACTAAGTCTGATAGATAAAAATTTAATATTTAAAAAAATGCAGTCATCTACAAAAAATACTTTTTTGGGGGAAACTGTTTTGGCCAGAATCAAATTCTTTGAACTTGTTGCTCCCATGCTTTTGCAACTAGACGCATACTATTCCTAAAAGGCTTACAATAGAAATGCTAAAAAGTCAGCTCAATTCTTGCTTAGTACATATTGTTGTCCCTGCTTAAATATATATGGTATCTATGTTTTTAACCTAATTTCTCAGATGTAAGAGTTGAACTCACTGTCATTGCAAGCCATCATGTTTTGAGAATTTGACCACTTTTCCAGAGTCATCATAATAAATCTAAATGTCATTGGATGTTGAAATAAGTCAGTCATGAAAGTCAGTCCCCATCCCATCCTTACCAGTCTAGATTTTTTTGATCACTTTCAGTAATTCTTTGCTGGTGATAAGTTTGTCTCTAAGTATGTGGCACCATGGACGATACAGTTGAAGTACTGTCTACTAGAGTATTCAAGGAACAAGTGGCAGTGACTGACAGATTTCCTACATTATATTTGATTACTATTTATAAATATGCTGAATATTGCAAACTGAAATATTTTTATTTTTAAAGAATGAAAAAGAAATATGGGCGTTACTTAAAGATCTAGATTAATATGAATTTATTTGTAATTATTTTGCCATCCTTCCTGCTAACCTCTCATTAACATCAGAGATAATTTTTCTGGGTAAAAGCAGAGGCACAGCAGGAGTTGGACCATCCTGAGCAGTAACTGCTATTCATGTTTGGAAAAGCAATCTTTATTTTCTGTCATGTATACTTGCAACTATTCTAGTCTCTTAAATCTTGTTTTCTGATACAGAGTTTCTGTGGCTATCTGTGTCCTGTCCTGCTACAGCCTTAAATGGGAGCAGAAAGAGGAAGCCATAGCTTGCTTTTTTGTGAATATCTTTTACTTTTGTGTCTTCTTTGTAATTTATATCTCTCTTATGCCCAGGGCTAATGTGACAAGGTCAAGTAGTATTAAGTTTTCAGTAATGTCCTTTGTCTTTCTGGTTTGAATTTTCTTAGGAAAAAAATTAACAAAGAATGTCAGTAAAGGGAAAGCTATAGAATGACAGGGAAACATTTTAACTCTCATAATGCCAACAGCAGGCAAGGATACTCCAGTAGACAATTTCTAATTCACTACAGCATATACTGGATAAAGACCCGGAGAATTGACTCACTATAAATAAAAAAAATACTACATTATCTTTTGTCCCTTGTGGAAAGTATGACATTTATTTTTCTGGATATTTCTGAATATGTGAATCTATAATCTGAATCATGGATTTTCAGTCTTTGCAGCCATACTGTTAGCCACTAATATCTATGATTATATTTGTAACTAATATTAAATATTGATCACGAAAACCTAAAATGTTGATATTTGTAGTACTATGTACAGATCTACATATAAAGCTTAATGCTTTTTAGAGTTAGGACTTCTTCATATTTATTTGATTCCATGGAAAACTGGCAGGGAGGTAATAGAACTAAATAAGACTAGAACCAGGACAACTTTACCATATGGTTTGAGAACAAAATAGAAGTATAGTGACATATACTCAATTGACTTTATATCTGTTTCTCTGAATTTACTATTAAAATGTTATGTTGTCATATACAAATTCTTGTCAAATGATTTTTTGACAAATACTTGTCAAATGAATACTTGTGGAAATGATTTTTTTTTTTTTTTCCTGTTTTGCATATGGTCAAATTTTCAACAAGATCAAAGAATCTACAACCAACATTTGGTCCAGAATTTGTATGCCATAGTTAAATCCAGCTCTGTCTTTCAGTTGTGATGCCTGTGCTGGAAACACAACATAGTCACACATTTCAGCATTAAATAAGCATTTTTGGCTCTTCCCAGTTGTAAATTTGTGGAGTGAGTGGGCTTCAGTTTTTTGCATAGTCATGTTTCTGACCATAAGAATTCTGATTTATAGCTTTCACAGGCACTATAACCCTCAGAAAATACTGCTTTCCATGAAAACTAGGAGTCACGAAATGACCACACACATTGCCATTGGTGTTACCATTCTCTCATTATGCTTAGGCCTTGTCCTTACAGGGATGAAACAAGTTACCTAAACGTGTATTTTTTTAAAAAAAGATATAGTTGATTTAGTATGTGCTTATACATAAACATTCTAGTTTGAGTTGAAGACTGGGGTTTTTTGCATCTTGATTTTAATTTTTTCTCCCTCTTTCATATTTAACATAAACCAAAATAAATGTTTTAATCTGAAAGGTAATATTTGGAAATAGCCTGGCAGCTGACTGAACCATTCAACATTCATTCTTAGTTGCACCAATGCAAGTTTGTAAGTAAAGAAATTTGAATAACACTGGACACTGATGTTTTAATAGTAGTGATAATAAACATCTTATAGTCCAAGGTCCTTTGTGCAAATGAATGTCAGCTCAGTTTCCTTACATATACTCTTCAATACTACAAATAAGAATTTTTTCATGGCTTTAGTGCTGCTTTGCTGGTTTATTGCACAAGAAAAGCTCTGATACCCAAGAAGAGCTATTTCATAACTGTCTGTATAATAGGCACCTATTTGACACCGTCTTACAGAAGCAGTAAGACAGAGGAAGCACTAAAAATATATTACAGGACAGTGCAGCCTTGACCTGTTAAGAAATACAACTGTGACAACGATTATGTTAGTTTTAGGATCTAGGAAGTAATATGCTGAGTGGAGAAGAAAAATAAACTGACAAGAATTTTGAGCAATGATTCCCCAGAATCAGGGCCTTCTGTTAGTTTCACTCTAGTTATGGTGCCTAAAGAAAAGCCACTTGAGTTGTGTAAATATTACAAGACTTCAGGTCCTCAGCACTAAATGCAAGAAACAGAATGAAGTATTTGCCAGATAAAAAACCCCAAAACATCATTAATAAGTAAATAATAAAAACTGAGCTACTGAGAAGACTAAGAAATGCTTTCAAGTTAAAATTTCAGTTATTAGTTCTAGCACCTTGGATAGCTAAATGAGTATTTTCTTATGTAAGTAAATAGATTGTCATAACTATAAAAGATTCTGATGCCTTTCTGTTTATGAACTGCTGCTTTATTTAATTGAAAAAAACCCCTCATCTGTTTTGTTCTTAGATTAATGGAGCTTGTGCCTTTAAGTTCATTTGTATCTTTGGAAAAGCTGGATCTCAAAAATAACTGCTTGTCAGGTGAGTTGTATAAAAAACATAAAACCCCATCCAAACAAGAACTTCTTAATTAAATTATAAACTTATTTGAATTTGATTGTTCCCATTTATTTATGAGACATTTATACAGAAAACATATAAATATTTCCAAACATGGATGTTATAGATATTAATTAGAACTATACTGTATAAATAGCAGAATTGCTTGTAGTACTTCATGATTTTGGTACAGTTTACTTTCATGTAAGATTTAATGAGAAATAGTATGGTTCTGTATTCAAATTTATATGTAATTTTCTTTCCTACTACCATACAGACCTTAAAAGTGTCATTACACAGTTAAGTGGCTGTCATAAACTAAGGGAGTTGTCACTCAAAGGAAATCCTCTTCTCCAAGAAAGGAATTGGAGGTAAGAAAATAAATTAATTTACTAAATCAAAAAATCAAAATCAGCCAAAAACTAGGTGTAGATACATCTTGCTCAACAATCAAAATCAGCCAAAAACTTGGTGTATGTATGTTAGTTAAATAGTAGAAATTAAGTAAGTATAAACACTCCCACAAATTGCAAGAGAATTCTGACTGAGGTTTTGTGTGACCTTTATTGCCCTATTTTACATTTCATTAAAACTTTTGCACAAAGACATGGCCATCCACTCAACCTTTTTCTCCTTCTTTTTCATCTGCACTGTTTAAAATCTTTATTTTTTTATCTGATTATTAATGTTCTTACACTGCTTACTTGCCCTTCTCAGAACCATCAGTTTCTGACTGTCTATCACATAGCTTCTTAGAGTGTTTCTTTTTCTGTTTTCTTGTCTTTTTTTTTTTTCTTATTTACTCCCATCACTTCATCCCTTCATTGCTGGACAGTCTTGCTGCTGTGACAGGTTCACACTGCACAAAGCTAGAGAAAGGGTGGTGTCTATAATAAATGTATCAAGGAATCCTTAGCTTAGCATCTTTTAAGGAAAATTTTTAGAAGAAAAAGTCGGTATGAATGGTTGATTTTTCCTTAGTAGCTGAAGCTTAGACTTTTTTCTTGTTCTAAGAATTCCTTACCTTTACACCAAAAATTAATAGCTCTTATGATTATGAAAGTCACAGATGCAAAAATAATGCTGTTCTTTGCCCTTCAGTGATGTATAATACTGAAATAATAATCTGAAATAAAATTAAAGAGCTGGTCCTAGAGACTATTATGTGTGTATAAATAAAAACTGGATAGGGTAGAAAGGAAACTTGACATATGAAATGAGATGCAGTCACCAGAATCCCTGAAATGAGTAGTTGTGATAGGATTGTATTTGTAAGCCATATGAATGAAATTGTACATGGATAGATATACTAGATTGCCTCGCATAACAGCAGCAAAGTTTGGGGTATGTGTGTTTTGCAGTATGTGTTGTATTAAGAAAAGAAACAAAACCAAAACCACCATTACATGTATATCTTCCATTAGAAGACTTCTGTACAAATTTCTGATTAGTATTCCAGTGGGAAAAAACCTGTTTGAAACTTTTATTTTGAAATGTTTGATAGCTGTACAAATGCATTCTTGGTTGGTTTGTTTGTTTTTTAATGATCAGACTTATTTGCACTCCCGTGGTTCCTGCAGGTAATTTTGTGAATAAAATTCAGTGGCTGTGGCAATATTTTAAATTCCCATTTGCATTGTTTTAATTCCCACTATTTTACAGAACTAACTGTTATTTCACTTGGAACCTGAAAGGGAAAAGCTTTCTGAATTCCAGTTTAACTATAAGAACGGACACTTTAGATTGCTTGACCCAATATAGCTTTTATGATTAGACAAGAGATTCATTTGTCTAAAGGATTTAAAGTATGGGATACTCTGAAATATGGATTTGCTGAATACAGCATTGACTGTAACTTCAGGCAATATGTTCCAGTGAACTTTACATAACCCCTTGATACCAACAAAGGAATTAGTTGTAAAATTTCCCAATCGGTTTTGTACTTTCATGTCCAGCCAGCGATAACACCAACAAAAGTGAAGTAGTAAGAAATTGCTTTTTAAAAATTAAACCCTGGGATCAGTCTGAGCACTCCTAGGGGAATGTGTTTCAATGCTGTAATGATTAATAGAGCCTCTTAAATGACAGAATATTCACCAGGAAGTTTTCACTAAATGAAATATTGACTCAGCCCTTCACCAGGGGAAACCCAGCTGGAAAAGCTAGTGTTGAGATCCCATAGCTCTAAGACACAATACTTCCAGCATCAATCAACTTTGATATGGCACTTGTTTAATGTATCACTACTCAATATCATCTTTGGTAATTTCTCTCTATGTGTCCAGGGACTGTCTATCTAAACCCATCATTTTATTTCCAAATGTATTTCAGGCAGTGTTATTCTTACATTAATGGGCAGTAGAGAAGGAAAGTTTTATATTCGCAAAAAACTAATATTCTATTCTATTGAGCTACATTTTAGAATATTCTAACTCAGTCATAGAAACTTTTTCTGGTTTTAAAGTTAGTGTATATTGTCTGAGCTGACTAATAGTCCTTTACCTTCACAGGGAATAGTCAGGGATTTCTAAAATTTTGAAAACAGTTATTATCTTTTTTAATAGTAAGAGGACTTACAGCCTACAATAAGTATTCTTTCAAGAGTTCTTAAGTGTTACTTAAAACTAACTTAAAGAAAATATTGAGTGTTGATGTATTGATTTAAACAATTTTGCAGTCTTGAAACTTTCAACAAATTTGGTCTGGTATAAGAAATATGTGAAACAAGGTTGCAGTACTAGATTATATTTCACAATAACCTAAAAGAGAGATCGTTGACAATACTATTTTTTTAATTGGTAGATAAGTTTCTCAAACATATTTTTTCTTACCTCAGTGGCCTCAACTGTCCTTTTCATAGCAAGGAAATGTCATCTCTGCTGTCATCCCTTTCACTGACCCAAATTCAATATTTCAAAAGTGTTTTTTTTCCTGTCAGTCATACTGAATAGCATATTGCTTTATGTGGTATTTGCAAACGGTAAAGGGAGTAAGACTGACAATGTTTAGTATTCTGTGCAGTTTTTAAATCTAAACCTTTTAATGTGTCAACAAAATCAGTGCTGTGTCTTAATCCTATGATTTAGTTTGCTGTGTTGCCTGCTAATCAAATGCATTACACTTGCCTATGCACCAGTGCATCAAATTTTCCTGTTGTTGTTTTAAGTAGGTAAAATGATAGCTCTAGTGAATTGAGAATGTTGCTATTGTCCTTCCTGGGGTCAGTATTTCAACAGTGGTCTTTATACCAACAAAGTATTAAGAAATTTTGCTAAGTTCTGTGGTTTATTAAGAATAAAGTTTTAGTTAATATATTAACATCTGAAGTAAGGACAAATATATACAAATACTTCGAGAATTATCATCATGTTCCATCTTGTTATATGATTGCATCAATAAAGTGGGAGTTTTAGCATTAGGATTTTGTCCTAAAACTAATTATGACTTTTTGTTTTCTAAGGCCTTCCTTGTGTAAGGTCCTTCCTAGTTTACAGTTTCTTGACGGTGAAATCTTAAACTATCATAATTTACACACAACTGAAAGAATCAAAGGATCAGAATCAAGAACTTTTCTGGAACTTTGTCAAGTTCAAATTGAAGAAAATGTTCTACTGAAAAAAAAGGCTGCTGAACTGGGGTATGTACTTATGTGACTATAAATTGCATTCAGAAATATGTTTTCATGTATTGTTAGTGTAATTCTTGGTGTTTTATGAAATCTACTTAGCTTTTTGCCTGGAAATGTACTATGTTAAGAAAGAGATTAGAATCATTGACTTCAGTGCAAAGAGTATTTCAGACTGATATTAAAATATGTGGGCCTTGACTTTTGTTTGTTTAAGTTTGAGAAAACAGGTTGTTCAAAACCTTCAGTTAGTAGTAGTTGAATGAATTCATACACACAACATAGTATGGTGGTATGCAGGAATAGTAGCTTAAATCCTGAAAGTGGTATAATCATATTAACATGATTTCCAGCTTTAACTTAAACAAACCTAGTTTGGCTGTTGATGCAATATGCTCTATTTTTTTTTCCTGTATTTGTTTTCTATGTCTGTATTGTTCACATTCTAAATGATTGCAAAAGATTTGACCTCTTTTCTCTTAAAGTAGCGAATCAGATGGCTCTGTTTACAGGTCTTTGATTTTTGTCATACTTATTACCTTTATCATTATTACCATGGTTAGTTGTCCAGTGACTTCAGCTTAGGCATTGCAAGTGGTAATTTATCATTTATACCTGCTATCTTTTCATTGCTTTGCAATATCTAAATAGCTCATCCTACAGGTTCACAATATCCTTGTAGTCCTTTTAATACCCAGCTTGTCAGCTGATGTTTGGAAAGATAGTTCCTTTGATCCTGCCAGCTACTGAACTTTATCCCAGAGCAGGTGAAGCATGTGGCAGTTGACAATGCTTTAGTCTGAACTTCTCCTTGTGTACTTTGTTGGTTCAGGAAAAGTACCCACATATTTTTCAGAATCTAGCTGTTTTGCATTTACATGTAAGCCTGTATATCCATGGTGTCTTGTTACTACCCAACAGGTTATTACATTGTTGTATTATTGGCTGATACTAAGCTGCAATAAAATCTTAGCTCACAAAACAGATTTATGTGAAAAGAGGGTCGTATTAAGAATTAGGTTGAAAGTAGTTTGGGAAAAATTATATAGTGCAGTTTTCTATGACAGATGTAATATCTAGGTGGCTCCTGGAACTCATATGTTTCTCCATTAAACCCTCAAGATATGTATTCTCCACTTCTGTGCTTTTTGGCTTCTGGTTTTCAAGTGGGAAGCTGATACTTCCTAATCTATTTACCATCTTGAAATAGTGTTCTTTCCTTTCTTTTTCTTAAAAGGAAAAAAGAAGAGGCAAAAAAAAGTACTCCTCCTCCTTTATGGTAGAGAAAACTTTCTTATCTCTGAGAATTAGGACCTTTTTCATCAGTATCCTTTGCAGAAAAAAATGCCAATCTGTAATTAGGATATGACTTGTGAGAGAGCTGTAGTAGAATCTAAGACCTAACTTTCACATACATTTCTGCAAGATGATAAAAAATGGAAGGGAAAGATGATATTCACAAAATTTAATGGTTTACTTAACCATGGTCTGCATGAATGGACAGCTAGACAGGTTAGAAATTTGTTGGGTAGTCAGGCTCAGACCAATGGCTTGTGCTACTTTCTGGAGGCTGACTTGTCCTTCTAACATCTTTATCAAAGACCTGGAGAAGAAGATGGAGTGCACACTTACCATGCTTGCAGATGACAACAGTTTGGCAAGGCTACCACTCAGAAGGACCTAGACAAGCTGGGGAGACAGGCCTTGTGAATTCAACAAGGACAAGTGCAAAGTTCTTTACCTTGGAAGGAGTGACCAGTCCTAGGCTGGGACTAGCTTGCTGAGAAATGTCTCTGCTGAAAAGGACCTTTGGATCTGGGTAGATAAGAAGCTGAATATGAGCCAGCAGTGTGCCCCGGTACCAAAGAAAGTTAAGAACATCCTGGGCTCTATGTACAGGAACATAGCCAGTAGGTTGAGAGAAGCTGTTATTTCCCTCTCTTCAGCCCTTGTTAGCTTGCATCTAGAATACTGTGTCCCGTATTTTGTGCTGCCAATACATAAGAGACATTGATAAACTTGTTCAAGTTTGGCACATGGCCCCTAAGATGGTCAGGGGGTTCAAGCACACACTCAAGAAGACAGACCCAGGCTTTTTGCAGTGGTGCATGACAGGAGGATGAGCAACAAGGACCTATGCTAAAACCAGAGGTTCAGACTGGTGTGGTAGGTTGATTCCAGCCAGTAACTAAGCTCCCACCAGCTGCTGGCTCACTACTTCCCCCAGCAGCAGGATGGGAGGGAGAATCAGACGACCAGAAGCAAGAAAAACCCATGGATTGAGATGAAGACAGTTTAATAAGTGAAGGAAAAGAGGGGAAGGAAAAAAAGAAAGCAACCAAGTGATTCAAAGCAATCACTCACCACCTCTTACCAGCAGACTGATGCCCAACCATTCTCTGAGCAATGGCCACCTAGGAAAGACTCCCCCCCCCACCCCCAGGTTTTATTGCTGAGCATGATGTTATATGACATGGAATATAGTTTTGGTCAATTCAGGTCAGTTGTCTCAGATATCTGTCCAAGCACTGTTCAACAAAACATTAGTGTTTTATCAATACAGTTTCAGTCACAAATCTAAAACACAGCACCATACAGGCAGTTATAATGAGAATTAACTCCATCCCAGCCAGATCCAGTACAACTGGACATTTTCACTGTTAGGACAGTGATGAATTGCAACAGGTTTCCCAGAGAAGTTGTGCAGTCTCCATTCTTGGAGGTTTTCAAGACCTGACTGGATAAGCTCTGAGCAACCTGGTCTGATCTCAGAGTTAACCCAGCTTTGAAGCAGTAGGTTGGACTAGAGATCTCCTGAGGTTCCTTCAACTGAGAATTTTTCTATGATTCTGTGTAAGTTTTGTTTGAAAGAGCTGGCAGATGTTTGAGAAGAACAGTAGTGGGAAGAAGAGATTGTGTAAACATCTCTTCTTTCCTCAATCTACGGTTTAGGGTGGGGGTGGAGAGGAGAGGAAGGGTTATGGGTTTTTTAAGGTTTTGAGAATTCATTCACAATCTTTTAAATAGGTACCTTTGACATGGTTGAAGCGTCTTGTATCAAATTTAGTCTTAAAATTAATTTCTTGTGTGTTAAAGCCCTGTTTTTATTTTGACTAAAAGTACAATTTATGAATGATTTGAAAACCATTGAAAACTGCAGTTCATAAAAGGAACACTAAACAACTTGTTTGTGTATAAGCCTTAACAGCATAGCTATTATATGTACATACTGCAATACTTTGACTGAATTAATGTGACATTGCTAAAGAACAGGCCAACAACAGAGCAAACTTCTGTCTGTTTCACACCTTGCTAAGTTATGAGCCCCTGTAGGTGCGACCTCAAGTATGTAAGGTGCCAAAAGTAATCACTGCTTGCTTCCCTAATCCATGTTTTGTACACCACTGCTGCCCAATTAAATAGCCTGTGCTGTTTCTGCCTGAAACTTCACTGTTCTTGCCATGCTTAAGAATGAAACATATTTTAAAATCAAATTTCTCTGTTCTCATAAATGCTTTCTGTCACATAATCTTTAGATGTCTTGTGGTGAGTAATCATATAAAAAAATAATATGACACTTTGACTGCAGTAATTTGCTTTCAGTCATTAGAGATGCAGATGTCTGGCTAGTGGAACCTGAACTTCATAAATACTGTATGTATAATACAGTGAAAAGGACAGTAATTTCATAAATGGTATTGCTGGAGAGAATATGTAAACAGTGACCTCTTTTCGTATGTTTGTAAGGGATTCTTGTAACCTGCAGCTGAACATCAGTAATGATGCTTATAGAAGTTTCCCTGAAGACAAAGTAGATTTTACAACACTATTACAAACAAAAGCTCAGTTAAAACTGGAGCGTACGATTTGAATATTCCATGTATCAGAATTATGAAAATCACGGTAGAGCTGCAAAGGGAAAAAACATGACATTAAGCAAAATTTTAACTAGTACACAAACTAGCACACTAAGGGGTAGAACATTATTTATTATTTAGCTGCAATGGCCAGGAGAAAACTGCCATTGCTGATTAGAACCAGTTTGTTTGTCCACTGTCCCTTTTGCTTCGAAGAGGTTTGTTCTGCTGACTTTTCCATATACTGTCTCATTCTGACAAAATGATGGTCTTTGGATAACCTGGCAGTCATTGCAGACGCAATTGCAGTAGGAAATTCTATACAAAAAGTGTCAGCGCTGTAAGCAAGCTTCCACTGCCACCTTAAACTTTCTAAGTGGCAACATTTTGGCTGATTTAAACTCCACTGAAAAGCCTTTAAGGATTAATAACTTGTCTTTTTCCATATCTGTTTTGTCAGCCTGCGCATGGGTCCTTACACTTCCTAGGTGGTGTCAGTGGGAGATTGCTCCTCCCCAACTCTGCTCTTCCCTCCCCAAACACTGCATGTGAAACTGAGCAGGGTTTGGTCTAAATTTACCAAGACAACAGTGATGGATACTCTTGGTGGATTGATGTTAGGACTGAAGTTGTAGCAATCACTAATAAATGCCTAACTTGAATTTCCAAATAGATTAAAATCTGATTCTAATGCTTTTATCTTTCCTCAAAGTCCCTGGAAAATTCTAGCACAAGTTGAGAGGTATCTTTTTGGCAAGAAAGCTGCAGGTAGCTTTCTGCTCTTAGCATTTGTTTGTGAAAGTAATATCTTGGTCTTTAGGTACTATCAGGGCCACTATTCTAGCACATTTGTACATTGCTATGAAAGACCCATCCCTTCCTCTTCTGTCTTATTATCCCTTTCTCCCACTGCAAAAGCAGTGCATCCTTTGTGGCTATGCTAAAATTTACATATGGCATAAATTACTTTCACTTGTTAAGATCAAAACAAAGCTGTGTGTAGCCATTGAACATGAGGGAATGTGCTGGTCAAAGCTGGAAGCCATAAAAATTTTGCTGTAGCAAGTCTGACATATTCATCTACATTTCATTACATACTAAGCAGCCAGGCAATATGGATACTGGTGCTTCCATCAGGATAATCCCATTTCTTGTTTTGTCTAGATGCCAGTTCATGCTTAAAACCTTGGTTGTGTCTTAACCAAGAAGCAATTCCAGAAGAGTTAGAGTGGCCAGACCCCTTGACCTATAATGCCAAAAAAGGTCTGAAAGGCAAACAACCAATTTACGTTAACTGAAAAGGAAATATTGTGGTATCAAAAGTCTTATGCTGTCACATTTCTTACTTTGTCTTCTCTCTTTCCTCATACGTGGTTTTTTTCCATTAAAAGATTAAATCAGTCCTGCATATTTTCCATTATAGGAGCTTCCTTTCTGTGGTTTGAATAAGCAGTCATCAGGAACACATCTCTAGTATCAAGAATGCAGTCCTTCTGAGACCCTGAGAAAGCTGCAGTGCATTGATAGGGTAGCTCTACCCCAAGCCTATTGAATAGTTCTTTTTTTTCTTCAGAGCTGCCTGAAATCCCTGTTCCCCTAAGGGAAGTACCAAGCTGACTGCCATTTAGCACTCAGGCCCCATCTTAATATTTGTTGTCTGTGCTTTGGAGCTTCACCTTTGCAGGAGAACCCCAAGTACAGTTACCAAGCCACTTCATTGCTCATAATTCTCTGATATGTCACTACAGTTTCCTTTGTAGTTTCTTGAAACTTAGGCTGATCTGACTGCCTAAAAGGAAAGCCGCTGTTACAGGGAGGGCAGCCTAAAAATCCTACAAAATAAGAGTATAGCTGTGGATTTCCAGGGAATGTGTCATCTGGGAGACAGGGTGCATGCCCACAGTGGCAAGACTGTATTTTGCAACCACTGTTGCACTGAATCATTTCTGCTTGCCACATTCATAACCACTGGAAGGGTGAAACAGCTGCTCTAGATCACCCTGCACCTGTCAAAGGAGAGGATGCACAAGTATCCTACTCTGTTCACAGTTATGGTGTTTTGTTTTTCTTTGTTTCTGTTTTCTGAGAATAAACATAAATACTAAAGTATTTAACTAATGCTTTATTTCATGTTGAAGAAATTACTATTCTTACTGTGTAGTAGGAGACAGCTAAAATTTGTTAGATACTTAAGCAAACATATGCATTGTTTTAAATATTTTTAGGAATTGATGTCATATTTGTGGAATTAACAAAAGTAGGATTAATGTTGTGCAATGGACGGTCAAATGTACAGCTAACGCACAGTGAGTTGTGTAATTAGGCTGCGTGGATTTGGCTTCCAATTTAGCCATTCATATTTTGTCCAATAGCACTGAAGTTGTACTAGCAGAGGAAGAGTTGGAATCTTTTTTACTCTTGTAAGATCTGATTCTGTATGTTCTTAAAAATCTAAAAAGTTCTTAGTTGACCTTCACTAGAGGAAATAGTTACATAGGTAAAGAGTCTTTTCACAATAAAACCTTATAAAAGCTTTGCCTTTCAACAATGATAAACAAGAAAGAAAATTCTGTTATTTCGACTGTAATTTTAGGACCTGATTTTCCAGACTCCCTCGAGAATCAATCTTATTTCTACTTTTTTTCTTGGATTGCTGACCTAGAATTGACTTTGTGCTCCTCTGAAAATAGCTCCAGATTACAGATCTCTGCATCTATCTATGGTATCAAAGGAAAATGTTTTTGTGATTTTAAAAGTACCTGCTACCTAATACAATGGACAAACACTGTCCAAATACAAACAGCCTTCTGAATCTATAACAATTAGTTCGTGTTTTCTCTTACTGATCCTCCTCATTTAGATGGTGTAACACAAAGAACAAATGAGAGCCAGACTTTGTAGATTAATGTTGCTTCAGTCTAGCACTTTCCCTTATATTGATAAAAATATCTATACTTAAAAGTTTCTGTTTTCCTAAATTCTCTCTAGGCATTGTGGTTTGTTGGTTTGAATCTAAGTTTGGGTTTTGTTGCTGTAGTTCTAATCTAAATTTTAAAATTACTGTTATTTTTATATTAGCTTTCATAGTTTCCAGATATAATTGGATTATTAAGGCTATTACAGGATTTATAACAAAATTGCCTCAAATCCTCTGAAATTTTTGGCTTCATATGCCTCTAACCACGGAGAAAATTAATAGTGAAATACATGCCCTAGTGACTATTTCAAACAGACTGAAACCTTTTTAAAAAAAATAAGTCAGAGTAAAGTAAGCAATCTAATATATATGAGTGTATTTTAAATGCGGCAAAAAAAAAGAAAAATGCAATTAAGATTTGTAAATACTGAAACTGGTTTTCAATCAGAGTAATTACTATTCACTGTAAGAATATGGAAGCATGTCAGGATATTTGAAAATACAGGGTAGTTTAGAAAATAATAGAGGGAATATATTTTTTAAAAAGCATTCATACAGTCTGAAACACAGTAAACATTTTTGTAAAATATTTTGTAAAACAATGTAAAAATATTTTTGTCTTTTTTCAGAATTGCCTCTTCAATTGATTCTGCACAAGGGCAATGCTGGTATTTTAATCAGTTGATGAAACTTAGTATTAAACATCGACATGCACATGAGTATGGTGAACTAAATATTACTGACAGAGATGGACCAGAAGCACCACAAAATCATTTAAAGCTAACATCCACTGGCTGCCTACAGGAAAATAACCTCTTTATCATGGGTGCGACAGAAAATAAACAGGTCGTGTTGGATCCTTCCGAAAGATGGATTGCTACTGGCCATATTCAGGCCACATTCATTAACTCCTCCATACCTGTGCACCAAATGGAAAATACAGAAGATCAGAGAATGAAGCAGAAGAGCACTGAATCTTGTATTAATTACAATGGGTTGAGCAAAGGCAACAATAACATGTCAGTCCAACTCATGTTGCAACAGTCAGTGATAGTAGCAAGTGATACAGGAAGAGATCTGCAGCATTTTGAGAATGATACAGAAAGGTAAGACAGATGTCAGATTGCTTTCAAATAGATTATATGGATAGGCAATAGGAGTGAGGTTTTCCTGTTTAAAATAGAGGCACAGAACTTGTAGTAAGAAAACAATATTTTTAAGTTTATTGGACAATAGAGTTATTTTAAGGTGATGCATACTAGACTTCCATATTGTCAACAATCCTTTGTGATATTCTGTCAGTTGGTATATTAGAATATAGACACTTATGTACTTAAAATAATTTTAAAATACTGTATAGAAAGAGAATTTGAAAACTTTCTCTTGGTCTCCTACCTTTTCCTTCTTTTTTTGCAATAAATTCATGACACCAATTCAACGACACATACAATGTTAGGGATGAAAATGCTGGATGGTTTGAGGGAATTTTGCAGCAGTTTAAACTACAAACTAGCATAATGCTTTTTTGATATACTATTCATTAAACATTCAAGATTCATCTGTGCAGAGTTTACAGTCAGTATCATTTAGAAGGCAAGAGGGAAAAGTTGCTTAAATCTACCATCTTACTCCCTTGACCTTAGGCCAGACTCCTGCTGTTGTGATTACTGAAGAGCTAACAGCCTGCCCTGCCCTTGGTACTCCTCCAACATGCCATAACCTGCTTCTTAGAAGTACAGCCAGGGATGAGGGGCCAATTTAACTTGTTCTGTGCCTCCAAATATTCTCCTGAATGAAACACACTCTGGAATGCATTTGCTGCTGGTTTGTATGGTTCTGGATATACAGTCAGGGAAAACAGAAGCTGAAATTTTTGCCCTGAAGGTACAAAAATTCAGTTACAATTTCATAAGACTTCAGTTTCAAAAATACATGTCTTGAGAACACTATGAAGAGCAAGAATGGAAGGTGTGCTTCTTCATGCTGTTTAGGCTTATGGTAAACAGGCAGTAGTGCTTAGCAGGTACTTAACATACTAATAATTTGTCATAAAACTTATTATTCAGGGAGACCATAGAATTCATCGTTGCATCTCAGGAAGTTGAAAGTAAGAGTACAGTAGTCTGTTATGGAAGAGGAATGCTTCAGAAAAATCTTTTTGAAATTGTTCATTTAGAGTCTTTAGTTAATGTTTTAAATGCATTATGTAAGTCTATTGTTGGACAGTTCTCTTCACAATGCAGAATACATACCTTTGCAAGGGGGCTGGTGTTTCTTTTTTAATTCAGCTACTGCTTTTTAGAGATACAAAGCTTATAAATAAAACATGTTTTGGGGTTGATAAACTTGATAAACACATTTTAGGAAAAAAAAAATTCTGGCTTAACCTCTGAAGTGTGGTTTTTTTGCTGAAAAGTACTCCTCTATTTAATTAGATGCACCGCACAAGGAAAATAAATATGTAAAAATTGGGAGAAATGTAGATGGCTTTTCTTAAACCCACTGTCCAATTGAAATGAGAATTTTGTGGAGAAAAGGATTCCAAGATAATAAAGTCATAATGCAGAGCTGCCATTAAACTTTTTCTCCCTCAGTATAAATTAATTGAGCATATATTTAGAAAGCTCAATCACTGAACAAATCTAAATAGTCTGTAGTCAGTGCTTGTTAAACGATGAGCAAATTAGAAAATGTACACATATAACCAGTGGTCAGTAGTGTTAAATTGAAGGGTAAAAGTAGGCAAAAGATGAAATTGCACTTTCTCAGTTTTTCCTGTCTGCTCCATTAGAGATATTTGTCTCGTGCTGTTTTCAGCATTTAGCTCTCTTTAGTGTTGTTTTTTATATGGACAGTGGAGATAAGTGGACCCCTCCAATAGTTTATTCAGTCATTGTTAAACCATTTCTGCTCCTAATCCTTCCTTTGAGGAAACTCTTCCTCTCCAGTGAATATACAGGTAACAGAGCCTAGCGGAGATTAGTCCTCTTAGATAACTGGATTTCCAAAGGTATGTGATATGAATATCCTCCAGTGTCTCTGAACATATCTCACATCTGGATTGTAATTTCTTTACAGTTTAATGGCAGAGCCTTCCATTTGTCACAATGCACAGTGCTATGTTTTAAGGTTATAGTTTGGCAGCTATGATAATCCAGTTGTACTGATGAGGCTATGTCATTCATAATGGTATTTATTTCTCAATGAGGCTACATATGGCAGCATCAGTGATCCAGTCCCTTTGGCGGCAGTACCATGCCAGGGGGAAAACTGACTGCACCAAAACAGAGAATTATCAGTTTATAGAAGCTTTGAGACAGAAGCATGAAGCTGCCACACTAATCCAGGTTGGTTTATGGTAGTCTCTTTACTTATTTTACAAATTCAATAAGAAAACAATCTTATTAGTTTTGTGTACTTGTCATCTTCTCTCTATTTTTGTTTATGATTTTATTAATAGTTTCATAATTAAACATTTTTTTATTTAATCAGCATAAGCTTGATGTTTCTAAAAGAGAGCCTTCTTTATGGAAAGCTTTATAGAAGCATAAAAAATATTTTCCCTTTTTTCATCAAGTATTTCCCTGAATTAGTTTTGCTTGATTTAATTATAATATTATGTTTAAGACATGTTTTGCCCATGTTCTTACTGGGGTATGTCTATGCTATTAAACTGACAGACGCTGCATAACTGATACATAGATATCTATACAAATAAATACTCTTCCCATGTCTTCTATCCTACCTATCTGTCTCTTTCCTTCTCTGCCCATCTCCCAAAAAGTAGGATTGCCTCATCCATACTGCCATTGGGAACAGACCATGGCCTAGGCTGTCCTATGGTAGATACTGAGCTAACAGTTAAACTGTTACTATGTGCAAGAACTGAAGCCCATGCCTTGGATCTGTTTAGTTTGCTAACCAGATATAGTATTTACCTGCCAAGTTGTCAGGGTTCACAGGTTTTTCTACATTTTTAAGCAAATGGACCCTGTATTGGTTTCAGATTTCAAGTTAACTTAAAAACATTAGATATTGTAAGTCTTCTATAAAAATGTCAACAGTGCCAACGTGATTTAGGAGTCAAAGTTCAATTTTCAGACTGAAAATAAAAGTAATTCATTAGTATCTATTCAACAAATAGCAACAGTAGCAAAATGTTTACTAAATGTGCATACTAAGAAACAGGACAAGTACAGAATCATATTGCAGCAGTCAGTTATCTGGGAATTTGAACTAAAATTTCTTTCTGGAGCATAGTGTATAGCTAGTATATTAAGAGTTGTTCTCCATAAAATTATTTAATCCATTTTTGAACATACTTATATATTTGGCCTCTACTAATATATTCAAGTGAGGAGTTTCACAAATGTATAGAGTGAATAAAATGTGCTGCTTTTCACTTGTTTCAGACCTGATAATTTCTGAAGTTAGTATGAAAATAAAGAGACTTTCACTATTTATCTTCCATGCATTTTATGGATTTTTATATCTCTCTCATATCCATCCTGATATTCACTCTTTTGTAAATAAAAGTTTAGTCCATTTAGTCTCTTTTCACATTACTCTGTACTTTTTATCTTTTTGTCCCTCTCTGAACCTTTACCTCATTCTATTATAAACTTTTTTAAAGTGACTAATACTGAATTCCATAGGCAGATATTTCTTTAATTTGTACAGTAAGACAGTTTTCATCTTGTTTTTTAAAAACTACTAACATATAATTTTTCTTTTTGATCGTGACTGAGCACTGACCTGGTACTTTCATAGATCTGTGTTAACAGCTGCCTTATGGTTTATCCTTCTGCATATACCATTAGAATGGCTTTTCTCCTTTGCATTTGTAAAAACTAATTGTATTTGTTGAATGAAATATATTTGTCATTTGATCACTCAGTAATATCAGGATATTTTATCTGGTTGGTTATGATGTTCCATAGGAAAATAACAACAATGAAATTATAAGAAAGCAGTTCTAATACATTTAATCATTTTTATAATAATCAGGAATTGTGTGTGTAAAAACAGTAACATTTTCAATAATTTATGCGGTTAGACAATAATTTCCTAAAAATTAATAAGCTAAATGTTAAGCCAGAATATGAGATTTACCCTTCTTATTTTAGTGCCTTCATTGCAAAGCCATTCAATTGGGGGAAAATTGATGTCCTAAGTTTAGTTTTCTTAATTCCATCTATGTAATTTTGATATCTGAAGTGTTTTCCTGGATCTGATTCTACAGCTTGGCATGTGTTCTTAACACCCTTCCTCTTTTCCTAGCACTTAGTTCCTAATGTGGCCCTTTTTCTTAGATATGATTATGCCTACTGGTAATATTTTTTTTTTTTTAAATAAAGATCTTAGAATAACTGACCAAGGTCAATTGCATGAGATGTCCCCAAGAATTGCTACTTGTAAACTATAAGACATTAGTAGAAGTGTATTTTTATTCTCAGTAATTTGAAAGTTGACACTCAGCTTTTTGTTATGTAGCCTTTCCTTTCAGTTTATAATAGTCCCTCAAGGAATTGTCAAATAATTAATTAGTTGACCCAGGTTTTTAGTTGAGGGAGTTTCAGGATTCCTTTCTGCTTACTTGTGGAGAGCCTCTTGAGTACTCTAAGCTTTAGACATATGCTGGCATTTAATTTGTCTTGTAGTTTTAAATGTCACATAAAGTTCAAAAACCAGATCATTGAGCTATTAAACCAAGGCCCAAGATGTTTTATCTTCCTAATGGGATAACATAGAGAATCTGGATTTGGGTTTGATCTATGGCTTTGTATAACATGCTTTAAATTTTTTGTTTAGGCATTTTGGAAGGGTTTCCTCTTGCGAAAGAAACTGACCAGTGCTCTTGCAGCTGTTAAAAGTGATGAAGTGGAGGATAACTATGAAGAAATAAATGTGGATGATTTCATGTTTTCTGAAGTAAGCACAGCCATTAGCATAAAATCTTCATGTAAAAAATAAATACTATTCTTCTTAAGCGATTGTGTAGGTGTTGGAAATAAAAGAAATTGAAAGCACTACCAGGGCTAGAATTAACATGTTGGATGTCCAGAAATAAAGAAGCATTTGGTATCTATAGCTCATTTAAAGGTATTTGTCATGGATTAATTGCTTCCTGCTCTTTGAGATGCTCTGGTAGTTACTATGCTATTAAAGTCACACCCACTGTAGAACCCGATATATTTCTACAATTAAAGGGCAATCAAATGAGAATAAGGAGACAGCTATTTTTGTTCTAAAATGTTTAGATTTTTTGTATTTTAGTAACAGATTATAATGTCAGCAATACTTGTGTGTGTATTTTGTTCATTTTCATGATAGAATTAGAACAATAATATAGCTGAAAATATAACTGAGATTCAGTGTTGCAGTATTCCAGTAAAAAGAACACACCCCCAAAACCAGAGGTGAAGCAGGCTTATTAGCTCTTCTTATGTCTTATAGGTAAAGTATTAAAAAGACCTTGAGCCTGTATACAGTAGTAAATTATGAAGAGAAGTATAGTTAAATCAGAAAAAAATACCACTTAGGAGGTCTGTGATGCACAAAATCCAGAAATTATTACTAGCAATTTTTACAAGTTATATAGAGTTAATAATGTCCTTTCAGTTTCAAAGGATTGAAATTGGCTCAGAAGTTTCCATTCTAAGAAACAAAAGCAGGCTCCAAAGGAATTTCAAGAATAACATCACATTCAAAACTGAATTTAGTGATAATTAAGTAAAAAATAAAAATGTCTACAGGATCAGTATTGTCATTAATTAAGCAAGGAAAAGAATCTGTAAACTAATTTTCTCTTTTATAGCCTCAAAAGACACAGTCTACATGGGAAGTTCTAGACTCAATATGCATAGTAAAGCAGCTGTTGATGACTTACCTATATATTCGTCTGGAGCATTGCTTCTTTCTCTAACTGTTCACATTCGTTGGCTTTTTTTTTTTTTTTAATCATTTCAGGTAAAGCAAAGAAAACTGATAGCAATGTGGCCATTTGAGACCTAAGGGGATATGACTGAGCATGAACCCTTGTTTCTGAATGTGCTTATTCAGCTGCTGCATCTTTGCAAGAGTCATTTGTCAATATTGCACTGTAATTTTGTAAGGGAGATTGATGTGATAGCCCTGCTACTGGCAGGATTAGATCCTATTTATGATCACATGTTTGTGATGGCTTATAGAGAGTTATGAAACCAAATATGTTGTTAGTTGGAGCAGTGCAGTTTACAGTTGATCAGTCTTTGTTCATCTGAGTATCAGCCTTCTTTTGTCATCCCCCTCCCCTTAGAAAATAGTTGGGCTTTGTATGAAATTATTACCTATGACCTGATGACTTGGAGTAATTTTATTTTTTTCTTCTGCCTTTCAGCAGCTATTTTAAGATACATTTTCAGAATTACTGTCTTATTGTAAGACCATACAAAATGTTTGAGGCAGGAGTCCCAGGAATCATTTGGTAGACAGGAAATGTGTGTGTGTAAACATAGAGATCTGGCTTAAATTTTAGGATTTTTTTCATTTTAATTTGAAATATATATACAAAAAAGAACAGTCTCATTAGTTGATGTTCTCTGATCCCTGGCTTCTTTCTAAAATAATAAAAAGCAGAAAGTTGAAGGATTTCTTTCTTCACACAGGAAGGAAGTATCTGTTCATATATTAAAGAAGGAAAATATCCTGTTTTGAATTATTCAGCCAGTAGGCCAGAGTGTTCTATACTGTAATTCAATTGAGCCGTTCTTGTTTCACTCTGTTTGGCCCAAATAATCCTGTGTTGTTGGGTTTTTTTTTTTAATTGCTAAACTACTACATGGCCAGTTTTGTTCCATCTGTCTGTCAGTAAGACAATCGCATTTGGACTGGTGCTCCTGAAGCCAGGGAGAAAAGGAAGGAGTGGGGAAGGCAGGAAAAAAAGGCCAGCTCATTTCAGAGAGGCTTGCACTGTATCACCTTCTGGTGTTGCCACACATTTCTTACTTTTTTTTCCAAATTGTTATTGAGTTTATTAGGAAAGAAGTAAAACATGAGTTTAGGGAGCAATTCTCAGAGAAAGTGTTTAGGTTCAGATCATGGCAGGAGAGCCATGAGCTGACATTTTAATTGGCGCAGGAATCTGAAAGGCTGAACTGGGGACTGAAAAGTTACTCAAGCCCTTAGCTTCTTGTGATGAAAAATATAAGAACATCTGTTTTCTACAGAGCAATGTATGTGATAAATTTACAATGTATATGCCCATGAAGGATATACTTGTTCAGTGAGTGAGCATTTCAATGTTCAAGATCGATGGCTGATTGACCCTGCAATATTTGTCATATTTTTTCTTTCTTTTTTTTTTCTTTTTTTCAAGCACATATCTTTTGTCTGTGCTGAAGAGTTTGTGAGAAATATGTGGCTTAACTATAACGGGGCTACGGGAACTGGAGTGTGAAATAGTGATATATGATACAGCCATATCACGTTATGTATGCGATATCAAGGAATACTTACTGCAAATTTATATTAGCATTCTGGTAAAATTTCCGTGATTCTTGCCTTACACTCTGTTCTGCTTAGCCCAGGCTAGCCATCCTCAGTACTAGGTTGCCTGGTTCCATGTGTCTTTAGCTGTTCCATTCTCTGCAGTTGGGCGATACCAAATCCCATGGACTTTCTACTTCTGCAGAAACAAGCAGCAGAAGCTTGGAACAGTCTATACTTCCTATTCCCTCCTTTCTAGCCTCAGTGTTTTATAGCAAAGTGCTGAAACAGAGCCAAATAATGATGCATGATATTAGTGGCTATCTGTTGGGCCTCAAACAAGTGTGTAGGGAGGAGTACATATTGCTGGGCTAAGAGATCCCATATGCTAGGGTGTGAAGGAAGAGAAAAATATCTGGACACCATTTTGTACTGCAGATTTCACTGTTGGATAGGGTGAGTGAAATGAGAGAGAAAGGCAGAAAAACCTTTCCTTATTGCAAATCAATACAAATGTACTAAATCTTGTCCAAAAGTTTTTGGAATGGTGCACTATTTTGTGGTGTAGTCATTTGGGTTTGTTACACCAGTATTATTTAGATTTCAGTCAAATTATTTTATTCATTATTATCTAGCATTCTACAAAATCACTAGTATGCAAGCACCTATTTAAACCATCTGCAAATTTCACAATGCAATAAGTCATTAGGCAGCCATCTTCATTAAATTACTGTTTAATATCTTCATTATAAACTCAGTGTACCCAGTGCTCTATGGAAGGTGAGTCTGCGAAACAGCATGGGGAAAACTTAGTCTTTTCCAAAGATCTTCTGTTTACTTTGTTTATGCACATTGAGCAGTGTTATATTTTAAGTACAAGCTTGGCACCATATCATGTGAAAAATGGATTGTATGTGATTGAGCTTTTATCTTGCTCACAGTAGCATGAATAGTAATCATTTCACCTGAACAATTACTGGTATCTTCTTGTATTCATATCAGCTCCCGTACATTGCTAAAGACATTCAGATGCAAATGATGGCACTAGTGTTTTGTGTCTGTTGTATTGTGCAATGTCAAACAGGCTATCCCAGATGAGATGAAAGATCTGGCCAACAGATGTCTCAGAAAGTATGAGCCTGGTATTTAGTGATATTTTCATGTCTTTCATGTGGACTTTGGAGAATTCCAGCCTATATGCTCCAGAAGGCTGATCTTAAGGCAACCTTTCATCAGCAGTCCATCCATGTAGCAAATGATCTACAAGGCAGAGCTCACTTTACCTCTGGTGGAAAAAATCTGACAACACATTTGCTTGACACAGCTCTTACTTTCTGTACCATGTAACCATCAGCATTGTTGTTTTCTTGATGAGAATATGATATGAGCCAAATGCAAAATGGCTGAACTTGCTAGAAAGCTGAACCAATTGCATATGATCAGTTTTAAGACAATTCTTTACTCAGAACAGTGGCCATTCAATAAATTGTTGTTTTCCTACACTGAGTCAGCATATGGACGTATGTCTTAATCTCATCAAGATAAGTACCAATATTGATGGTTACATGGCACAGAAAGTAAGTACTGTATTTTTCAAAACTTCATTTTTTGAATTTAGTTTGAATCAGGGCTATCTAGTCATACTTTTTCAAAAAGAAAGTAACTTTGTAAGTTGCAACCAAACTAAAAAGGAATCCATCAATCCTTCCTTCATCAAAGGGAATAAATCTGTCGCTCTGAGACAAAGTAGAGCTTGTAGATTATGTAGAATGTTAAAATCCCAGTCTTTTTGACAGTTTTTGAAATTCTTGATCAGGAGTTTCCTTCACGTTTTTTTACATATCCACACTCAGACACATAGCTGTTCCTATTTTTTTGCTTGCCTTCCATGGCAGCTAGGTAGTCGTTTTCTTTTTTTTTTTTTTTTTGTTTAGGGTGGTGGGGAAGGAGAAAAATAAAAACTACCTCACATGTGCTAACTCTTGAAAAGTAAACAGCAATTAGAACAAAAATTTCTTTACATGTCCCATCTTTAGTATTCTTATCACATGTCCCGACTAGACACATACAATGTGTTTTGTTTTCTTTTCAGATAATCCTTCATGATATGGTTTGTCCCAGGCTGTGAGCTTGTGATTGTGGGCTTGTAACAGTGATTGCTGTTTTCTGCCTAGTGCCAGGAAATAAGTGTAGCCTGTGGATTAGAAGGTCCCCATAACATTTCTTGCAGCTTGACACTCTTAAACATGTCTAGCTCTTGTAATTGCTTATAAACGTCAGATCAGAATCCAGCCTTTCTGTATTGTATCCTGCAAAGAATATGATCCTTTTTTCATAAAATTTCTTATAAAGTTACAGTGTTGTAGAAAAGCAAAAGATTGCATGATGAAAATTTTATTAGATCCGTCCTCTTCATTTAAAAAGGAGGGGAAAAACTCTCTTCTAAGTAACATATCAGAAGATCAATCTTTTCAATGAGTGTGTATCAACAATATCTTGATATAATACTGCTTCTTCAGCTGCTATGTTGATGAATCACGTCATTTTCAGTCTGTGGCATTATCAGATACATAAAGCCTCTTTTCTACCTCTTTTAGCAATGACGCTTATCTAAAATGCTGAAATCTTGTTTTGTAGTTGTCTGATAGATATTCTGGCCTTGGAAGTAGGTTGTTTCTGTCAGTATCTGATAAAATAAACACAAACACAGCTATTAGGAGTTGTGGCCATCGCTAACACCCCAGCTTCACAACTCATGTAGAATGTGCTCTGATTGCTTTCTGACCTTCCACTATGAGATCTCAGCTCTTAATGCCACCTGAAATGCTTTTAATTTTTAAACAAAAACTATCTTCATGGCTTGTCTCTATCTAATTCTTGGTTAAATAGCCAGATACAAACAAATGCTTTCCAAAGGAAAGCCCACTAACGATGCATGACACTAAAGATATCATTTGTAACCTGTATTTAGCCAAATGATATAGTATTTTTCTAAATTATATTTAGCTTGTATGACATATCAAAGTATAGTGATGTCATTAACTATACTTCCTAGTCTTATTTCTCTAAAGACAAAGTCAAGCATCAGAATTGAATAAACAGACCAAGCAATGGAAAAATGTATAAAAGTGAAAAAAGTCTTAGTTCTGTGGAGTTTTAGACTCATTACTGTAGCCTCAAAGGAAAATAGTTCTAAGCCAAATGCATCATTGTAAACGGAAGTACTAACAGAGCCATCAGTTCTTCTCAGTGAGTACATTTGCATCTGGAATCTCTTGAAAGCTGAGCTAAGGATCCCAAGCCATTGAATATAACTTCCCTAAGTTCTTTAATTGTTGTGTAATGTTAAAACTGACATTTTAGTGTAAGTATAGATTGTGTTTAAAGGATCTAGTTAATTGTCTGATATTTAGCATGTCCACATACATTGATTTCCATTGAAAAAGATTTTTTAGTAATGCCTATTTACAAATTTCAGGAGCTCTTCTAACTGACTTGACTGTGCTCTGTGAGAAGAGGCCATTGATGAAACCAATACTGTTATTGAGTACTTTTGGAGGAAACAAAGAGGAAAGTGAGATGTCAACTTCCTTTCTCCTCCGTACTTCAATCCATACATGTCTCGTTGCCTGGAACTTGAAGTCCTTTTAGTTTAGAACATAGCAGATGTTATCCAACTACAGCACAACTTAACTCACCTGAACATATACAAGTCACAGGGAACAGATGGGATGCATCCAAGGGGGTTGAACAAGCTTCCTGATGTCGGTAACAATTTTGAGGTCACTCCTCTCTAGCATATTTGAAAGGTCATGACAACTGAGGGAGGTTGCTGGTGACTGGAGAAGGATGGACATCGCACCTATCTTCAAGAAAGGCAAGAAGAAAGATCCAGGGAACTAGAGGCCAGTCAACCGTATCTCAGTTCCTGGGAAGGTTGTGGAGCAAATCCTCTCAGAAGCCATTTCTAAACCCATGAAAGAAAGTGATTGGGAGTAGCCAGCATGGGTTTACCAAGGGCTGATCAACTTCATTGCTTTCTATCACAAGGTGGCTGACACTATGAATAAGGGGACGGCAGTGCATATTGCATGCCTTTATTTTAGCAAGGCCGTTGACAGTCTCCCACAGTCTTATTCTCAGAATTTGTTGAGGTATGGGCTAGACAACTAGACTATAAGGTGAGTAGCAAATTGACAGGACTGCCAGGCTCAAATAGTTGTGTTCTGTGGTGTAAAATCCAACTTGTGGACAGTAAGTAATGGAGCCCATCATGGATGGTAGGGGGACCAACATAGTTAATATTTTAATTAACAACCTGTATGATGGAACAGAGTGCAATCTCATCAGGTGTGCAGATGATACCAAATTGGGGGCAGCGGTCAGTATGCTGGAGGACCAGGGTGTTCTTTAGAGCAGCTTGCACAGGCTGAATAAACAGGCTGACCAGAGTCTCATGATGTTCAACAAGAGCAAGTGCAAAGTCTGATATATGGGCTAGAGTCACCCCATGCAACACTGTTGACTAGGGGCTGACTATCTAGGAAGCAGCACCACAGAAAAGGATCTAGGTTCCTAAAGGGCTTTCTTTGTCATGCAATTCTTGAGTTTCTAATAGTGGAAACAGAGAAGGGGGAAAAAAAAACCCATACCCTATAACACAATCTTAATTTAGCTAAAAACTATTTAACTTTATGTCTAGTTTGTCCTTGAATGGAGTGGGCTAAGGAATCTTAAATGCTAAATACTGTTAAAACCATGTCCTGGTTCTCAGTCTAGTAATTTTGTTTGTATGGAAAATACTTTAAAATTTTATTTTGATATTGAAATAGCAGTAGCTATTGATCATTTCACAAATCTGAGTTGACAACATGAAAACATCCCAAAGAATCAGCTCCTGAAGCTCTTGACTTTCCCAGAGAGTAGCAGTGCAGGTCCCAAAAGATTTACGTATTGAGACTATAGTTATGAATCAACAAATTTCAACTTGCAGATGCATTTGTGCATAACTTATTTCAAATAGAAGAGTTAGTGCTAGGGACATATAAGGAGGACAGTATAAGTGAAGCTGAGAGATGATTAAGACATATCTTCTTTAGAATTGGGCATTTTTACTGTAATTAGATTATTTGTTACCATCAGTTTCAAAAAATATATGCTTACAACTTAGTCCTTCTTTGCTCTTTATCTTCCAAATATTTTTTTTGTTCTTATTTCTGAAATAGGGACTTTTAAACAAAAAGGAAAAGTTGTCTTGAAATGCCATTAAATTTCCCATGTGACATGAACTTTGAAATATATTAAAGGTTAGATGAGTAAACTTATGAGTAGTCCATTTTTTTATTACCCTGTGTTTCTGCCTAACTTCCCTTTCTTTGACAAAACTGCAAGCTGAAGTACAGCTTTCTTTTCTATTGTGTTTTCAGTATTCATTTCCCAAACTTCATAGAATATTTTGGGTTATCTTCATTTGAAATTGTGTATTCTCTGAATGTACAGTATTTAAGGGGTGGGGATGAGGAGTCCCTTAGCTGTTTTGTTTCTTGGGTTTTTTAATTCATTACCCCTTGAAAGTTTTGTTTGTTTTCACTTAGGTAGAAGGACTTGGAAAAAGGGTTATAGGGACGTACCAGCTAAAGTTTGTGCAGTGTGGCAGAGTCAGAGAGGGGAAGACCTGAAGATTTTTGTCATTTTAATGGCAAAAGACAGCATCTGGGATCTTAGAGCCATTTGAGGGGTGGTCTTGAAGGTGCCAGGAGCCTGATATTTATTGAGGTGGGTGAGGGTGTACATCTCAAAAGATTTTTGAAGCATTTCTGGTGCTTACTTGAACCATGTCTAACCTCTGAAGCTGAGGTTACCGTTTACTCATCTGTATTTTTTATTCCTGTATTCAAAAAAAAAAGATCTAGGACCCAGAACTTCCTTTGAACACTGTCAGGCTTAAGACAAAAATGCATTTCTAGAAAAGTTTGGGTCATGTAGGTCATGAATGACTGACATGAACTACAATAAGTTTCAGACTTTTGGAGAGTTAATTATGTATATATACATTCAACATTTTTTGTGAATGAAAACTTCTAGGGTCCCTGAAATTTTCATTGTTCATTTACTTTTGTATATTCTGAAATAAGTTATTTCCATAGTTTTAATTATATGTATTTAGAGAAATCACATAGATACTTATATTAAATATAAATACATATATAGATGTATTAGAATTTGAGAGAACAGTCAGTTTTCTGAGCTTATTAAACAGTTTGGAAAAATGATGTTTGGAGAAGACATTCCCCAATAAAATTTTCTTGAATATTTTTCTTAACAGAATGTTGTGATTTTTCCAGTAATTTTCAATATATCCTTCTTATAAATGGACAACTACACAACTATGCTTGTCCTCTAATTTTCCTACAAGAATGTGCTCTAATAATTAACCAGCTTTCATAAGTCTTTAAAATCTCCTGGGGTCAATTAATCATTGTGATGTTTCTCTGGAATCCATATGATACTCACTACTTTTTTTGGCTTGAAATATTGTTTGGTTTTAGCAATCGTAAGAATGCAGCCATGCCCAGCTTTCCTTCCTAATGCTCTTGTTTTATATAAAGACAGGGTTGAAAAAGAAGCATTGCCAAAGGTTAAAATAACCTTTATTAGGGTGCTAACCTATTTATCTTCACCACATAAAATATGTGAAAAAGCATGAAAAACAAATCCAGAGAAAAAGACTATTTTTCCTACTGCTTGCAGTTCAGAGATCCGTTTTCTATAAAACGTATATCCACTAAACCAATCAAAAAGAAGTCTGTATACAGGTTTTTATAAAATTGGTCAAATCAACACATTTACATATGGTTTAAAATGGCTGAACTTAGACTGAATTTTTGTGGTATTGGAAACGGAATAATAGATGATTCAGTTAAGGATGTTCATATTTGATACTGTCTTAGTTTTGGAATTTTTTTAGAAAGTCTGGCTCTGAATTGATACTCAACTTCCTAACATAGAACTAAGATTTATGCATGAACTTGAGTTTCTCAGAAAAGCTAGCCCATAGAGTAATCTGATTCCTAAAGACTGGATGAAAAAAAAGGCTAAATACACAGAAATATTCAGATCTTAGAATCTTTCAATCACAGTCTATCAACAACATATTAATGAGCATAGAAAAATGATCTAGTCCTACTGTATCAGCTATAAGAGCTAAAAATTTGTGCTTTCTTAAGAAGTTTGTCAAAACTTACTTATGCTTTTAAAGAAGAAATGTCTAGCAAAGAATATTTAGGCCTTGGCAGAAATTAAGTTCAGTTTAAAAAGAAATTAAAGATGTTGTCCTGGAGTAGCATGATATTTGAATGAACTACACCACAGAGTGAAATATGTTTACCAGGAATCAAGAGAGAAAGTTACAGCTTTCTGCCAGATGAAAGACAGTACGGTATGGCTGGCTGTGGTATGCCCTTCTCTATTGTGAGTATCCACAGGGTTAACCTTCAGCATATGAACCTTCTCCCTGACCACTCCCTCTCCCAGCCTCTGAGCAATTATTTAACCTGCGGGAAGTTTAACACTGGGAAAAGTAGTTCTTCATGTGGCATTGCCCGAAAAGAAATTTTTTCAGATTATTTGAAATAGTCATAGAATGCTGTTGAACATTCTGCCTTGGATTAAAGTACTGTCTTTCACTTGTCTTTTTGTTTTAACTTTTATGGTTTTTTTTTTTTTTTTGGAGTGAACTAGACTTTAACTGCACTATTCAAATATACTCACTAAAAACTAGGAAAGTAGAAATCAAGGACTTCACCACCCTGAAGAACTTTATTTAAACTTGTATTCTGTAGAGGAAACTAGTGGAAAGATTCTGATTTATTTATTTATTTATTTACTCTTATTACATATTATTCTTATTAAAACCGAATTTGCATATAAAGAAGGCAGATACTTTGTAAACTCTAGTTGAAAAAGGGCAATTCTGACTGAGAATGACACTGATGGCCTGCCTCGCTGAGGGGAGCAGAAGTCCAGAAAAACAGGTTAGACAAAGCCAGGCAGGTGAACTGGAGGGTGAATCTTTTTTTAAAAGCAAGGAATTCTACGAACTATTTCTGTGAAATCGTAATGTGGAAACATTTTTTTTTTTAATAAAAGATGGGGGTTTTTTTTCTCCTCCCATTCCTCCTATTCTGTTTTAATGCTCACGGGCCAGTCATGATTCTGAGTTCAGACTGAGTTTTGGACATTAGTTTTCTTCTGCTTGTTAATATTTTGTTGGGTACATTTCCTATTTTTATCTGAAGATACCATATCAATAAAAGCACTACATAAATATCAGTAAAACAATTTTTCTGGCTAAACCATTGCTGTCCTGCAAACAGTGAGTGAGTCAATGTGGAAATGAAAGAAGAAAGGAAAGCGGTATAAAGAGTTAAATCTCCCTAATTTTCAAAAATGGTTTCATGGTTTTGTCAGGTGATGATTCACCTTGTGGTTCTGAGGTCCACCACATTTGGAAACCTGGGGTAGCTTCAGTTCCCATGGCAGCCAACATGTTGGACTTTTGGAGTTAAACTACACCACTTCAGCAGTTACAGACTCTGAGATATGTACATGATTTGCATTCTTTCTGGATCGATGTAGAGCTGACCTTGCAAACACATTGACTAGATGGCTATATTTGTCATAAGAAGTTAGGTTACTCTTTTAAGTTGAGAAATCCTTTCCTAGATGTTAGCAGAAAGTTCTTAAACCACCGATTTCCAAGGTCTGAAAGAATATACCAAGGGAAGGATTGTCCTTGACAAGTCCAGCTTCTTTCACTCTTTCCATAAGCATGTTACTGAAGTCTTCTGGAAGCAAAGTACTGATGTGGATAGATATTTTGTCTGACCAAGAACGGAGTTATATATCAAATGCTGGCCTTTCTTTTCAGCCTGTATTGTTAATGCCTTCTTGCATCCTCTGCTTCTAACCATAGTACAGTTTTGGGGATTGATTTGGTTTTTGTTATACTCTTGTTATCCTCCTTGATCTAAGAGAGATGAAAGGCAATATGTGATAGCATTATCCACAGTTTGGACAGTTACTTGTAGAAGTGCTTTAAAGCTGAGTGTAGGTTTGACACTGTGTCCTGTGAGCTATTTTTTGTTCCTGGTTTAAATATGACTCAGAACAGCCCAAATTATATGTATAGTAATTATAAAAGATTATGTAACTCCAGCATGTAATCCAGACCATATAAAAAAATCCTAGAATTAGATTGTATAAATAACATTTGCACTAATACTCTGCTTTTCAGTAGCTCATTCAGTCCCCATTAAAGTTAATAGAACCATTCTCACTGACTTTGGTGGTTGTAGGATTGGATTCTGTTTCCAAGACCATGGAATTTTAATGTTTGTTGGTAAATAGTCATTACGTTTTGCAAAGGAAGGGATAAAATAAATATTTGAAAAATGAAGGAATAACAAAATGAAGAACGTTATACATAATATGCCATGAAATCCTCTAGAGTTCATTGATGAGCTACAAAATCAAAGGGGAGGAAAAAAAACCTGTAGGATTAGACTCTCAAAGGATAAAAAATGCATTGTGAATCAGGAAAAAAAGTTCTTGATCCTAATGGATAAATGGAAATAGCTAATACTGTGGAAGTTTTATTATTAAAATTCAGGGAAAAAAAACCCAACCCCAAATATATTCACACCTTCTTCGTGTTGAAGAATGCTATCGGAGATAATTGTATTGTGTTTAATAGTGAATTTGGTGGTCTGTATTCTTTCTAGTCTTGGAAGTATCTTGTTTGTTTCGTGAGCAGGAGCTAAATGAAAACTAACATAAAGTCTAGGAAAAAAAAAAGAAATAAACCCATGGGAAATTTGCTAAGTATTAAAAATATGTTTGAAATAGTAAGTTAAAGTGAATTTATTTCTGTGAAGTTTTAACAAAAAAATACTTTCTAATTGTGTAATCTAATCTGTGTATGTTTTTTGTGCTTGTGAAAAATGAAACTTTTTTAAAGTAATCAATACTTTATTTGAATTGATTTGAAACAAACACTAGAAATAAAGTATGGAGAAGCATGAAAGATATCTTCAGATGAACTAATGTGTGTTAAATCAACTGTATGTGATTTATGCATATGTGTAAAGCTATGTTATATACCTAAGTGTTTGTGAAATCAATTCCTTAATTTGGCTTTAGAAATAAACCTAAATATAGTATGCCTATAACTGTTTTTGTAGACCATACAATCAAACATTATGATTTTATTTGCTTTGTACTTCATCTCAGATTGTGGGGTTTTTTTCTCTTAGTGGACAATATCAGTAGAAATGGATCTTTTTTATTAGCCTTAGGTATTGGTAAATCTGTCATAAACTTTATATTAGTTATAATATGGGACTGTGTTTATGGGAAAGATATGGACAGAAGTTTCTTGAACTTAGTGCTGTCAAAATCTCCAGGGATAAACATAGTGGAAGAGCATATATTTTAAAATCAATTATGTGGGGGGCGGGTTTTGGCCAAAGCAAACGACAGTGTGGTATGTTTTTATAATATGCTACACATTCATAGGAGTGCCAAATTGTCTTGCATATTTATGCCTTTGAGTCATGCTTTTGTATTATCATTGATATTTCTTTTCAACACTTAAAACACTGAAGGACATTTTATAGGTTATGAAAGAAATCAAAACACTGTGGACAATATTAAATTAATAAATGGCAAACAATGGGCTAAGAAATTATTTGTGAGAAAAGTTTCAACCTAAATATTAAAAGCAAAGAATTTTAATTGGGTTATGGTACAACTATTAAGCAAAAAGATTCAATCAGTGTACTGTTTAAGTGATTCTTGTTCCAAAAAATTGACTACAGCTTTGGAGTGTTAGTTTTCATGTTTCATGATTTTATTGATTTCTGTCGCAAACAATTTCCTCAGAGAGGTAAAAATTCAAATAGCTAGGATGCAGGCTTGCCCTGAAATATGACAGCAGAGTGTGGATCATATTCACTGTTAATGTAAGACATGTAAGTACCCAGGTAGTTAATGGACACATCATTGTACACACCAATTAAATTGATTGACATTTAAATTATACAAGAAGTAGAAATCTACCTCTCTCCCAGCTCTATTGATCCTTTTGCAAATAGAGGAAGAAAAAAATACTTCCGAAATTTGCCATTTTCATATACCTTTATATACCAGCAAAGGTGAAGGCATTGAGTTTACCTGTGACTGGATTGCATGCCCACACTCAGAAAATAAATGAAAAACTCTCATCTGAAAAGCTAGAAATATGATTTACATAGTGCAATTGAAGAGTAAATTCAAGGAGGATGAGGAGGACTAATGTCTAATTTCACTGGTAGTTTTTGGTCAGATTTTCTCCCTTTTTCGTAGTTATTCATTTTGAGCATTCTGCCCATGGACCCCAGGCAACTGCAAAACTTGAATATGTCACAGCTTTGTCTCTGCTGAGATACAAACTTGTCAGTCTTCTGTGTCTGAATTGTACCAATTTCACATCATAAAATGATTGCCTTTGGGATTTGATTTACTACAGTCTGCTTCTGGAATAGATTTTAATTGTGTTTTTTTTTTTTTAATGAAAATTGTTTGAATCAATCACTCAGCGGTTATAAGCATAAGAGTAATCACTGAGGAGAGAGAGGCTAGTGGGTTGTACGTAAATGTAACAGCTAAAGAATATGAAACATTTTATTTGTTGCATGCCTCTACAGTTTATTTACATAGATTTCTTAACATATACAACCACCTGAGAGAGGAGGTGTGATAAAAAGGTTAATGTTGTATATTTATCAATAATTGAAATGGTAAGAAGAGGAAGAGTGGTAAAGAGGCATCATCTGTTTAATAATGAGGGCATAGAATTTATCCGGATTTATTAAATAAAAGAAAGAAAACAAAAACATACTGTAATCAAAGAGTAGGGAATTCCAGAAACAAGGTTCAAAGATGTAAGAATGCATCCCCCTTAAGACATGAAAATAAAGTAAGAATTTATTGAAAACTTACTTTGAAAAGCTAGGTCAGAATGGAAGAATAATACTGGTTCACAGTTACCTTATAAATAAAAAGAGTAGTCTTAGAGTCACCAAATTATGTGACCAGTACCTGAAGTAACCTTTTCAAAATAGCTGGAATATGATCCTTTTGTATCTCAGAGTTTCAAAAGGCTTGGAAGACCTTCTTGTTCACCAGTCTAAGGCTGTGCAAAGCCCTGTTTACGTAAACTACACAGTAAGGTATCCAAAGTTAGGATTATTTCTCAGGGTCAGAAATCAGTGCAACCTGAAATATTCTCTGAATGGAAGAAAGGTAGTCCAGTTTTGTAAATTAGACATTTTCAAAAGAATGAACCCCAGGCTCTTTGCTGCTGAAGTAAGAACAGCCTGAATGACTGAGCCCTGTGTAAGTGAAGCCAAATTCTTCAGAGGTATTTACTTACTGTGTGGGTGTAATTTAGTTCTCTCACTTATCAGAATATATTGAAAGAACTTGTGGTCAAAAAACTCAAGGACATATAAGAAAAATAAGTCATATACAGGTTGAGTTTGAAACAAAATCTAAATTTTGTTTTTTTGAAAGAAAACTGAATTCTGCCTTGAAGTGCCAGAGCACCTAATTCTGTCACCCCTCTGTTCCAAGCTATTATTTCAGTTTGCAAATTATTCCATTACATCAAAAATAAAATTGTTTAACTGAAGAAATAAGTACATATAGCATTCACTTTTTTAACCCCAGATTTCAATGAAAACTATTCACCAATTGAGTTCAAGTCAACAAAAGCAAGTTTGACAGAATCAGGCACCTAGATCTGGATGTAAAATGCTCAGTTAGTCAAAAACAGCAAACAAAGCTGTTCATGTTCTTTAGGCCTTTACATACCTTAGGTCTGTATGTTTTCAGAATTTGGCAGTCTTTTTCATTAACTTAGATTTACTAACAATTTTGGGATAAAATTACAAGAATTTGAGAAGGAGGGGATGCATCTTATTTAAAAACCAAAGCAAAATGAAAAACCCCAAAAAAACCCCACAACCCACAAATACTGTTAATCTGATTTGTTTAAAATAAAACAGTACAACACAGCATCTCCAAAGATGTTTTAAGTGAGACTACTCTGCAGGTGGCAGTTCTGATCTATGACTTGAAAACACTTGAAACCGTATGTAAGACAATTTAAAAGAGACTTTGCAAAAGTTATCAAAACTAAACTGATTTTATCAGTGCACTATTTGACTTTACTCATTCATGCAGGCTGCATTAGAGAAAGAATGACTAACTCTAGATTCCACCCGCTCCCCTTCAAAAACACTTCTGCTCTCAAACCAGCTGCACTGGCCAAAGGTAACATGTCACAGAAACTTCTTACTCTTCAGTTTTTGTTCATTCCTTAAGGATATGCTATTCTAGGGTGATTAATACAACAATCTACTGACTTGAAAAACACAATTACTTTTAGAAGTCTCAGACTTCCTCCTCATCCCCAGATGCAATTTTTCTTTTAGATTTTCTTTCATTTGCTCAGTTTTTTCTTTATTTTGGATTTATTTCAACACTTTACTTCACAGTAGCAGAAAAAAAGATGATGTGCTTCATCTGTACATTTGGCAATGGATTAAAAATTGCTAGTTGACACACCACTTTAAAAATACTAAGATCTGCATTATGTGACAACAGCTGAATGTTTTCAGAACAGCTAAAGGTCATTGAACTGTAATGTCTGCTAGTTATTTGATAAACTTTGAAGTTTTAGCTTTTTGTTTTGGTAGGGTTTTCTCTTCTTGTTACAAGCATAGTATTACTAATGTTTTATTTCCTACAATTAAAATAAAGGAGTCTTATAAATGTATAATTCATTATATTTGGGGACGTTAAATATAGTTAAAGTCACCTTTTTGCCCTACTTGGTTAGTTGAAGGTAAGGTCTGTAATGGGCATATCACCATTAAGAATCCTTTCTGTTATACTAATAGACTCTGCAAACTGTGATGCAAGTTTGCCTGCACATTTTAAACTAAAACTTGCAGGAATCAGCAACTGCATTTTTTTTCTTTCTCTTACTTAGAAATATTCTAGGCCTTCAAATTCCAGTGAACATTCAAATAGTTTGCCATTGTCACCACAAGAAGTTTGGCAGTGTGTTAACAGACCACATTCATACTCAGCAGAAAATATCCACTTTCATAGCAGGTAAGTTAAATAACATATTTTTTTCACTATATTTAGTTTTGGATTTGACTAAAATCAAAAGGAGGAGAACTTGAGGCTGTTTTCTGATGCTTTTGCTACTTTTGGTTAGTATGATATTACTGGAGTTAAAATGTATTTTCTTGTTAAAACCAAATCTATTCAATTCAGTTGTTATTTTTCATTGACTACCAGAATTAAGAATATAAGAATATATATGTGTATTTTTATTTATCTAGGTTTGACTATAAATCATAAAACATATATTTTTTCACATAACATAACATAGATGTTGAAATAGAGATTTGTAAGACTAGATAAAGATTGAAAGGGATTTCTTACACAGCTGCATTCTTTTGGAGAGAAAGGACTGAAATATGCTTCAAGTAATTGAAATGTAAACATTTCAAATTGATGGCAGACTTTTATTACTCTCCAAGATAAAGCCTTCCTGAGTATTAAAATAGATTTTCTTGTATTATTTCCCAGCTTCAAAAGTGCCTTTAAAAGGCACAAACAGCTTGCAGAATAACAAAGGCTGCAAAATAGTTATCTGAGACCCTTCCTTATTTACCTACCTTTCAGTACCGCTCTTATACTTTGTCTTCAGATCAGGGAAGGGAACAATGTCACAGCTCTCCGACTGGAAGGAAAAAAATAAATTTTCATTCATGTCTGAAAAAGAAGAGAAAATTTCAGAAGAATGGTATGTTAAGCTATTTTGCTTACATAGTGACTTCCAGGAATAGGTACAGTATAGTTTGTTGTTGCTTGCTTTTTTTAAGTTGCACCTTTCAAGAATCTCTGTTTTCTACTAAAGTGAAAATTATTGTAATTACTTTTACAAGTGTCTGTGAGACCAGCTTAATAAGTTTTAATAATGCAATACTAAGATAAGCATTGCAGCTATCTGTGTAATTCAGAAAGTTTCATACCATGCATAAGAAGTATTATACACATGTATTCTCTTTGAAAAGTACATTATACAATAATATGCAGCTGGTGTAACATAATATATGTGAAATGTTTAAGAAGTTATTCTCTTCCCCTAGGGGTTTTAAGCATATTTCTACTGCACAGCTAATGCTGAAGAGGGCCCATAAAATGAAGCCAAAAAAATATAGTAATAGAAATTTAGGTAAGTAAGTCAACAGTTTAAAAATGGTTATGTTGATGTAATGTTTCTATTCTTAAATGTCAAAATAGTGTCTCTTTTAAAAAGTTTGCTTGCACAGCATTAAACATTAATTTGAATAAAGGTAGAGTGTGATTCAGTAAAAATAACTCAGTTTAAATATCTGTAAAGAAATCAATTTGTTCCAGTGATAAAATATTCATATTTTAGAAAAACATTCTACTGGATTTTGAAGTTGAATATTTGACAACTATGTTAAACAGAAATTTTGTTTCTTTTTGTTCATGTATTTCTTTTTCTAGGTGTGGAATTTATATTTCTGGATTTTTTGCTTCTTGTATTTTTCTCTTGGGGAAATCTCAGGTTAAAATTATTGAATTTATGAAGAACTATTTATGAAAATTACAGTTTGATACATATGAAATGAAATTATATTTTTTGTATTAAATATTCACTGTGGAAATAGATAATGTTTATCCAGCTTCTCTGTAATTTGTCTTCTGGTTCTTCTCAGATACTTCTTATGTCAATGAACCTTTCTTAGAATCATCAATTATTAGTATGATGTGCTAATACAGATGTTAATGGCATATGTTAATAAAAACATTAATAAAATACTGCTAGTATAAGAAATACTCAAATATGTAAGATCCTGGTTGACAATAGGACCTAACGCTAAATGGTCTTTGGAAAGTGTACCTTTATTTACATTTAATTTTTTTAATTGTATCACAAGCTACAGTTAATTTCCCTCATTTGGATAACTTTTCAAATCTCTTCTTATTAAGTGTCAAAAATATTGAAAGACATTTTCCTCTTGGAAGGGAAAAAATTCAGCTTAACAGATAAAGTTAAGAAAAGTGTTTCTCTGTATAATTTTTTCTACTTTAAATATCACACCTAAGACTAAATATGACAAAAAAGATCTCTAGTTCAAAAAAAAAAATAGGAGGGGAGGAGAAAGAAGCATGTAATCAACAAACTGTGCCTTATTGTTATGGAAAGGAGGAAAAATGGATAAGAGGTTAAAGTGATTATATTTAAATCTTGATAGCTTCCCATGATGCCCTACCATATTACCGCTCCCCCCCCCCCCCCCCCCCCCCCCCAAAAAAAAAGTAGTAAATATCTGGTGTGCAGCTGAGTTTTTTACATATGTTCCATTTGGTGGCCTCTGTATAATTTGTTAATGAATAGAGCTTATTAGGTTATATCACCTTTTCTCCACAAGCTCTCTGGTTTATGTTAGTAGTAATTAATCCAGTCATAAATGTCTGATTGAGCATATCAGATTTGCTATCCTATTTTTGTTGTAGTTCTAATGGATGTTTATATTCACTTTGTTCAGATTATTCAATATGGTATATGTGTGTTGAGCTTTTTAATGTATTGCTTGGAATAGTCTCAAAGTACACTACGAGTTCTAAAAAAAATAACAAAACTTTTGTGCAATTTTTTTATAGGTTCAAATTTTCTCTTCTTGACACTATCTCATATAAGAATTTTCTGTCTTTTTAACTATTACATCAAGCACAAAAATAACCTGTATATATAATTTTCCTGTATAGACTTCTCTGACAGTCATTAAAATCGCATTCTTTTTTTCAGATAAGCAAAAAGCGTAATTTCCAGAACCAAGAAATATGACTGAAAATATTGCACACTCAATCCCTTTTCTATACAAAGAATATCAAGCCAACTATTCTTTCTCATAGAAGACACTGACAAAGTCAGTCTGTCCCTGGTCAGTAAGGACCAAATAGACATTATCAATTAAAACAAGTATTTTCATCTTAAACTGATGCTAAAACTCAGCTGTTGCACTAAAATATGATCCTGATGGACTATTCCCCATGTGAGAAGAATCTCCATGTATATAATTGTGTTTTACATCAGCTACCTTCTCTGGAGTGGTAAGAGCAAGTCAGGGTCTTGTTGAGGGTCTGATTGAACAGAGGGACTTTACAGCATTTAAGAGTAGATATACCTTATCCTGAGGCTAGCCAGCTCCAGATCAGGAAACTGTAACCAGATCCATTAGGCTGACAGTATCTTTCTCGGATCTCTGTGTGGTACAACTCATGCTAGAATACTTACAGAAATTCCAGTATAACTAGAGAAAGAGAGAGAGTTCACAACCTTAGGCCATTGCTGTGAGTTTAACCCTACTGAAGCAGAAATTCCGTAAGAGACTTTATTCCTTCTAATATTTAAAAGCAGATTGAAATTCATCTGAATAAGTAGATGTCAACATTGTCTTTTAATGTTTCCATAGAAATTAGTATCCCATCACCTTCATCTCCTCTGAAATGAGCTTCATCCATCTTGTACTTACTGAAGCTGCATATGAAAACTTGTAGGATTTATTTTTAGTATTCTTATTTCTGTTCTTTCTTTTGAATTTCCAGGTCCTCAGTGTTATAATTGCAACTGTTTCCTTTTTAGGTTTCTGATTTAAAATAGTTGAAGGTATGCTAACTACAATAAAATAATTTTGTTAGTGATACAGATTCCTAACCACCAGAAAATAAGTAGCCAGCATCCACTTAGAAGTGTGAAATATAAGGTGTAAAAAAGCAATTTTCCATGTTATATCATTTACTATTACGTGTTTAACTTAAGAACAAAATTTTCAGTTCTGACAAAAAGCAAAGCAACAGCAAGATCTAAAGGTTCTAGATAAAAATAAATTATAAGCTATTAACAAATACACTGATAGCTTTTATGCTAAGGTTTCAGGATCATCCCAAACATCTTTTATGTGCCATTGAGCTCTTCCATGGTAACGATCTTATTCGTTGCAGCTAATGCTAAGATACTGACGGATTTTGTAGGAACAAATGGCCTGGCAGAGTATGCTGTCTGCTTCCATATGCTACCAAACTCCTTTGCCTTATGCCTGAGATTCACAAATGCAAAGTATTAAATGAGTCTCCATTCAGAGTGTTTTACAATTGCTCTTTAATATAGTCAAGACATCTGCTGGATTGGAACTTCGATTGGACAGTCATCAACAGCTTCAATTCTTAACATCCTCAAGTGTGGGAATTTATTCCTTTTCATTTTCCATCTAAAACATTTGTCTCTCCTAGTGCAACAGTGATGGGATTCACTTGGTTAATTACAGAAGTCCACATCTGAGCTAGTCGTCTGCATTCCTTTATGGAAAGAAATAGCCACCTTAAATACTATTAATTTCCTCCTAAAACATAATTCAAAAACAGGCTACATGAATCTCACTGTAAAAGCACTTATAGTTCTCCATTGCCTATACACAAAACCTGGAGTGACTGGCTGAAGTACAGAGTTAAACTGTTGATATGTAGAAGAAACTGAGAAGTATCTTACCTCATATGTCTGGCGACGTACCTTCTCAGTAGTGAAAAAAATATGGAAAATACTAGCAAGTGCATTGGATCCTGTGGTTTGTATTACAAGAGCTTAAAGTAGCATAACCTTATAATAGGGAGTGATTCAGGCAATGCTTATATTGCAGTAGACCAGTCCCACCAACTAATGGCCTTAAGGCCTGTTATGCCTTAATCCACTACAGTTATGTATGCTTGTTTATGTAGCTAAATAAAGTTGTGGCCTGTATTTTAACGATACCAAATGTAGGCTGTGTCTGCTTCAACTATTTTTTACTCTACAGGAAGATAATACAAAAAGTGTGGGCAAGAAACCAGAAATTTTGCAGCCAAGTAAAACTGGCATAATGTCAGAAATATTCCTGTTTATCATGGGTGCATAAAATTCTTTGGAAATTCTAATTAAAAATCTAAATACAGCAGACATTAATGCACCTCACTGTGCTTAAAAATTAAGCATCTATGACTCATAACAATCCTAGCTTCCTAAAGATATCTTGGCACAGCAGTACTGAATTTCTTGCTTGACTTTGAATTTCCTTGATTCTGTGGATTTTGTATTAGCCTCTGAAAGTTAACTTCTTTTAAGAGGGCTGGAAGCCTTGTCTTGCTTTCAGCTTGTCTCTCCTACACTGCTGTATTACTTCTCATTTAACCATTTCTTCTCCAAAGGAAAGCTCTCTTGTCAGTGACTGACAGCTTGAGATGGTAATTCTCGCTGCCACATAGGTAGAAAAAAAAAGGTAAAAAGCAGCTGGAGTGCGCGTTGACTCCTAGAATCAGAGCACAATGATAAAGATATTTCAGAGAGGTCAGCAAATATTTTTTTAGTTTTAGTTTATAATTTAAGACAGCAATGCAATACTAATTAAAAAAAAAACAACAAAAACCAAAAAATCAGACCACCCCCTTTAAAACCCACAACCCCAAAACAGATGATCTGACTATACAATATTGATTTGTTGAATTAACAACAGTTGGAATAAAAATCTGGGGGATATTATTATTCTTTGTTACACATTACATAAATACCATGACCACTGATCTACATTTTCTTAATAGCAGAAAGCAAGCTACTTCTGTTGTTGTTGCATATTCCATGTAGCAGTATCATCTGGGAACTCCAACCATGGATGAGTTGGAGTTCTAATTGCTGTTCAATTATGGAATAAAATGTGGTCTTTCTTCCAAATGAATTTACAGATTGAATTATCTTATAGATAAGCATCATCTGTTACTCTGTGCTACTTTGGTTTATCAACTCTTTAAAGTTGGCACAGATATATTTATGTTTTTTTAATTACAGATATTGCACAACAAAAATGAATGACAAACATTTAATTTTTTCAGTTTCACATATTATCAAGAAGTTGTTTAGCAAATGTGGTGCCAGATCAGGCAGTAACTATTCCTTCCATATTGTTTCTATAACATTTCTTGTGTTTGTCCAACTTATTTTCTGTATTTGGAGTCAGCCAAGCAATATGCATAAAATTACCTCCCTGGTTCCTAGATTGCCAGCACAGATCATCGTCTAATAAGCCACATTTAAATGAGTATGCCAGAATCCGGGAAGATATTTGTATGATTTTGAACTATTGGACTCTTTCACAGTTCTCTGTGTGAAATCTAAAACATTTGATTGCTTGTCATCAAAGCATACATGCAGTTAATTTCCCTAGCTCACTCAGAGACTGAAAAGCACTAGTATTATAAAGTAATCTGTGTAATATTGCCTAGATTTGGGACTGGACAGAGAAAAGGACTTATTTTTAACAACAAAAGAGCTGTAGGCAATGGTTGAAGTGATCCAGGTAGGTACAAATTCTAGTCTGGCACTGTGTTAAATCCCTGTAGATTATTTAAATTATTTTGCAAAGATTCAAAGACAAATCTTCTGACAGAAATCTCTAAGAACAATTTCCATCATTTCCATCTCTTCCCAGTTCATGGACCTTCTTTACTGCTGATATCTTTGTGCACAAATAAATGTTTGAAAAATCTAGGTTGGCATTAATAACTTCATGTGACTTCACCCAAAAGTCCTTGGTATAGTTTAACTTTGGACTGGTTGGAGTTTTCGTAGAATTGGTTGGGAGGCTGGATTAAGGAAAGATGACATTTTTAAAACATTTTGGAACAATTTCAATAGACCCACATAGGAAAAAAATGTGTTATTTCAGGAATTATTTTAAGTTAATCAAAAATAGTTTGAAAATCCTCAATCGCATTTTGTCTTAAGAGGTTTTAATCAATTTTGTCACTTTGTCTTTGGTCTTCTACTGAAGAAAGACACTGTTTTTATAAATAGCATAAAGCTGGAAGAAGTTAAAAGTCTTTTTATCAACCCTGTATCATATCAACACTGTTTGCTGGGTGTTGGAAAAATTGTAATTACAAAAAAAATTTATTCTGTACATTTTTATCTGTGTGTAGTACTCATATGACTATGTATCTTACAAATATAGAAAACACAATAGTAATTCATACTTTACTTAAAATATTTTTTATAACTTCTGTTACTTAAAATTACAGAGAGAACTTTTAAAATATAATGTATTACTATTTCAAGATATTTTTATCAAAAATCTTACTGTGATCTACTGCCCTGAACATTTGCTACCCTGAAGAACACTAGGTTGCTACAAATTTATTTTTGAGTTGGGAGGCGTGCCAAAATAGGCCTACTTTATCCATCTATGCAAAGTGAAAATATCTACAAACCAGTTTGTTAATCCAGTTTGTGAATAAAGTGATCCCATTATCAGAATCATTCTAATAATCTACCTTTAAAAGTAATGGAGCTAATCATTACTTATTGTGTTTCTTGGGTCATTTCATTGAATTTATAGTTTAGTAAAAGTGGGTTAAAATTACTTTAAATCTGACATCCTCTAGGTTAATCTGGAAGCTATAATCATCATACAAAAAGATGATAGATGTTCTTCTAGACAATTGGAGATAACAAAGTGTAAGGTATCTCTGATTATGCCTTGGGAAGAAGGCATGACCTAAATTACTTCCATCCATATTTTCCACGATTCCTTCATTAGTCAAGTTTGCTGCTTTGTGAGAGGTTAGCACCTCTCACATTGACATTCTGTCAACCAAATGCTGCTGCAATGTGGGCTGACCAAGACTACCATAACATTTTGACATGTTTTGTCAATGTGTTATCTCTTAATGTATCCACACCCCATTAGAGATCTTCTCTGGGCTTATAAGGCAAAGATACAGTATGTCTGTGTCGTCTTAACTTGTGTCAAGAGAGCATTCTCTGAGAAAAAGTGGAGCTCTTAGGATCTCTATTTTCCATTAGTTTGTAACTGAAGCCTCTACTGCAAATATAGAGGTCTAGTCAAAACCAACTTTATAAATTGCTGTTATACTTTATAAGAAATTTCCCACTGACTTACCAGGGCATTCTGATCCTTTATTTCCATAAATAAGGAAACAAACAAAAGCTACTTACTTTGCTGCAGTATTATAGATCCTCTCATAACCTCTCAATAAACACTGACATGGTCATGTAACAAGCTCAAAGTGAAGTATCAGACATGATTAGTCATGTAAATTTATTCTGTCTGAATGCTCTTTGAGACTTATGATCTCCTCTGTTTTCCTGCTCTATCTGTTCTGGCAGTGTCTCACATACACATTTTTGCTACACTTGCATTCTTTGTGAAAATTTAGATCCTTTCCTTGCCATAGCTACCTTCTCGCTAAGTTCTATTGCTGTTTTCCCTCTTTATTTTTATTAATTTCTACTCTTTTCTGACAGTTTGTAGTCACGTTTGTAGACAAACCTCTTTTGCCTCATTGTTTCTCAGATATTCCTAAGAGTGTATTTTTCTGCTTCTGCTATTGTCTTCTTCTTTTAACCATGTGAAACATGTTTTTTTTGATTTTTCCCTTTGGCTTTCTCTTACTCATGTTATCATGCTCAGTGTCATACCTACAAAACCCTATATACTTTTGCTTGTTATTATGTATCTGCTTTTATTTCTACATTCTTCTCAGTCCTCTTTTTTTTTTTATAACTGACTGTTTTATTCTGCACTGTGTGTAGTATTTTAACATTCTTACTAAACCAGTTTCCCTTAAACTCCTACTTTCCTCCTATGCTAATCAAACAATTCTTCCTTCACGTAAGAAATAATGCATGAAAATCACCTTTCCTGACTTGGGTGGTTTTGCATTAGTTTAGCTTTTGTTAATTAAAATTTGTATTTTTTCCAGTCTAGGAACATGTATTATCTAGACTTATATACAGTTCTGTGTTCATCTTTCCTTCTTTGCAAAGTTTTCAGTTATGAAACTAATCAAGATTTCATACTGTGGTATATAGATGAGTATATAGACTTTTGGAGTATTTTTTATTTCAATAAGGATGGGACATGGAAGAAGGTTAGCTTATTATCTGCAAGTGTAGCCTCAAAAAATAAGCTGCCTCCTGTTAACATTTTTAGGTGTAAATGACTTGACTTAGACTGCTGAATACTTCTGAACCAAAGCTTTTAGAAACAGTGCTTGGCATACATTCTGTTAATATTTCTGCTTTAATTTCAAGCTTTAAGAACAGAATTTTTAATATTTTCTGCAAAAATATGCTTTAGAATTTACTTTTAATTTGGAGATGAGCTAGCTGAAAGATCAACAGTGTTAAAAACCTGCAAAATAGTGACTTTGGTTCTCAGTTGCACATGTATTTATGTTGCTTTATTTTAGAAAGTGTAATCCTTTGTGAATATAAAACCTACTTTTAAAGGTATTTTCATTTATTAAGTGGCTAAAAGGTGAAAAACTGCTTGAAGGAATGAATGAGCCAGGTCTGACCTTTGATTTTAACTTGTTCTTGTCGTCTAGACCCAGCTGTGCGCCTGGCGTTGTTCAAAAACAATGAAAATAAACATCTCCATGTGAAACCACCAAGGAAGACACAGCCTATAAACGCTGGTTACTTTGAAGGTATGAACAAGTATTTCACTTTATCTCTAAGCATATAAGTATATGTATCTTGTAATGTCTTTTGAGCAAGCCTACTTGAAATGTAAAACAATATGCACAAATAGAAGAAGGCAGGAGTTTAAGGTTGTTATCTGTTTCTGGGTATCTCAAGTTACAGCAGTGAAACATTTCAATTTCAATTCATCAAGGGGGACAAGGGGTGCTCCTAGGGATGAATTCGTAATGACCTGGTGCCTAATTTATTTATTTATTATTATTATTAAATCTTCATCATAAAAAACATCAAAGTATGTCACAGATGTACAAAATACAAAGCACTAGAATAAAATTTTATAAATGAAATATCACTGCAAATTCTTCACTCGTTGTCACCTTTTCACAAGCTAGCCATTAATTCCTGACAATTGTTAACATGTTTTTAGGAAATTACTTTCATAAATATTCCATAAAAAAACACCATTTGACAGAAGACAAGAAAAGAATCTTCAGTATGTAAATATAAAATTGGCTTTCCAAAAGCATTTCAATCCTGATGTAGCTCTGTTACTGTTGAAATTCATGTTAAAACTCTCCTTGGTTTCAGTACAATTAGAATAAGGCCAAGTCTACTTAAAATATCCTTGTTGTAAGAAGCTGAGCATCTCCAGAAGCGTTGTTTTTAGACCGTTTTGATTCTTTTTGCAACTCAATATTGTGCTCAGAAAGTTGTCACCTCTGTGTTTTTATCTTTTTCAAAGACATAGCCATATGCTATCTGATTTAGTACCAATCCCACAAAGTAAAATTAAAAATAGTAATGCTATGTTAACATCCACTGAATGAGGATAGAAATTAGAAACTTTCTGAGACAGGTTTGCCCATGCTCAAATTTGGTTGGAAGCAATTCTTGGTGAATTCTGAAAAGGAAAAATGTTTGCACTATTATTTGCCTTGGATCCAAGCATGAATTTGCCTAGAATATAGAGTCTGTATATACTGTGCCTGATTTATCAGTCCCAGTGTCTCATATCTGTTCCTGTGGCATATGCTTATATGCCAGAAAGCCTCCTATTCTGAAGAAATAGGACATGCAGACTGACTGCAAAACACTGGATGCCCAAAGCCTACAAGCAGTAGTGTGAATGTTCAAATCTATTCCAAAGAGACAAGCTTGATCCCAGGCTCTGTACCCTAAAGTCAGCGTAGGTTTAGCCTAGCTTTCCTGCCGCTGGTTTATGTGTTCCTGCCTGGAGACATTTCCCTTCGTTTTAGGAAGCCAATATGTGTATTCTAAATATTACTGAAATTACTTTTTGAATACATGGAGACAAGGCACCATAGCAGATTAGATATCAAAAGGCAAGCATTGTAGTGGCACTCTTGTTTATCTTTCATTTCAAGGACCATTGTACTCCTTTGGCCAGCTAATAAAGTTGTACTGCTTTGGCCAGCTAATAAACTGAGATTTTTTTCAGCAAACTTGTATTGGGTGTTTACATGCAATCTGCTGAGCCTTCGAGAAGACAAGCAATACTCTTCTGCTTGACCAGAATATAAAAGTGTCCTTCTACCTGATGCATTGCTACATTAGGTGGTATGGCTAGAAAACACTAGGTTGTGAATTAGAACCCAGAGTGTGGCACAGAGCATTTATTTATGCGTATGTGAGATACCATCAGACAGAACTAAGAGTGTCTCAATTTAGAGTTTGGTAACACTTTGCAAGTTACCTACTACAAAGCAAAGCACCTGCATGGTAATTTCACAGAGCTGTGTTATCAGTCACTTCTTACCTTACTCACAGAAAAGTTTGTTTCCCATTTCCCTTCTCTCACGTTTTGACCATTTCTTCCTCTTTTGCCTGGAATAGATTTCTTTGAGTCTGTTCTGTGATGGGAGTTCTTTCTGTAACAAGAAGGTGGAATGTTTTCACTCTGTATCCATAAATCTTGTGGACACTGCATTTTAAGACAAGAGAGAACACAGACCAGTCCATTGCATGATGGAAATAAACTTTGTCCATTCAAGTCCTTTTACCTTCATAGACTGGTAGTCAGTGCTCTGGTAGAAGATTTGAACTCCAATCCATCTCCTTCATAAACCATTAAATAGATAAATAAATAAATAAATAAAAAGCACATTCTAAATATTGCTGCTTTATTTCTTTAAATTGGAAAATGGGGGAGAAACCATAGCATGAACAGCAAGTACACATGTGTTATCTGTTAAATAACAGAATCACTACTTTTGAAAGGGGATGCCCTCGGAAGTGAAACAATTAGAACAGTTTTAGATTTTCAAACTGGAACACATCATGGTAGTGAATATTTAAGAGGTAATCTAGTTAAAATGTACAATAAATGTCTTTCATCTTCATTGTGTCTTTAGTTTGTGTTTAAAAATACAAATAAGACAAAAATTGTTAAAAAAGTAAGAGGTATAAAAATTAAAAGGGAAAAGGATTGAGCTTAATATCTGACGCTTTTGTGTTTCTGAGGTAAAGGTTATATTTGGTCATAATTTGCCTTCTCATCTAAGCTACTGCATCATACTAACAGTGTTGAATCATGCAGCATCCGTAAAGCAGTATCTAAACATGGTAAGGACATAATGTTGATGCAATATTCAACTATTTTCCTGTTAAAAAAGTTGTGAGGAGCTGATATGCAAAAAGTTGATATCCAATTTTGAAAACTTGTGCATAACTTTGATCCCATGGGACAATTCACATAACTCTAATTTGACATACACACTGTAGGAAAATACATTTCAAAACTTGAGTGACATCATAAATTTTTAGTCAATTTTAGAAGAGTCATAATGCTTTACTCACTGGTGTTATAAAAATCCCCACAGAGGACCATTATTTCACATTTGTACCACAATAGCACAGAGAAGTTAGTCAGAGACAAACTCCTTTATATTACATGCTTCATCAACAGCATGCAGAAACATTCCAACATGCAAGAACTTACCATTTAAAAATACAAGCAACATGTGAAGGCACGAACCATGGAAATGTAATTAAATGTGTGTTAGTGTATATGTGTATATGTGTATATGTATATATGTGTATGTGTCAATACATTTACATACAATATATATGTGTATACACACACAAATACATACGCATATACTGTGAGTACAGGTAGGTATATGAATTCAATAAGCATAGCACTTATGCTTTTTTATTTGTATATTTTGAAAGGAAAGGAAATTATGAACAATTACTCCCTGATGCAATTTGTAGTATCAACGTGCATTTTGTAATCCTAATGCTTTCTGTCTAGATGCTGTTTCAGTTTCTTTAATTTAATGCATGTCGTCATTGTATAATACAGATTTGTTAAAACTATTATTTAAATAAAAATTATTTTTGAATCATAATTATATATTGTGACATTCACTTCAGTATGTTATAAAGTAAGCCACAGAATATGCAAGTGTAAATATGTGTTTACTGCTTCTCTTAAGAAACTATAGCCTCATCAAAAACCTGAAAACAGATGAAAGCCTGACTTGATGTACGTTTACTTCTGATGATTTCCTGGACGTTTCCTGGGATTATGAATATTACACTGCTTTTTTTGGTGTGATAGGGTTATGCTTCCAGCATGGTTGTTGAGTTTCAGTTAGTGCTACTTAGCTGACAAATAAAATATGCCTGCTTACTGTTTTAATGAATATACTTGCAGATTTTTGTGTGTTTTGTGCATGGTGACATTTCAAAGACCTCAAAATTTTGGAAACGTTATAAGGAACACAGATATTTTTCATAATTTCCTATCTTGCAGCAAAGCATGTTTTTAGAAAGCTTTATAACTGTTTCTCCTTTTGTTGTTTGGAGGCTATTTCAGTCATTGATTTAACGTAAAATAGTCTTGACTATTTTGGATAAAGTAGATCAGGAAATGAAGGAAGAATCTATTCTTGACTCATTCTCTATTCTTGGGAAGTTCCAATTAGTCCTGGCTGAAAGTGTAACAGAGCATCTCTGCCAGCTGTGGATCTGTAACTACAGGGTCTGTAATTTCATTTACATAAAGGAAGGATACCTACTTTTCCAACCAACAGTGTGAGTGCTTTGTCCTGGTACGGCAGATCAAAACTAAAGAAGGAACTCCCAGGCCTAGCACATTGTTTTGCTACAAGCTTTGGGAACAGTATCTATCTTTTGGGGTCCTCTTTAATCCATCTGCCTCAACAATTTTGGTGGGTTATCCAAATAATTTCTGTTTAGTGGAATGGGAAGCTGGATTTCAATCTGTAGAGCAAGTTGGAAGAATGCAGTAGATCAGCTGAGAGTCCAATCAAACGATCCAAATATTATTTAGATATGATTCACTTAGTTTCTCAGAATTTCATATACTGTGCTCTAATTAATTATGTAGATTAGGTGATTTATTGACACATATAGTACATTCCATTTTAGTCATATCCATCAGTGGCACATCTATACCATACACTTCAAAGTGGAAACAATGCAACTTGACTTCACCCAGGAATGTGCACAATGACCAATGCCAGGAAGTTTAACTATATTAAAATGGCATTGGACTATGTTGTCAAGATATGTTTACTGTTGTTTGGGAACCCATAGTTCTAATTGGCAGTACTGTATTTCCTGTCATTTTATGCTCATTGGTGACAAAAGAAAACTTAATGGGTATAATGTTAAGACAGATTTTGCCAACACAAATTTGATAATGAACAGATTATGCTTTCTCAGGTGGCTTTTAGTTATGGAAATATTTATTCATTTCCCTTTAAATTGTCAGTAGAAATAACATTTATTTTTCATATTGGAACAAGAATAAGAAGTAAAATGATCTTGTGATTATGTCATATGATTGGAAGATAAATATCAAGGATCCGTTTAAAGTTGTCTGTTTTCCAGCTTTCTGATAGTTCACAATTATGAAACTCCTTGTAATCTCAAGTGAAAAATGTTGCAAAACATTCTTATAGATTATTGTTACTAGTGCTAAATAAAAATGTGAACTTGAGACTTTGGAAAGTGGTAATTTAAGGTTCCCTTTGAGTTAATTATGGGAGCTTATTAAAATATTGTTACATAATGATCAACATAGTTACTTATATTTTCTGTATTATGAAATATGAATACATTGAAGAAAAAGTATATGTGGTAATTAAATAGAATTTATATTGATTCAAATCATTGATGCTTTTAAATATCTGCATGAGAGTTAAGAGAAGGCACTGAGAGTGGAATGCTCATCTTTTTCTGTGCTTTAAATATTTTATTGTTTATTATTTAAGAGCATTTAAAAAGACATTGAACTATAGCTAATAATTTGTGTTAGCTGTTTTTGTCTTTTAGAAATTAGCTATTTTCAATGGAAAAATATAAGTGGCATCAACTCCCAGGAAGTGCATTATTTGTAAACCTCCATTTCTAAATTAAGATATCTTTTATTGAGCTGTGGTCTGAAAAGGATTAATATTCACATTCTAAACATGTCCTTGCTGCAATTCTACTACCTGAATTGCCATGTTTACAATAAAATGCAATTACGTATCTCCCAGGCTTTAAATTTGTATGCCACATTAGGGAAGCAATTTCTAAACCATACAGCACTAACAAAAATGACAGAAGAATCTGTCCTGAAATGTGATGAAAATGCATTACAGAAACCTGTAGTGTGGAAGGGAATCTATCTTTTAAAATCACAATTCTATGGCTTTGTTTCTTGTTATTTAGCTTGAGCTCACACAACAGAACTCTCGCATTGAAATATTTTCTCATTTTAAGGAATTAATGGCTCTCTACCAGCCCTTTAACATGTAAAATGAGTAGGTTACTTGTGTCCAGTACATCCAAAAAGAGCCAGGATAAAATAAACATAAGGAGTTGGATATCTTGGAAAAAATCTGTCATGGGTTTGGGTTAATCATCTCCAGAAGAAATTCAACTTGATGCCTGAAATGTAAGACTTCTTGGAGAAAGCAGTAAAGCCTGAGGCAGTGTTGATCTGAAGGAGTGCTCTCCATGGGTCAGAGCTGCTCTGCTGGCAGAGTGCAAACCCAGTTCACAACAGCGGTACGCTGAAAAGTTGTAAAAGACTGCAGGGGCCTTACAGTGCACGCACTCAAGCTTCAGTTACATAGTTCTAGTGGCCCAGTTTCTTATTATAAAATAAAACTAAAAAATAAAATCTGTGCCTAATTTTCTAGCCTCCTGTCTATCAATGATACTGTAGGATTTTTTCACTATTCATAGAATGAAGTAATCCTGAAATTGTGGTATATGTTTAAAAATAAATATGTAAAACATCATTTATGTGCATTTATGCAGTGTACTTCAGTGTCTGAATATTTATAAATGATCTAGACATATGTAATTTTTAGTAATATTCTTGCTTTTCACATTCAATTGAAAAAAAAAAGTATTTTCTATTTGCCTGAAGTTCCCAAACAGGAAGTATTTGCCATAGGTACATACCAACTTAATATTATGAATTCTTACTGTGGTTCCAGTATTCACTTGTTAAAGGTTTTTGACCACATATTTCACCAGCCTGTGTATCATCTCTTTGTTCACGTCTCCACTGTTTTGCAGGCTGTTGTAATTTGTGGTGGTATCAGGATTTTATTAGTGCATCAGACTTAAATGTAGTCTCTGAGCTAGAGAGCGTGTTTGTTTGTTCCAACAAACTTCCAATGTGTAGGCTATCACCTATGCTTTCATAGCATAGTAGTTAACCAATGTTTAACTTAAAAGGAACTGCACATAAAGAAAAAAAAAAAGATCTTACTGCTTTTTGCTAATGACTACCCAATGATGACTTCAGTGGGAATGACATTTCGCCCGAAATGTCATCAGAGGTTGAAAACTAGTTTTTCTCATTGTTGCATAAGGTAACACAATAGTTCAAATAGTTTTATTCGCTTCTTCTGAGATTATAACTCTCTTTTTTCTCCTTTTCTTGGCATTTTATGTCCAAAAGCTGAGTAGTGTAGATACCTGCATCTCAGCCAATGTATACGTAAACAAGTTGACTCCACGTTCACAGCTTTTAATACTACATAAGGCAATCATTTTGGATGAATAGACCCCTGAGTACCAAAGCATTTCAAATCCTTTTTCATTTGACCATTCAGTGACCTGATAACTATTTCCTGTCCCTAAGTAAGGTTGTGACCCAGGTCTTAGAGTGCAAAAGACAGATAATTTTAGCAACAAGTTAAATCCAAATGGATTTGGTTGGAGGGGGTAAGGGAGAATAGGTTTGGCTAAATTCCTCTAAGATAAAGTGTTACAGCACTTGGATTTAGTACATCTAGTTAAAAGTAATTGTTGAATTTGTTGCTGTTTGGATGCCTGGAGACTGTAGTCAATATTGGGGTGGTTTGTTTATTTGTTTTGTTTTTACTGAACAATATCCAATACTCTTTTTACACTTCAAAAAATGAACTGCTAATGAGGAGGTCATTAAAAGTGCATTTTCAAATATATTCCAAGCATTTTCGAAAGTGAGTATTTCAAGCATTAAAATCGCATTGGTGTGTAAACGGTATTTTAACATAGGCCACAGAAAATGTGTGTTCTGTGTCCATAGAAGTATCATGAACGTTGCATTGCACAAATGTTCATCTTGCAAAAGAATTTCCATGTGGGATGGAACTATGAGCAAGGATTATAATGTATTCTTAGAAATATTTTATAGGTAGAAGTCTTGTTTCAGTTGGACATGATACACTTTAAATCACAATTAAAGAAATGTTTCCTGTAGCTATACATTTTAATAGAAATGCCTCTGCATATTTTACGTACTTTTAGAGGTGAATTAAAGGAAGGCCTTCACCCCAGAGCTATTCATTGATTTGAAAATTTTCTTATAAAAGAATTATTTTTTTCCTATTCTGTAATGAGCACTATGCTGTTATGGAGAATTAATACTATTAATGAGGTCAGAGATCTACGGCATTACAAAAAGGCCGTTTTCATGTGTTTAATACTGAACACACATTTAAGTGTCTCTCTTTTTTATAAGTAATAATGTTGTGGTTCAGATACATCATATATTTTGGTGATGTGCAACATTTTTCAAGCAAAACATTAAAACAAGACTCTAAAATTGAAATCTAGGTACTGAAAAAATTATGCTATTCAATACTAACTGTTATACCAAAGTCTTATACCTTTTACAAGTTTCATGTAATCTCTAAAATAGTATGTATGGTAGACTTAGATGATTTTACAAGGAATTGCAAATTACTCAAATATTTTAATAAAAATGTACAATCATGCAGTGATATCTGTGTAACTTCTATGCTGTGTTATTCCTATAATGTACATCTTCCAACTTCATAACTTTACCGTTCAATTCTTACCATGTGCAATGAAGAAACATTTTAGCAGTTGTTTGAAATTCCTAGGTTTGTAGGTTTGATGTATGCACTGCAGATATTTTATCTATCTGGCTTATGTATATAAAAAAGGTAGAAATACTGAACTATCCAGTTATTTTTTTATGTAAGATTTTTTTTCTCATATTCTTAAGAAAGACTGCATACAGAGGTAATATTTTTCAATAAAATTGTATTTACATGACAGTCTAGAATAGTTCTTCCTTTGCAGGTTTATTGTCAGGCTAACTAATCCAACATGGTTATAATTTCATAAATTGCTACATTTGTAGAATCTTGTAGATAACCCAGTCCAGGTAACTAGATAAAGAAATCCAAGAAGCCAGACAAAAGAAGAACTTTATTTCACTTTAACAACCATCATGAAACAAGCAGATTATTAATAACTTTAATTTTTTTAATAGTTTCTAAATGCAGATTGTCTATCAGGGTTACTGAGAAATTCACTGCGGAAAGTAATTTCCCTAAAGCCCTTGCATTCTTATTGTTTTCTAATATGAAGCAAGCTTAGTAATTTTCAGTTTATGAAGAGACCAGGGATATCTTTTGTCAAAGATAGAATTTAATTTTTAAAAAGTGGGAATTTAAACACTACTGTGTATTTCAAAGTTAAATTTACTGAGAATTTGCTTTAGTAGCTGATGTATATTTTGTAATTGAGAAATTAGTGGTGAATGTAGTGAATGTAAAAAGAAAGGAAGCTATGTGCTACTAAGGCATAAAGTTCTGGTTTAACCTACCAATGACCTGGCTTTGTTTGTTCAGATGACAGTTCTAAAAGTGTGCAGAGAATATTCCCTTTTAATACAGTTATTTGCCGCAAGCCGTGACCTCATTGCCTGTCAGGGAGCAGGTCTGAATTGGCCCTTTCTCTGATATCGTGACATTGCTTCTGTTGCCTCGATTGTGACCTCTGATTGCATGATACCCCTGAGAGTTCAATTTAATAAGCGTGACTCCTGACTCTTAGCCAGGTCTGCCTTCTTAGGTTTTGTCAGACTCTACTTGTAGTCTGGTCTACATATGCTAAAACACTGCATAGGCTGTCGTCATACCATGTGAGTTGTGTGCACTGTATTCAAAATTCTCTTTCCAACATCTCTCATTTATTGCGAATGGAAATATTTATAAAAGCATACTTGGAATAAATTTTAAAAGTTGCTTCTTCCACAGTTATGGCTGCTTGGGATTTTTGGTTTTTATACCTTTGTACAAATAGTTACTGTTATTTCACTATATTAATAAGCATGCGAGTTATCCATGCATCATACTAACTCCTTACTTTGAAATTTGTTTTGTTTCCCCTATGAGAGTGTTATGTATTTCTATGACTCCCATCAACCATGTGTTTGTTCAATATAGAAACAATAGGGGCAAATCCCCTTTTTTCATTGCATAATCAATACAGTTGCACGAGGAGACAGTACTGATGAGCACCCAGAGCACTGTGAAATGTAGTTATTCAGGACTAGTCAGGTGAAAGCTGAAGAATCTGTTTGGAATCCAGGAGGTGGTGAGTAGAATTAAGACTTTTTAAATATAATTGAAAATTAGATAACTTGGGTTTAGTGACTATTTTGCTACATCATTGCATTCTTTTCTCCTGTTTTCCTCGTCTTCTAGCCAGAATCCTGAAGGAGAGTCTGTTCAGAGACCTGGCTGCCTTGAGGATGATGATGCTATTCAGACATTTCTCCAGTTTTAGTATCCCTTGATGCATTCACTGAACCAGAACATGGAGAAGTTCTAAGATTTGAAAAAGAGTTTCAAGAACCGTGGTACAAGTTACAGAGAAGTTTCTGTATTTACTTACATACATTTTTTGTATTCTCATTGCAGATACATATACCTTTTTCTAGCCTCTGTATCAGTACCTCTAACATAATGCTTCTAATCAATGTATTTAGCTTTTCAGAAAAGCAGAAAAATCTTGCTGAACAAAATAATGCTTTGTGTTCACTTTTGTAGTTAAATTTAAAAAAATCTGTAAATATTACCATTTAATATTGATCTATTTCTTCAATTGTTTTAAAGACTTCTGTTTGCCTTTTCACTCAGATTACTTTGTGTTAAAATTGTTACATCTTGTATGAAAAGGAAACTGTATTAGAATCTTTCTTACAAAACAAGTTCTCCGATATAAGGCAAAAAGCAGGTATTTTCTTGTTACATTCAAACTTGGCAATGAAATGCTGTTCATTCTTCTTCATGACAGTGACTGTTACAGTGGAAGTAAAATCTTGGCTTGGCCAGTTAAATAATATTTAATTCCTATACCAAAAAAAGTCATATTCAATCATATACATATGTAATAATATACAAATCCCTATGTAAGTTAATACAATTTTAATAGCCTAATTTAGTCTATAAGGTTGTAAAACTCATAATATAATCATCTGTTCCCTTCTTCTGGAGTAAATAGTATAAGATTAGCCATCGAAGTTCCTTAATCTCAAGTGGGAGTTTGCTTACTTAATTGAAATTTATGAGATTTCACTCCTTTTTGGATCAGACTTTAACGCTCTGTAAGTTCCTGTGCTATTTGCAGGAGCTTAGATAATTGGCTGCAAACAAGCAAAGTTAGGAATGGACAACTGTTTTACCTGTTGTTAGGCAACAGGTAAAACAAATTATAATTTTAAGTTAATTAGTTATGGTTGTCTTGAAAGCTATTGCAAATATAAACATAATGCACATGAGGCAAATTCACCTACTCAGAATCATCATGGTATTTAACTTATTCCCTCCTTTCCAAACGAATTTTATAGACATATACATAGCAATATATATGTGTAAATCAGTGAGTTGGAGAGTTTCGTAGCAAATTTAGCTTAAAAGTTTCGTAAAACAGAAACTAATTTAAACACACTTACTCTAAGAATAAAATATTTACAATGAAGCTTAAAGAAGATTAAATTATGTTCAGTTAATAGAACTGGGTTTTTTGTTTTGTTCATTTTCTCATTAAAAAAAGAATTTAAATAAAGGTCTAAACAAAATTCTGTAGAAGAACAGGAGGAGTCAGGGCTAATTTATTCCTTTTTCAGCTCTGATTTCTTCATTCAATGAGGTAAATCATTCACACCTTCTCTGCATAGATAGAAGAAAACTGTGCCATTGTAACTATAACTGATTCAAAATCAATGTAATTAAATCATTTCAATTCCCCTGGGGCTGAATACTCTTGAATATGTGTTGCTTTCTCTAAAATTATATACTCTGTTTCAATTATTGCACTTTTCATGTGTTTACAAGCTGAAAATTTCAGTCCAATTTATCAAGAAATCTATAAAAATGCTAAGCTCTTTGAGCCATATGAATTAATGGGGCAACTTACAGGCAAATTGTGGTTTTGTTTTGCTTTTTTTACCTGTCCTTCTTTACAAATGGAATTCCTTTTTTTTAATAGAGCCATAAGACACTGGAATTTCATATTGTTTATTTTCTTCCATGATGTATCAACCAATTAAGTATAACGTAATAAGACGAATAAGTACTTTTATGTCTATATCTATTTATAGTCACTCATAAGTTTAGTATTTATGGTTATTTTTAAGGTGGATATAAACATATAAGAATTGTACATGCTTGGGGATTAACTCACTTTAGATGTAGAGTCTTAAGAAAAAGAACCATGTCTATCTGAGACTTTTTTTCCATTGAATTCAATAAGCATTAAATCAAGCCTTGTTTATACAATGTTTGGCATAATAACAGGCCTGATCTTCAGTGGTACCTCTGGTTTTTACTATAAAGTAAATTAAAAAGCAGCCTTGCACTTAGTTTGTGTAGACTTTGTGTGTATATTTGACAATGTAGAGTAGTTCTGCTCTTATGCATTACTGCACTGACGAAGCAGTACCTTCATCAAATACCAACAGATATTTCAAGTCAACATCAGAAAATAAGCCAGAAAGAGTTTCACCCACGCAAAATAAAACATTTTTAAACTGAAAATTATATGTCTACCTAATAGATAGAATAGATAACCAACTCATAGGTATTCATAACTGAACTATATATTGACATTAATAAAATAATTTCATTATTTCACTTTCAGTTTTACTCTGCATTGATAAGTACCAATCACATATGGTATTCGTGTATATCACGTGTGTCGATGAACATGAGTTCTTAAAAACAAGTTCATATATTATTCAGATAACTATCTAGGAAAAATATTATTCTCAAGAGTAAACATAATAAAGACTTTTTTTACTGTACATTCCCAAGCTGTGATACAAAATTACATATTTTAATTACTTGCTCATAAAAACTATGAGACAATTATTAATGTAGTGTAAGTCAGCTTTACTGACTAGCTATGCTGCTCCTGAGTAATGATTTTTTTTTTTTTTTTTAATACTTGGCATATGTGTCTTCTTGTCACACAGCAACCTCAAATTGTTATTTTGAACAAATCTTTTGTTGGGTTTGGATTTTTTGGTCCCTTTCTTGTACTTTTAAGTCCTTCAGCACAAAAAACCCCTACCTTAATGGTTGTCATACTCAATAAAATTTACTGTATTTTGTATTTTTTGCCCTCTTGATAGGGGACAATATAGTAGTTAGACCTCCTGCACTCTTACAAAATGTTCCTTTGTATTTGTTTTTTCGAGAATTCCTTTGGAAGATCTGATGTCTTAAATTATTTTGCTTGGTTTGTTGAATTTAGAGAAAGGTATTCCTCTGGCTTGGACTCCATACGAAGTGATAATCTTTTCTTGCTTGGGAATGCTGTTTCATTACTGAGCAGCTAAGCACTTCTGTTCAAGTTCTTGATTGTTTCTGTCAGTTAATCTTAAGAACTGGAATGTATAGAAATAAAATCCATCAAAAGATTCTGTAAAAAAAATTTGAAGTTATGCATCTCTTAATTTTCTCCTGAGCAATATAAAATCCATTCCTCTTTTCAGTAGAGAATGTCCATCATTAGGGGGTTTATTAATTCCCAAAGATTATGAAAAAAACTAGAGATAGGGTCTGTACTAGGCAGATTTGGGGGAGACAGAAATTATGTGAGAGTGTAGGTGGTAAGGATAAAGAAAATAGTCTCAGTCTACTTCCATCTTACTTATTCTTTACATTTACTAATGGATAACTAAGGATGGAAATGCTGAACATACCATTTAAAAATATTTTTTTACTCCTCCTTGATTTCTTTGGTCTTCAAGCACCTTGACTATCCGAAGATCTCTGGGTAACTCTTGGCTATACTCCAAATTTACTTCTCAGCAGCACTGTTGATAAAAATTTGCCCATGCTGAGTGGCTGAAGCAGGTAGTATATAGACTACAGAACACCCTGTTCACAGAAGACTACACAAAAGAATAATGTGAAAGTACCGTATAGTGCTGTAAGGTTTTTTATGTACTTTTTGAACTTGTAAAAGGCTAAATGGATCTTGAAGTGTGCTGATTGCAGGAAGCAGTAGTTTACATCAGGAACTCATCTCTGTGTGTGCATGTGGGTAGAGTATCATCCTTGTAGTTTCTCCATTTTTGTAGCACTGGGGTTTGGAGTTTTTTGGTTTTTAAGAAAGAACCAACTTAGTTTTTCAAACTTGAATCTATTTCATGTTATTTCCCAACCCATAGATAAAATAAGTCTGCCCTTGGGTGGCTGGACAGAAATGTTAGTCTCTTCTTTTCAGTTGTAATGCAACTTCTATCTATTTAAGTTTTGGGAACCTGAGGAAGCCGTGTGTGTGTGTGTGTGTCTCTGTGTGTGTAGGTAGATGCTGAGATATTAAAATTTTCTTTATATATACTCTTCATCCTATCTGTTGTTTGTTTTACATTTACTCCTGAGTAAAATAAAATCTATCTTCACTTTCACCACAACATTAATCCAATATGAAAATGTCTGGCTATCCTAATAGTAATGCTGTTTATTATACTATTAGCACGATATAAGAGTCCAGCATACTGGGGCTGAAGAGTTTGATGTTTGGGTGCCTTCAATACTTGCCTTAGTACAATCAAAAATACCCAGCGCAGCTGATGATACATTTCAACTGAGTGGAGTCAGTGACAGTATAGCATTTAATCAAAAATTTAATAAATGCAAAATCGTAGACTCAGTCACCAGAGCTTGATATTTGCATTTCCAAAATTGGAAGGTTTCAAAGAAGTTAAAATCTTAACATTTCCAAATGTTTGGGCAGTTTATTCTCCTGCTTTTGTTTCTGCTTTTCTGTGGCGAAAAATTCACATGGCTTTTGTCATTCACTGAGGTTAAAATAAATAACCATAAGTATTTGTTTAATTCCAGTGTTAAATGACTGCTATAGCATTCTGAAGAAATAAACCAGCTTTGCTGAATATTTCCTTGATATGAACGTGTTTGAACAGTAGTCTATATAACTCTAGATGTAGTGGTTTAAATGGTACAAAATTAACCAGTTTAATCAAATGGCAGAATATTATTTTTTATTCCGGCTTATTTTTTTAGAAGAAATAATTATATATTTGGTGGACAAGGGAATCTCATACAATTTATTAGAGTGTGGACCTGTATTAAACCAGTGGGCTACTGTTCCTTTATTTTTTTCTTCCTATCTCTATGACTTATTTTTAATTGACCCAAGCAACCTATTCTTACATTATTATTGTTATTAGCCCTCCACTAGTCAATCCCTATACCTTTCCCCAAATAAAATTTCAAGTTCTTATCCCCAGATTCACTGCCTGAATCAGATCAGAACAGTCATAAATTAGCAAAAAATGAAATCAGCAATTATATGTGTGGCAGCTTCCTGTACACACCTCAGGTGAAATATTTCTTTAGGTTTATCGATCAACTCAGAAAGGTGTTGTATGTCTTAGGAAAGATCATGATATGAAACTGATATTGTTATGAAGGAAATTATAGAAGATAAATGAGAAATTGTGTTTAACGTAAATGGAGGAGTACAGAAAGTGGTAACAGCCCATAAAAGTTGTGAAAGTTGGATAAACTGAAAGGAACAGTGTTTAACGCTGCCTTGAAGTCAGTGCCAGGAAAGTGAAGCTTATAAAGCAATTCAAAGGAAAATGTACCATGTTCACAAGAAGAGTAAAAGACATAAGCAATTTAATATGGAGCCATAATTTGCAATATATTTGTGTGATCAGAGGGTTGCAGTGAAAGAGATTCAATAATCCGGAAATACTGGAAGAACTTCATCAACACTATTGTGATAGAGAGACAGAAATAACTTTAAATGAGGTGTCTTAAAAGTACACCATTGAAGATTAAGTAAGACTTAGATTTGCCTCAATGTGGGGAAAGGAACAAATTAAGCATAACCAATAAGCTAGGGATAAATATTAATTACTAGTGATAAATAGCAGTGGTGGTGTATTCTTCAGAGGCAGGAAAAAGTAGCAAAATAGAAAAGAACATGTGGAAAGGTCCAAGTATGAAATCCTGTTTTCCTTGAATTCAGAAGCTGAAATTTGTACAGTTTCAGTGGTTTAGGAATATCAGTGAAAGGGTTCAGCTTTTGCGTAATCTAATAAGAAGACATCCAAGAGATAACACAGAAAGCACAGGCTGAAATGTGGTAACCACTGAAGCAGGATGAACTAAGTAGGTGGAGCTGTGTTACTGGTGTTAATCACCCAGAAATAGAGCACAGTGTAAAAGACAGCAAAAAATAGAAATGAAAACAGGGAGAAAAAGGACAGCCAAAATAAAGACTATGATCTTAACTGAGAGTGTGGTGAATACCTGGATTTGGTGCAGGATGAGTGTGAGGTCAAGAACAGTCATGTGGTAAAAAGAGATGATTACAAGAGCAGATGAAGAGATTAGAGAAGAGGAGGAGGTTTGCAGATGGAATAGTAATATAGTAGACTTTATTTATAGACTGAAGAAAATCTGAAATACCTGGTAAAAAGAGAAAAAGGGCACAAGTTTTAGGAAAAAAACTCAGAAATATTTTTTTTCCTTTCACTAATTGCTTTTATAGTTTTTGAAAGACGTGCTCTTGTGGGTTGATCAGCACTCCCATGTTCAAAACTACTTGTAATGTAATTGATAATGCATTTTTAAGCATCAAGTAATTTTGCATGTCATAACCTGATGTGGTATTCTTGTGAAAAAAATTCTATTTCATCTTTTATTCAGCTGTGAACTCATTCAGACACTGCTATAAATATTTTTATTTCATTCATTCTAGTCCTAGAGATTGAAGTTGATGTAGTCAAAAGTTACTCAGATGAAAAAGTAACATCTAAAATTAACTAATCTGTACAGTATAGCTATGTCGCAAACAAGTTTCTATGTTTTTAAGGTAGAAATGTATCTGAAAATTCCAGACCTGAGTTGTAGATAAACAAACATTATCTGGGGATACTGTAATTTTAAGTGAAAAGAACTCTGCATCAATTACTGCCACATGATACTACCAACTGTCTGGAAGTCTTATATATATTGCTAATATAAATGTATTCACTGAATACCTGTGAGCATGCTAAAGACCACTCTAAATACCATTATTTTTCCAAACCAAATATTTTGGGTATGTCGTGATTGCTATGTAATGCTTAGGTGTATTTAGTGACTTCTGACAAAGTAGACTTCTGACAAATGTGTCAAGCTTTCTGTGGAAAAGAAGAAATTCCTTTAATTTCTCTTACATTCTGCTAGAAATTTCTGGATGGTTTTAGGGGTGAAGGTAGGGGGGTTGTTGTGGGTTTTTAATCATTGTTATTTTCCTGTCTGTTTCCAAATTCTTCAGTTTCTTGGCTTGGTAGCAATGTTATTACTCATGTTGCTCCTGCTTTCTGTTCTCCATGTATTATACAGATTGTGACAGAAATAATGACATTTTGTTTCTTGACTAACATACAGAGAAAATGAGATTAAAAGTTGGATTTTAGGTTTGCGATTTCAAGATTATTTATTAACGTGTATTATAACATGGACTCAGTGATCTAAAAGGTCTTTTCCAACCTAAATATTTCTATGATTCTTTAACATAACTTTATAGAAGACATAAAAGAAATTATAAAAATCCTCACAGGGTATATATAATTTTAATTTTCATTCAGAATAATCTTTTTATAGAGTTTGTACACTCATACACAGACTCACACGCCCTCATAATATATGTTGCTGACCAGTCATGTATACCAGAATACTGACAGATAAGAAAAATTTCAATGTATTAATAGCATAGATATGAATTTTATACCCAAGCTCAGCTACTTAATTCCTATATTAAGAGCACCATTTCCAGAATACATATTGAGAAAATTAACTCTGGTCGCATATTTTTTATATTAAGGGAGGAAAACTTAGAATGCTGAAGAAATTCCAAGCCCTTCTTTCACGTTATAGGTCTTAGTTTTCTTAGTTTCTTACTTTATTTGTATTGTACTCTGTATGAAGCAAGTTTTGAAGTGAATTAAATCACCCTGTAAACACAAAATTTAACTGTAAAAGGTTGGATACAGAGCAGACTTCTCCACATATTTCCCTGTTTCAAGAAACGTATGACATATTAAAGTTAGACCTTTTATCTTCTCATCATCAACAAATAGATTTAAAAAAAAAAAAAAAAAAAAATCACTGTGTTGAATCAGGTTCCTAAGCAGTCTTTTGCATATAAATTGACAAATAGTTGAGTAGCTAACTGGAATTTACAACAGTCAAGATCAGTGTTTCCTGGGCATACAATCTGAAAACTAAAATGCAGAATCTGAAAGGTCACCCCGAATATAGACATTGTGTAACGATCTTCCTTCTTTTTGTATACTGGCTTGCTGTTAAGAACACTTGCCCTTGCACTGGGGAACATGGGTATGAGGTACTCCTTAGGCAGTGGAAAACAGGTTTCAGGTACTCCTTAGACTGGTGAGATTCAAATCTCCAGCTTCCACATGCCAAGCTATTCCCTTTGGGTATGTTTCAATCCTCTTTTTAAAGCTGACTGCTACAGCTGAGGGCACAAGATGCATCCATCTTGAAGAAAATCCTATAAGAAAACTGATTCTATCTAGAACATAGGGCACTTCACCAGAAGTAGTTCACAGGTTCTTAGCCCTTCTCCTTTAACTCATGTAATGGATTATCCAGAGATAGTCTAATTTAAAATGTATAAGTAACTTCCATATTTTAAACTGAACATGAGTCGTGCTGCCTCAGACGAATTTGACAGACGGAGGATGATATTTTTCTGGATCCCAAAGTTCAGATTCTTACGGGTTTGCATATTGATTTGGAGACCTAGAAAAGAATTTGTTATTTTCCTGTAATGTTCAGTTCCAAGGACATTTCAGGTGCCCAGGCTCTTCTGAGTAAGTTCTCTTTACTTAGATGCCCAAATTCTGTAGGAAAATGGCAGTAGGTGCCCCTGAAAGCTGCATTAGATCTGGTCTAAGTGCACAGTATATGTGTGGATGATTCATTGGCAACACCTAAAAATCATTACTGTATTAATGCCAAATGTAAGACTATTCCAATCTTAAATCATTAACGTGTGTGTCATGTAAAAAAAAAGTCAAATAGATTGAAAGTTTAGAAGTGATAATCTAATGAGGGTACAATACTTTAAATACCTCTGTGATTAATTTGGGTTTTGATGGAGTTATGCCTTCTTTGATGTATTCCTTTTTTCTTTGATATTCTAAGAGTTGTCTGGGTTTAACAATTAAAGATTATAGGTCTGATCCATTTCAAAGATGCAGAATGCTTACAGCTCTTTGGAACTTCTGTGGAATTTGTGAGTGTTAGTACTTCTACAAAATCAGGTCCAGGTTTTTAAAAAACCCAGAGCCCTAATTTAAGAAAGCTATCAAGCAAATGCATGTTAATGATACTGATACACCAGATCCTCAAACACATGATGTTCATAAGTGGAATAGAAAAGTGGTAATGCTGTGTTTTAATTCATAACAGAGTATTTTTTCGTAAGAATTAAAAAGAGAGGTGTTACTATTAAAAAGTAAGAATATGAGTATGTTCCAAATAAGAAAATCGAATACAGTTTTCTGCAGCATTATTAAATTATTGAACAGTGTCTGCTCATTTGAGAAAAAAAAGCCGCTATTAACACTAATATGGAACAGGAATATTTAATAGCATATATAATTTTAAGAACAAAAACCCTATTTTGTGCACTTTTATCTTGGTCACTTTCTTCTTTCAATAATATTTCAATAATTGACATGCAAAAATAAATAAAAATAAATTTAAAATAAAATAAAATTTTATTAAACAAAACCAGTTGTGTTTCAAACATAATTCAGTCAAAAATTCAGACTGCGAGTAAGGCAAATTATTAACAATCATTTTGGAAAAATAACTTGCCAAGTTAAAAGTATTCACTTTTTTGTAAGTTTTGTCATAGCTTATTGTATGTGCATCTTCTTTTGACCATCAATGACACACAAACTCAGACATGAACTTTTAATACTCATGTTAAATCCCTACATAGATTTCCCTTTTAATGGAGGAAAAGGTAAAAAACATTTTAGTAAATGCATAAATAATACTGATCTTTTTAATAGGAAGAAGTAATTCTCCTGAGAAAGATGGTAATACTGGACTAACTTTTCTGTAAATACAGATAAGAAAAAACCTAAAGATAATGTCTGGGGGAATTATTCCTCATTGGAGAACATATGCTGAAAAGCAGAAGGCTCAATCTCCAGGACTGCTCTTATGAAGTCATGCAGAATGTTTCTTACTGCTGTTATAAATCAGCATCTTCTTCATCTGGAGAGCTATAAGGGTACCAATGTAGTTGTAGGCTTGGAACCTATACATTTTCAAAATTTAAACATCAGAAAGCTGTACTCCTGAACCAGGAACAGGGGAAGGCAATGTTATAAACTTAGAAAAGAAGAAGTGGCTCCCACTTTAATCAAGGAAGGTGATGAACTCTGTAGTTAGGACTCTTTATATTTTAATATTTGGCACTGATTGAGCAGTTCACTGCTTGATCTTTTTAGTCAGCCCTCACAACCTCATTTGGGTAGATACAGTGACTCTCCATTCAACCTTTTCATTTTCTGTCTTCCTAAGGAGATAAATGAGAGTTCTTTACCTCAACTGAGGATAAATTCTTCTGCCTAAGTTCTAGTCTGTGAGTCACCAGCAAGACATATATGACTTCATATTCTAGACCAGCTCCTTGCCTAATTTTAATAGGTTAATTATAGGTTTGGCAATTGAACACGTTCAGCCTAGGGAATGGATTTGGTTTGAATAGAGATTCTCTGTACCAAGATGAATGGAGAGCATAACCAAAAGACATTTGTATTTCAGACTATGAAATAAGAAGCTATGATAGTTTAACAATATTCCCTTACAGCTAAAAGGTGAAAGCAATGAGCTCACTGTAAAACCAGGTAAAATGCAAGTGAGGAACTACATTTGGCAGTTTATGCAAAGTAAATTATAATTTTTACAGAAGTAAAAGTTTAAAAAATACTACAGGTAATGTAGCAAACCTCTTACAAAAGTGAGTTGGTGAATAGCTTCTAACTTCAGTTTATGTTGTCAAACCATGAATGAAAACTAAGGCTTAAAATATGAGGAAACTGTTCACCTCAAAGGCAGTTTTGACATCCCCCACTGCCCCCCCTTTTTACAGTTATTGAGAATGAAATAATTCATAGTGGGCAAATAGACTTGATACAAATTGGAGTGACCAATGTTCTTTGCTGGTTCAAATGCAAAAGGACGGATATGCTCCTACAGTTTACTAAGTCACTTCTAGTAGCTGCTGAATTTATGTATCACTGAGAGAAAGAAAAATCTTTGAAAGGAAAAAAAGGAATAATCAGCAAGAGGGAAGATAACTCATTGTCATCTGAAATGAGATTATAAAGAAAAACAAAACAGTTTTGTACAGAAAAAGAAAAGTTTTCTGATGCCTCATAAAAGCCCTGAGACAAAGGTGCCAAAAAGACATAACCTATAAAGTTGATGTATAAGGACAGAAAATAAAAAGTCACTCTAATCCATGCATGTCCCCATGCAACAATGATGCTTCCTCTGCAGGCTCTTCTAATTCTGTCATCCTCTTCCTTATGCTTCAAAATGTATCTGGTATTCACCAGAATGGTCCCAAAAACTGAAAGAGCTCCAGAACTGTACAGCTTTTTTTCATAAAGTTGCTATTTTATTCTCTGTCTTTGGGTGTCTTTTGTGATCCAAAAGTAGGTTGTAATTTGTGAAGAATAATGTCATTTACCTATGCGATTGCTTTGAAATCCAATATCAGAAAGTGCCATTAACGTGTCTTAATAAATCGTATCGGTAAAAGATAGATCAGAGGAATAAGATTGCTATGTGCCCACTCTTGCATATAATGGTGATTTTTCTACCTTATAGATTGGTAAATATAAATATACATGAATGTGTATTTTTAAGCATAGAGCTAGCACAGTAAGCAACATTCACAGGTGCTGTGACAAGCAATTTATGTATATTTCCATACATATTTCAGGATAAAGAAGATTCTTATTTCCCAATAAAAATAAATTTATTCAGAAGGCCAATATTTAACCCCAAAAGATAAAATAAACCATAAAATTCAAAATTAATTTAAAAGTATTTCTTAAATATATCTGAAGAAATTCAAGTTAGTTGGACTCTCTGCAAGGAAAGGAAGTAATTGCCTTTTCTCTTTTGTAAAAGACAATATGCTCAAAGTTTATCTGGGGAATATTAAAAAAATGGTATTTTAAAATAATGATGAAAGACAGGAGTATCTTTTTTCCTCCCCAGGTAAAAAAGAAGAATTTTCTCAGCTGGATACTACTTTAGAAGAGAAATTACAAAGGAGAAAAGACTTTACATACCAATGGCTTCATACACAGCTTTTGGATTATGAAGCAGCCAGTTCCAAAAATATGAAGTGGTGAGGTCATTGCCTTTAAATTAGATTTTTTTTAATTTTAAATTTATCTTGTAAAGTGAAACCTAGGTTAATAGTTCTAAAACAAACATGACTTTGTAGCTAGCAGACAGTACACCGTGTTTCTGGGTCCCAAACATGGTACCCTTTAGAATTGGTTTAGTAGTCATTGCACAGATACTTCTTCCACAGTGATAGTGAAATAATACACAGTGCAGAATCTTATGATAAATAGCTACATAGCTTTATGCTAGCAATGCAGTGGGTTTTATATTGTAAAGAGTATAGAAAAAAGTGCTTTGTCATCACATATTTTATAACTTTATTGGTATATATTATGCTTTTATGTAATTTGATCAACTGTAGCATTACTTATATTGTTAGATTTGATTAAGGAAGTAAAAACCCACGTATTAACTAGATAGGGATGTGTTTATATTTTGTCTTCAAAACATAAACCCAACTTTTACATCTTCATCGTGTACTTTAGTAAAATGTTGTAAACATGTTCCTTCTATATTTAGTTTTGGTTATGAAACAGGTAAAATATCAATACAGTTAAAGAAAAGGTTAATCTCCTTCCCTAAACTGACATGAAGACATAGTAAGTATATTTTGGTCATAAATTCAATATAACCCATTGATATCTTAGTGAAGTCATTAGTAGACACAATGCCAAGGACCTCTAATAAAACCAAACAAGGTGTCAGTAGGCAGCCAGTGGATTTATTGTAAGCATTTTAACTTTATTTTCATTAAAAATTTATTTAATTTGTAATGAAATGGACTGCATATTGTTATGTTTTGTATGGAAAAATATTCCACATTTCTAAATTGTATCAATGAGTGTAGGAGGTACATGCAGCACATATTCCTTAGAAAGTATTTATGTCAGTCATGTTCCATAATAGTGAAACACTCCGAGTGTTTGTTTAAGATAACTGTCATGACTTTTAATTTGAATGAAAACACTGGAACAGAACATGTAATGATGTTTGAAAGTAAGAAGACATGGAAATTTATAAAAGAATTTTTTTATTATGTTACCTCTACAGGTCTGTGCTATGCACTAGTATTTGTACTGACATTTTTTAAGTTTATGATATCATTTTTGAATGTGGTAAAAGTCCCACTGATCTCCATTGGAACATCACTGGTAGACTGTTTAGAACAGCTGATATATTTATGTAACTGAAAGCAATTTTATTGCTATGTAAAGTAATGTGACAACTGCTTTGGCTATAATTTATGTCAATACATGCAAAAATTCATGCATGGTTGCATTTATTGACATTTATAATTTTAAATTAGTATTCTATCATAGGAACAAACAATATTAGTTGTTAATAACTTCTTGATTTTAATGTTAAGTACAAATATTTTAATAATGATTACCCTGATACTTTAACATTATCAATTAACATTAATTATTCTGATACATCTTAACTACGGAATTATTTTAAATACTATCATTTCTGCTTAAGCAGGAGTGTTTCCAGGAAAAGATTCTGTGAAGGTATTTTAGTGAACCCAGCACAGTGGGATTTATTGAAATTTCTATTCTACATTTTTCCCAGCTGTCGTTTTTTGCCTGAGTTAGATCCTGCAATACGTGACAGTAAACGAGTACAACTTGTGGTAAGAACTTGTTTCCTTGTGGGATTTTGCAGAATTCAGCTATGCCTTGATGGTGTTTTCAAATGCATACTTGGTGTAAAAACAACCAGGAAATTTTTTTGATTGAATATAATTCTTTAATGTTGTCTTTATTTGGCAATCAAGTCGCCCATTGATGGAGATCAGAAGAAAATGTTTGAGCACAAGAACCCATGTGTGTACATAGGGTTTGAGTTTCATAATCTGATATTGGTTTTGTTTTTAAGACACCAGATGCTACTGTGTGTTCCTTAAAGCTTCTAAATAAACCTTTTAAAAAAAAAAGTTAAAAAAAAATTAAATATGCTTCAGCACTAATTACATTATTGACTGAAAACATGTATTCTTGTCGATCAGGCAAGTTTAAATGTTCTTGAATTCTGTAAGTCACATACCTAAATCATTCTAATATGCCCAGTGTCATTTATTAAAATACAGTAGGTTGGACTAGTATATTAACACAGTGACATTATTAAAAACAGTGTGTAAAATCAGACTTATTCCTACAATTTCTCTTCTACAGTTTTTTACATCATAAAATGTCCTCTACTCTTTTCATGAGTCTTTCCTTTCTTTGCAGCATTTAAAAAAAAATCGTCTTTCCTGAAATGGGTAGTTCTGTAGGTTGGCAGGAGGGGGAACATGAGCAATTTAACAATCTGAAGGTTTACACAATGAAAAGACTCAGTGTCAGAGATACCCAAAAGTTCCTTTGATAGTGGGCAGTGTTATGATGCCTACAGGCCAATTTATACTATACACACACGCTTTACATTTTATTGCCAAATTAACAATATTCTTGTTGATATAATTATGTGGGGCTTAAAAAAAATGGGGCAAAAACTTACGAACTATAGAGAATTAGTCTTACATTCATATACGTAATGTAAAATGTTGCATAAAAATTGTGTCCCAGTTAGATAATGTGGCATATGCCTCATTCTGTACTCTGAGCAATCTTGGCCCTTTCTAACCTCTGTCTTCCTTATCTTCACCACCTATGCAATATGCATGTTTTGGAAACGCTTCCATAAACTCTTCTGAAATTCACTGTTTAAAAAATGCTTTCAAGACTTAGATGCTGCTATTACTATTTACTTTAAGTCAGATTTTGCCAAAGATTTTTCTCTGGTGTGGAGTGTGTCCAATTCTTAGGTTGCTGTTAAAGTTTAGCGGCTGAAATCATGAACCAGGCGACCGTTGTGATGGGTTTTGCTTGCAGCAGCACTAATAGTTATTTGTTAGGTAAAGTCTAAAACAGTAATTGCTCTAATTTGAGCAAATCATAATCTAATAATGTTATCTAAATTACACATTATGTAATCATCGGTAAGCATATGTGCACATAGGTAGATTGTGTCTTATTTACAGTAAGCAGTTCTGTCCACAAAATACTGCTGCAATCCCACAACAGTATTATGTGGTGTGCCCGCATAACTGGCAATGTTATGGGATTGTCACAGTCTGTGCCACATAATTACATAGCTGTTCCACATGAATGAAATACAGAGAAAAATGCAATAAAAGGTCAAAAAATAGAAAAAGGAATAAAATGTATCTCTAATGCAGAAAGCAGTACTATATAGGCAATGAAATAATGTTGTGGTTAGTACACATAGACGGCTGGAGAATTATGGTTTTAAAATTTATATGGGTTCTCTTAACTTTTAAAGGTTGAAATGTGAAATGTGAACATACTCCTAATGCTTTTGCGTAGTAACTCAGTTAAAAGCTATGAAATCATGACAAAAATGAAGTTAACACTTAGCTGCAATCATTATCAAAAATTAAAAAGTTCTGGTAAACTGAAAGAAAGAGGAAAATATACATTTAAAAAAATATATAATTAGAAGAGGAAAGCATTCCTGGGCATTTCCAGTAGTTTATTCATATGTCATATGCTCGATCATAAAGTTTCCTGGTGTGTAACAGGATCCCTAATTTTTATGTGTTACATAAGCCTGCATTCTGAAAGTGCTAGATTAATATAATTTTCTAACTGATATTTCTGCACATTCCAAGAATTTAAGACATTCTTTTTCATGGATACAAAATGGTATTTCAATGGTTGCATATTAACAATAAAGCCTTAGCCCTTCTCATTGGGGAATAAATCCTATGTAGTAACCTGCAGTAAATCTAAGACCTTACTATGTTAATCTTGATAATTTTGATGATTTTGCTTGCTACTACTACTACTACATAAGTGCTTAGGAAGGCATGCTGACTTACAGTTTAAACTGGGCACTTGAAATTAATATGATTTTGCTGAATGATAAGTAGGATAGACTTCCTGATTGACCTTTGTATGTAGTCTAAATTACCTGCATGGTTAACCACTTCACTATTAATCAGTATCTCCAAATCATTTAAAAGCACTTTTTACCTCAGAAAGTTACAGAATATCTTGAAAATTTAACATAAGAACAGACAAATATTCAGATGCAGAGCTGTATTCAAGGCAAATATTCCTCCTCATTGAAATTGATTTCCAATTAATTGGAAAAAAAAAGGTTTGTAGTAATAAAACTAAGGGCAAAAAATCTGAAGAGTTAAATATGGTGATCACTACAGATGGAAGTCCAATACTGCACTCTGTGGAAAAGTGTACCAGTATCTTAAATTTCTTCCAAATTTTTGGCTCTAAGCTATAAATGTAAAAGGGAAGGTTTTAATTAGCTTCAGAGGACTTTCAATCAAGTTCTTTACAAACCTGAAATTAAGTTTGCTCCAGTGATTAATACAACCTTAAATATTACTCTGACTGTAATTGGGGGTGAAAATACTTATCTTTATTTGAAAGAAAATAACAAATACCTTACATCAGAGAGCCAGACAGTCCTATTAAAATCTAGCACATAACACTGAGTATTGTTGTCTGCAAGATGATGAAGCCTCAGAGTCTATGATGATAGGGATTGGATAATTTCGTGGAAAGGTTAGTTGTTTGAAATACTGTGGCCTCCTGGATCTTTGGGAATTGGGACATCAGAAAACTTCTGCTGTGTGTTGAAACAGTTTAGATGGAAATAAGAACAATAAATTCCATTAGTCTGAATCTCTCTGAGCATCAGAATGATTGCATTATTTCTTCTAAGGAAAGACTAAAAGCTTTCTATTTAAAGATTTTGAACATACAGAGCTCTTAAAAGCTTAAAGCAACTGTAAATATTAAGGCTAAAAATATAAAGAGTTGGCAGGATAAAACTGTTACTCTTTTCAAAGTTTCTTGACACTGCTATGGAAGAGAAAATAAAATATTGCTGTTAACAGCAATAATACAGACTGCTACCTGTGCAAAGTAAAACTTTAAAATCATGGTCATTAAACATATAAAAGGCAAGCATCAGAAAACAAGGGATAAACTTTCTGTGCTGACACAAATGATACACAGTCACTAAGGAAGAGCGTAAAATCTCTATCTTTGCAGTTGTTGGTTTGAAAATGCATGAACTTTTTAATGAATTTTACATTAAACAGTGACTGAGTAAAGACAAAGAAATGAAACAGGTCTCCATTTCATCTGAGTTCTCTAAGTTAGACTGGACTACAAAGCCTGTCTGCATTGGTGCAATGCTGATCTTGGTACAGTGAGCTGGTTTGAACAGGAAGTCTGGAGATCGTCTGCTCCAGAATAGCCTACAACTTTATAGTAATGGCATTTTCCTGAGAAAAAGGGAGCTGCAGGCTTCAGCCCTCTGAGGAAGGAGTTGACACCCAGTCTCTCAATTCCTCATCAGGCAGTCTAGCTACTACGATATTATGCAAAATTTCGGTGACATTACCACTAACATAGGATTTCCTTTTTTGTTGTTTATTTGTTTGTTTTTATAAAAAAAGGACTCTACTCAGTTAGACACCTAGCTTCTGAAAGGATCTGGGGCTTTTCAGCCCAGATAGAGGAATGGCTTAATCTGCCTCCTGGACTCCCCTTCTGAATGTCCAGAGACTAGAAAATTTAAGTATGTCCTTATGTTCAGTACTTCCAGCTGACTGGCTGTACACTGGGGATTTTGTAGATTGCTCTTCTGCAGTGTCTGATTTTTCCCCATCATTGTCACTGGCCCTCAGTATCTAGTCAACAGTATTGTTAGATGGCTGCTTTTGATATTGAACAGCTTTTCATTTCAAGGAAAGGGAGTTCTTGCTGAGTACATGTGAGGTCATTTCTGCAAAAGTAACAATCTACCAGTTACAGCGTGTGGTATCTTCCAAGTTAGTATTTTTAACCTTTGCCCTACATGTTCCCAAAACAAGGACCCATTGCTAAAATGAAATACTATTTTCATTTCTATTTTGCCATATTTATATGCAGGTACATTGCCTCATGCCAAAATGTACCACCACCAGAAGTTTATAATTAATATAATATGCTTACCTAAAATATAATTAAAATGCTGTCTGATGGTTATGGTTAATTAGCAAAAAACTAAAAGATTAAATTACTTACTGGGCCCTTGACTGATTGAACTGATACGTGTCCTGGATAAAACATAAATATTGCAGAAAATAATCCAATATGACATCTCTGACATTCAACTGTAACTTAAATTATAGACTGGTCAGTAAATGATCTTAAGCTGTTTAAGGTTTCATCAGCCATCTGCAAGATTGATTTTCTTCAAAATTACTGTACTAAAATGTTTTCTTTTGTTGTTGCACTGACTCAGATCGCAAACCACAATTTTAAGATCGGCTCTTATTTACAAAAATGCTTTGACATAGTGCATTTGTTCAGCCTAGGCAACAATAAAGGATTGTGGTATCATTTTGAAGAAGGTTGTTTGACAGACCCTGTTTGTTTATTTGGGGTAATGTGAGCTGCATTCAGAAAATGTTATATTTTGTTTCATGATTGTGTACATTCTCTCCCACTGCTTCCAGGCAAGCCCTGTAAGCAGAGAAGACACGGATTTAGACCTTGTTTCCATGGCCAGTGGAAGTGCTTTGACTGAGAACAGAGAAAAAAATAAGCAGCCACACAAACACTCAGCAAGATCTTCAAGTAAGTTATGTTTTTTTTCAATATCAGTTTTAAAGATCACTTTAAAATGCTAGGTGGAGCTGAGCATGCTTGGAATTCCTAATAACACATGCTACTTATCTTTCTGTTTCTTTCTTACCTAAAACCTTTTCATATGTTTTCTACAATTCTGTTTGAAAACTGCGTCATTAATATCAATAGACTTTCCTCTTGTGATTTTAACCCCTGGGAAGTTCCCTGTGACGTATGCTAGGTCTTCTGATGATTGAGTTCTTAAAAGATTTTCTTTTCTCTAAATTATAAAACAGAGTGGGTTTTTTTAATGTTCTCTTTTTTTTTTCCAAAAAAGGTTTGAAAAATACATGTTTTGTTAACTGTATGCCAGAACACATATCCTAATCAAGCCACACATTTCTGTCATGTTGATTACCACTTATGCTGTAGTATATGCACCCTACTGACCTTACTATAGCTCAGTGGCAGAGGATCCTTTTAAAGCCTTATATTTTACCAGTCTAATACCATACAAATTAACAAAATAATCTATATATAGGAAAAAATGAAAAAAAAAATACTCAAAAGTCATAAAATAGTAGCATTTTAAGTTTCATGGTTTATTTTGTGTAATATAACTGAAGAAAATATTGATATATTTCTAATAATATGACATACTATTTTTTGTCATTTGTGTACATTATCTTTTCCAAATAAATAGAACTGCAAACCCCAAAAATGTACGTTACAGAAAATATAAGTAGTATTAAATAACTTTGGCAAAATTATTGAAATTCCTAAAAGTGCTTAAGTAGTGAAGTTTCTTGAAATGCTTTATGTCAAAATAGAAATCAGGTTATTTCGCAAATTATATGTAATTGCTGGATTTTCTTTTTTGATTGTTTTCATATATAGTGACTTTTCACTTTCAATGAAAAACAAATTAATATTCAAGGAAAACATGTAAAAATACTTGATATCTCTATTTTTGTGACATACTTTGTAAAGGCTTTAGAATAAAGATTTATTTACATTATATTAGTCCACCACAGGCAAAAAATAACAGTGAGTACAATTTGTCCATGCTTATTCACTTGATTTCTGTTCCTAAAATTAGATTAGATAAAATTTATCATGCTAGTCTAAGTTAATTGCATCCATGGAGAAAGAACATGATTCTTTCTCTCTGCCTGCCATCTTAGAAAAGAATGAATTGTGTCCTGAGTTTTCCTGTTTCTCTCCATGGGCTAGCGATGAAGGCCCACGATTTAAATTAGATGAGATTCCTAACTGCTAAGATCCTGAATTTAGGTGAGACAAGTCTAAGCTGCTGATATCAATGGCAAAATTATCATTGTATTCATATATCCAGAATAAAATATGTGCATATCATGAATAATTGAGTTAAATAGTACACACTGCATTCATATTAATGTATAACTGCTCTCTAGATTGTAACCTACACTATATCGCCATCCAGAAAAATAAATAATAAGCTCTTTCGACAAAGACAGGCATGTAGAACTTGCCTATGTTATGAGCTTGGGAACAGTAAAGATAAAAAGTGTCATTGTAGTATACCTTCAAAAGAAGAGACTAGGAAAGGAGCAGGAAAAAGCAATCAACTGGCAGAGTCATAAGTATGAGAGACAGACAGACAGTTTACAGTGTGGTAATATATATGTATTTTCATAAAATACACATCTACTACAGCACAATTACTTATTCATTCTCCTTTCAGTAGTCCAGGAACTAAGGACAAAAGGCCCAGGTCTTATGTCTTTCTACATATGTTTCTGTATGTGCATCTATATCAATTTTTTCATCATGGATTTAAGAAATTAAACAGTGATGATAGATGAAATTGTAATGCAAGTTATACATAAAACCAGAAAATACTATTATCTTTGTACAATTTATATGCAGTATATAAACATGTTTATTATATTAGTTCTGTTCGCCAAAGACTGTTGCTTTTCAATGATCAAATATAAATTATGAGCCCTGTGGTATCCTTAACCTGAAAACATTAGAAATTTCCCTTTATTTATAATGTATTCATTATAAAGTACTTTCCTCTTGTATTGTCTTTCTTGGTTTTGCTTTCTGAAATACTTAATGAAGAAGCGTAGCAACTATTTTAGTGATTTAGTGGGTGTATTCCTTTTGAGTTAGCCTGCACTTGTATTACAGAAGAGCTTAGAAAAGATCCTGTGACCTTAGAGGTGCTGCCATTTGAATAAATTGTTAAATAAAGTTCTTGTACCATTTTTTCAGGACAATTCAACCTCAATGGTTTGACAAGGTTTAATTAATAAAATGTTACTAAGTTCACTTTGCAGCATCCATAATCCTGATTGTTACTCAGAATTCTTTTTAATTATTCGTAGGAAGTCTTCTGCAAACTGTGCTATACAAATGAGAGAGGTGTTAGTATATAACAGAGACATTAGTTGGGGGTATCATATATGTTTCTTATCTATAACTTGTAGTTCAGTAATTATATCAATAAATTGTTGAGATCCTCAGGGCTGGATAAATGAGTTTTAGGTATATTTACTCAAAAAACCCTCAAATATATATGATACTGAAATAAAATGCATTTTATATACTACAGGGACATGACAGTACATGAATGATCATGTTTTTGTAAAGACAAAACATACAGTGCTTCAAAGTTATTATCCTTTAATTCAGAGGTTTTTTTAGAAAGACTAAGTCAAGATTTTCAGAAATATTTTGGGGAACTGTCCAACTTTGATGTACTTTTTGTAGATCTTATTTTCCAAAGGTAGGTTCTTAGAATTCCTGGTTAAAGAATTTTAAGTTTTTTATCACCCAAATTACTACTTTTTTCTGAAAAAGCTGGATGGGGTAGATGAATCCTAAACTAACTTAATTCTGTTCCTTGACAAAACAAAATGAATTAAGGAATAAAGGAAATGCTGTTGACACAGTATATCTCAGTTTAAGGAAAACATTTGTGTATTTAAAGTATTTGATGTGGTTCCATGTTATATGTTCAAAGGGAAAATTGACTGTGCATGAAGTTCACCCAGTATTAAAAAAAAAAAGTAAAAAAGTATATAAAATCTAAAGAAAGAGTAGCAATTGTTCAGTTAGACTAATTAGTTATCTACCTAATTTAGGACCTTGCCTCTATTGGTGGCCAGTACATTATGTTCTCAAACATAAATCATAGGGGGTTTTTTATGCTCCCTGGTAACTAATTTTTCTTTTCTGTTTCTTGAGGTGTTTTTTTGGGTGGGGTTTTTTTTTTGTCCATTCTTGCCTGACCATTGCTAAGATCTTAATCTCTGTCATACCTAGTGTCAATAAGCTGCAAAAGTATGTATGTGTGTTAAAATGACTTTTTGTTGATTATATTTTCTGTCTTTCAGTTTCACATAAACTTACCTTGCTTTTCTAAAAAAGGACAGGAAAAAAAGTTCTTTTTCCCTGATGTAACATTTTTCTGTAATACGCATACATGAGCCATGATGGTTAGTGGCTTACAGTCAGAGTTATGCAAGATTTAAGTGTCAGTCCTACACTCACTGATATTTTTATTAACTACATAAATATTGGTGTGTTATTTTTATTTTAATACTTTCCTGAACACTGGTAGTGTAGTCAACACTAAGTTGCAAGGTGGGCATAGAAATATTTTGAAAGAAATAAAACTTAAGTAATTAATTTTATATACCTAGCTAGGCAGGATGATTTTTTTTATACTAATGTCCAGTTTGTGAGTAGGCTATGACAGTCATCAACTCCATTGTATCACCTTAATCTGATTCTGGCCAACCAGTGTTGGACCTTAAGATGAGTCTCCTATAACTACATTGTCTACCTATCATCACAATTTTGTGGGTTTCTTTTCTCTGCAAATCTTAAACTTTATTTTCATTGGACTTCTTGTCTTGTGAACTGCAATCTTTTGACAGCAATTTCCAGAAGCACCAGAATTTGAAAGTGGGATGCAATGGGAGCTGTGCCTGTAGCTGTTATTTAAAATACTGCCCAGAATTCTTATTTCTTCTGTTCCCTGAATTCTAGTACTTCAGGGAGCCTCTGATATCAGTAAAACACTACTTTCCAGGAGAAAAAAAAAAAAAAATTAGACCTGAATCTTGTCATTCCTTAATCACCCCTGGTTCAAAAAATGGCCCATAAATACTATCTCCACTACAAAACATGTATCAGTTTAATTTCTCAGATAAATTCAAACTTTAGCATTCTGTTATTCAGTGAAATTAAATTAATGAAGTTTAATAATACTTTTCTTACAGTGGAAAGACTTCAAACTCAAAGAAAAAAAAAAACAAACTATAACATTTATTTCACTTTCCTTTTTACATCTTTCTCTCAGTTCTTATTTTTCCTCTTGACAGAACCACCACGCTGGGGTTTTTTGCCTTCCTTTCATTTGATAATGAGAGTCCTTAGAAAGTCTTCAACTTTGTTTTATGCACTGTATGGTACAGCTTCACTTTTTTAAAAATTCCTGCTTTCCTGCTCCTTTCTCCTTAGCATTAGTGTTGTCTATATATTCTAGTTCCGTAACTGCTGTCTTTCATTTAGGATTTGTAAACTCCCTGTGTGCAGTAAACATCTCATTTTTAAGCTCTCTTTTCATGCTTTTACTCATATTTTACTGAGGGTTTTCCGGTGGTCTTTTTTTCTTTCCTTCTTGCTTCTATTCTTTTTTTTTCTTTTTTTTTTTTGCTTATGCAATCTCAATTAGAAGTTTGCCATGTTATAGAAACTGAGTAAGAAGCATCTTAGAAACATGGGATCAAATATGAAGGTACTTATTTAGTAGTCCTTTTAATCTCTTGGCATTTACCTGCTTAGTAGACTTCCTAGAAGATAATGGTAAAATTTATGCTTTCTCCTTAGAAATGTGTAGAAATGCTGTAAATTTATAGGGGATATTTACAGTATAAATTACTTATTATCATCAGCAAAATGCTGAACCCAGTTTACTTTAGAAATCTCAACTGCTGTCACAATTTTAGGAATAAAGCTGTCTCTTCTGCAAGCCACATCTGGTTATATGACCACATGAATGTTAGTGGACAAGCATTTTGTCCAATAAAAGATAGTGACATGATTCCATACTACTAATATTTTTGTCCTCAGAAAATGAAGGCATAAAATGCATGAGAAAGGTTTCTACAGTTCTGAAGTAATTAAAATTTACTAGGCTTTGATACCTAGTAGAAAAGCATGAATATTGTTTTGAACATCCTTTCAACATAATATTTCTTCCATGCAGATACTTCTGTACATCTTACCAGAATACAAGATATGCCTCAGAAAAAAAGCTGTCAATCCATCATACATTAATGCATAGCATATATTTACATGGTCAGAGGAAAACAGTTAGAAACTAATTAAACCTATGTTATAGGCTAAAGGATGCAAAATAGCCTCAGTCTGGAAATCCTTAGGCATGTTAGAATAGAATGGTACCTAGGCAAAAAGCCGTGCAGAGAGATGGAATAATCTAGCAGTGGCACAACTCTATATGAATTTGAAGTTCTTTAATGACTTCCAAACAAGAGCTCGCTCATATCCTGCGAACTTATGGTGCAGGTAGGTAAAGCTCATAATCTTAATACTGTGTCACATCCAAATTTTTCATCTGACATTGATGCTTTCATTTAAATAATCAGTGAGAAAAGTCACTGTATTAGACATTAATAAAACAGTACAATACTCTTCATTATATTTTAAACATTCTTCAGTATACTGAACTTTACTTGATGCCCTATATGTGAAAATACACAGCACAAAGGAACTTGTTCATGTTCAGGCTCAGATACTAAAACCTACTTTTCTGTGTATGGTAAATGTATGGTGCAGATAGGATACATTTTATCCACATGAGAGAAAGTATTTGACTGCAGATTCAAGAGTTTGGGCTTTTTTTTCCAGTTCTGTCACTAGCCAGTTCATTGATATTAGGAATGTCATTTTGAATCTATATACATCAATTTTCCCATCTGCGGAAATAATAATTATGATATATACCGTCCTTGTATAATGTTTATGTATCTGCTGATGAAAGGATGATAGCATCATTATGTTTAACTGTTAGGAAAGGGAAAGGGCCTCCTCCTCATTTGTGAACTGGATAAACTATTTGGAAGCTGCCATGTCAACAAAGGAGTAATGTTACAGATGGATATACACAGGTACAGCCATGCCAACAACAAGCTGGTTACAGTATGGTGACAAAATCAAGGGATGTGTCAAAAGGTGGAATGATTAATTCACAAAATAAAGATAATCGATGCAATGTAGGTCTAACTCCCATTCTTTCAGAGTTTCTTAAATTCACTAACTGATTTTCTTTTCTTAACTGGGGAGGTGTTGTATTGAGTAACAATAGAAGTGCAATAGTCCTTCAAGAAATGTTATTAAAAATTCAATGAACAGTTTATAACGATGAAACTAGGAAAAATCAGGTATGTACCATGAATTTCTTTCCAATGTAGATACAAATCCTGTGTTTGGAAGTGAAGTAAATCAGCAGAGGTGTCACCACTTACGTGTGCAGAGAGAGCTATTTATCTTAATGTTATCTGCTTCTCTCAAAAATGAACACAAAATCATGAAGGTAACAGTGAATTTCTGAGGTGAAATCCTGGCTTAATCAAAACCAGTAAGCCAGATTTCAGTATGATACATGCATCTAACACACAATGTAAAAACCTTCAAATTTTTACTGTTTTTTTTTCTATTCACAGATATAACACCTGAGTATTTCCCTGTTCTTGCAGTATGCAATCTTAATAACTTTATTTTATTTTTTTTTTAAATTATGGAAACACACATGTAGGCCTGGCTCATCAATGTAATTCCATTGATTTCCATGCCCAAGTGTTTTAAAAATTCAACTAGTGGCGAGTGTGATTAAGAAGAAAATCTGGACCAGGAAAGTATCTGTGTATAATTTTGCATAATGAGAATACTCATGCATGCAAATATGACATATTCTGCAGGATCAGAACTTTTTTCTATTTGTTAAACACAGCTGAAAGATACTGCTTTCCGACCCATGTGGAATGATTATGGAGATGCATATATATTTTTCTATGTATTAGTTAACTATCGAACAGAACATACCTAATCTTTTTGAACAGACTACAAAATGTTAATTTACAAGATGCTGCTTAATTCACTTTGAGGTTATGTATTTTAAAAATGACCTAAATGCAGGTTTTAAAAGGCACTTAGAACTTGCTTTCATTACATTTAGCAGGCTACAGAGAAAAATGATACATTATCTCATGTAATTTCACCATCTGTGTTTTGAATTATGAAAATAATTCAAGAACTATGTTTAACAGATACACAGAAGCATTCCTAAATTTTAAAAGTGCTTAATTTTACAGCCTAATAGTCTTTTAGTAGGGTTTGGGTTTTTGGGGGGCACGTTGTTTGGGTTTTTTTTAAAGAGAAAGCAAGTTAAAAAAACCCAGAAAATCCATCCTGAGACATTGACTTACGTGTAACTTAGATGATACCCACTTGGAACCTTGGAACCACTAGACCCACCACAAGGATTTCTGTCATATGATATGAGTAAATAATAACAAATTTAGGTTTCCTTTGCTGAGAGATATTTGTCAAGTAGCTTCAAAAATATTTCTCAAGTTGTTGCACAGAAATTAATAATGTGCTACTACAGAGTTGTTGCATTGGATGGCAAAGATATGTCTGTAGCATTTTCCCCCAAGACAATCTTTTTTTCCTTGTTTTTTTCCTTCTAATTTGTCTCTTTTTCATTGCTGATTTTTCCACACTTGTGTTCCCTAATAATTTCTTTTACTATGAACACTTCTTGTTTCTGCTCCTCCAACTTCTTATTCCAGCATAAGCTTCCTCTCCCATTCACTCTTAGGCTTCCTTTCCACAGTCACCATTGAGTCTTGTGTTTGTTTCCACAGATCCTTGTCTGATTACCTTTTTCCTCTCTCTCTCTATTCCCTTTTATATCCAGCTATTCCTTGCCAGTATTCCTCAGATTCATCATCTCCTAGTTTAAATCTCCTCCAAATTTGGCCTAGCATACTATTTCGGTAGATCTTGAGTTCAGACTCTTAATCTACTTGTTCTCTGTAGCCTTTCTTATCTTTCACTTCTTTTAATTACATAAGTTCTGAGAGTTAGGACCCATCTAGTGGTCCTTAATCCATCCTCTTTATTCTTACTCATTTCCCCTTTGCCAATTCACATCTTACTTCTTCCCCGCTTTTTCTCTCTGCTCTCAGTGTCAGTCTAGTTGTCAAGTCATTCTAGTCTCTTGTGCCAGCTACGTCAGGGTATTGTTTGCCAAGATAGCCTTAGTTTCTCTCACCTTAACTCCACGTCAGTCTCATTTCTTTTTCAGGTTTTAATTCCAGCCCTCTGCCTCTTCTCTCAGTCTCCTTCCTATAGGAGCTTTGGTTCTTATCCTCTCCACGGTTCCTGTAGCTCAGCTCCATCTGCCACAAAGAGTGTGAAACAAGCAGGCTTTCACGTTCCCTGACCTAGCATGATCTTCAACATTATTTTTAGGAATAGTCTTGCTTAGCTCCATGTAACATCATGGTAAAGTGCATTTCCATGCTGACTGATATTTTAGGGAATATAGCCAAAAAAATCAAGAATGTTTCCTCTGATCATGTAGAAACTTCAACTTGTATATACTTGATCCAAATTTGGACAGATCCTAAAAGCAAGGCTCTGTTACTTCATCGACTTCAAGTCCCCTCTGCAAAGGGCAACAAAAATAGTTCACATATTTTCTTAGAAGTGACCGACCTTTCAGAAAACATTGGCCAAAGGCAGATACTCAGTATGTAAAATTTCATCCTAAATGGTCAAATGTAGGAAAATAGATAAGGAACTAAAAAACAAAAGAAATATTGGGCTTTAATAACCATTGGTGCTAAAAGTTCTGTTTGTAGCTAGAAAAATGTTATATTTTACAGGAATATTTTTTGAGCATTATGTTTATTATTTATTTTAAGTGTGTAGAATGGCAATTAATAAATGTTTATAACTTATTCTTGTAAATGCTTATCTATGTGAAATCCTTCATGTGACTGAGTCACATTTTAGAGTTCAGATTATTCAAGTATGTAATTGTCAGCATGATCTGATTAGAACAGCATCAATGTTTAATAAACAAAGACATTTAGGTTCATTATTTCTGTAATATTTTAAGATTAGTCTCTAGTCCTACCAGTTTGAAGTCAAGGAGATTTACAAACAAAATTAATTATTTGCTTTAAAACAAATAAATTAATCATGAGTATGTTTTGTCTTCAAATCTCCATATGGAAAGGAGATATATCTTCACATATTATGTGGGATTTTGTACAAGATGCTCCTGAGGCTTGTCAATACTATTCAAATACAAGTGTGAAATACAAAAATATAATGTAAAATTGCAATACAATAAATATATTTTTCTTTTAGTGTAAACAATGCAACTAAAAGAAATTTTTTTTTGATCCGACTTCAGTATTGCCATAAGTAACAATATTAAAAAGTAACTTTTCTGAGATTGTAGCATTTACCTTTTTCATAGACCTGCTGAACCTAGCTTCTTTCCAGAGCTTAAATTGATGTAAACGCTTTGCTGCTAAGGATTCGTTCTGGTCACTTTCATTAAAATGTTGACGTTTTTTCTCCATGCCTTCTTATGCTGTATTTACTTTTAAGTAATACAATATGGTAAGAACTTTGAAATAAATTATATCTCCAGACACACAATGTTAGGTGGATCGATAAATGCCCTATGACGTCTACTATACATCATAAAATTTCTATCATAACCTGTTTAACAAAGCTTTTCTTCTTGGACACCAAGAATTTCTTTCAAAGCATTTTACATATTGCATTACTTATCAAAACAGAGGATATGTAAACCTTGACATTTGTTAAAAGACCCAGGCTTTAACCAAAAAAGACCAGAACAAATCAATAGCAGAAAACAGATTAAACAACAGAAAAGTGACTGCTTAGAAATAGAAGCATGTTAACTTAACCCAAGACAAGCTTTCAGCACATACTCAAAAGAAATGGTTATTTGATATATACAGGCACCTGGAAATCTCTCAGACTATACTGGAGCTTCATATAGTCAAATATGACAATTAAATGAAAGTACAGTAAATAACTGTTACAGCCTGTCTTCCAAAGCCTAATTTGGTATAGGAGAAATTAAATTGCTTTTCTTGGCTAAGATTTTGTTCCCATATGAATGGGTATTAGAATAACTGTATATCATGTTAAATTATATTTAATACACTTTCCAGGTTCTATTTAATTCTAGTACCAGTAATGATAAATATTATTATTGCTGTTGTTGTTGTTGTTGTTGTCAAATATATCAGTACTTTATAGAGTAAACCCAATGTAATAGTTCTAATTTATACTTAGTAAAGATAAATATATATGGGCTTGAAACAACGTGAATCTTTCTGTTGTTGCCTTTGGGTAAGGCCCGCTACAAATACACTCATGGAACATAACATGAAAGTATTATGATCATGCTTACAATTATTCATAAATCACAAATACACATGCGCATACCTATATGTGTATGTATGCATATTAATGAAAGATGTGCCTTACAGATCTTTTTATAATTACAGCAAAATATGACTTTAAATGTCACCTTTTATTTTACCAGTCAAAAAGTTCTGATAATAGTAATTTTATTCACTCATATATGCTAATATGTGAACCATTCATTTGAAAGGCACATTGCAGTTTAGGGAAAAATGGAGGTTTTGCAAATCCAAGCTTGCTGTAAAAACTGTTCACATCATCAGTAATGCTGTAAGAGAAAGCTATAAGCTCTCTCAAAAAAACCTATTGAGGTATAAAGTTAGACTTTCAAATAAAGTACACCCTGAAGAACAGTTAAAGGATCTCACAGAGATTTTTAATGTTTTCATAATACCTGGATATCTGACCTTGCAGCACTCCAGGTGTATGCTCAATAAAACATTTTTAAAAATGCAAAATGTTTTCATTTGCTATCAATCATTGTTTTTCAGCGACTCTTTGCTTTAATTTTCTGTACATTGAACTAAGTATCCTTCCCACTCTTTTATTATTTTCTCCCCTTTTCTTAAAATAAAAAATCTCATAAAGCAGTAAAATTGAACAGCTTCCCCTGAGCAGATATAAATGTATTTACATCCAAGTAGAAGTAAAGCACAATAAATATAAGTAAAGACAACAAATATAAGCAAAACAAATATAATAAGGATTCAGTTACCTATTCATTTTAATATGTTTGTTTGTTTAGAAAAACAAGGCTGTATTTTTAAGGAACATTTTGGTCTCTTAATTCAAAGTGACATTGTTATCGCTTACCAGACTCTCTTGTTTTTCCTTATCCCCAAAATTCTAACCATTTTCTAATGGAGCTGTCTTTATTGAATATTTCTGGAGGAAAAAATTGCCTGTTTGAATAATGTAGAATCAGAAAACCTGTTGCAAACACAGGTATTGACAACAAAATAACTGAGTTTTAATTTATATGTAATATTTTTACTTCTTGCAAGACTCTACCTAGATGCTTACTTTATACTTAAGTACAAAGCTGCTCTTAATTCACCGCGAGAGTGTTCATACCTAGATTTTCACTGAAATAGCAAAAGATATGAATTAAAAATAAGCATAGTAATTTGTGGGCACATGTATCATAAATCAGGTAAATCCTATATTTGCAATGCATTCCATTCCTATATTTTCATTTTTCTTTTTGTTTGTTCTTGCATTAAACTCTAAGAGAAAGAACTGCAATAAAAACCTTTCTCATATTTGACTAATACCTTCATTGTAAATGAGGTGTTTCCTTGCTTTATGACACAATTTTTCAATCATCATTATTTAAGCCACCAGTGGTCTGTAAGTATAATGTCTGAGAATTAGGTATAATATGAATAGAAGTAAGCAAACTTCACTATGTCTATATGCCAGTCTGACTCATATCTGTGTCTGAGAATTGTTCTTCAGGTAATAGGCTGTTGGATCTCCATGGCAGTTCTGTCTTTCATCACTCCAGTTAGACCGATAACTGCAACAGCATTGCTGATAATAATACCCATCTCTTAGTACTAGTTAGTAGATAATCAAAAGTGTTTTATCAGAAGAGCAAGCATAATTATGCCCATTTCAAAGATGGGAAGATGGGAGATATGAAGGGAGTGATTTGCAGTGATTTACAACAAACATGTCTTGTAGCTATTTCATTCTAAATTAGTTGATCATTCCCTGCAAAGGTTTTATTTTATTTGTCTGAAAGTGCTGAGAACCGGGTGAAGGATGGAAAGAAATAATACAGAATAGTTTATGCTTTGATTCAGTTTGTCTAGGTTACTACTGTATAGTAAAGTTTAAAGCAGACCCTAGGAAATCTAACCACTTGAGCCTAGATAAAGAAATAGAGGACTGTGACTGTCAGACTTTGAGGTAGCCTCTGATTTGTTAAACTTGCATTCAGGGGAGCAGAGAGTCTACATGCTTAGAGTATCTGGGATTTTTTGAAAATACCTTTAGGCTGAGGAAGTTATCCTGCTCTGTTACTGAGGGTCTACAAATCCTGACCTATGATTCTCACAGGCATCTAAAAAGTTGTTTTGTCAGACAACTTACATGCACTCAATATTAACAAATTATTACATTTTACTCAGAAAATATTTGACCACTGTACCATCAAAACTATGCATAAATCAGTTACAATTAAAAATAAATTAAAAAAAAAGATTGTGAACTTTTGACTCTGAAGTTTAGACAAGCACAATTCATGCTATGACTGCTACGGCTGTTATTCTGACAAAATAAAAGGATATATTAGTAATCTATGAAGACTTTTCACAAGTTTCTTGTAGCAAATTACAGCAAGTCCTTGGGGATTTTTTTATGGAATAATAATATACATTTCACACTAATGGAAGGACAATATAGCCCTTCCAATGAATTGCGTATAGCTATAAGTGGAAAGCCAGAAAACCTACATTTACAGATTTCTGAAATCCATCATGAAGATAATATTTAGCAGTACAGACAGGCTCATAACCAAGTAAGATTGTTAATCCAGAAATAATCCAGATTAGACAGTTAAAATGTGGTTGACTTCCTATTTCGTTATATTGACTCTATCACTTTTAAACTAATTTTCAAATTTATTAATGATGGTTTTGTTTTGGCATTTGTATGTATTCTGTTTTTAAAATAATGTAATAAAAAAATTGTTTTGTCAAAATATATAACTGGTATGTCTAGTTTACCTTTATCATTCATATGTCCTTGAAGATGAGTGTATAGGAAAGTCAGTCTCAAGCATAATTTAGCCCCCAACTTCAAATGCAATAGCTCTTTCCCCCCCTTTTCTTTTAACAAAGAACATATTCCAGTCTTAATTCTTTTTGTTCTTTAACAATGTTTGCAACTTCAGAAAACATCTCTTTAAATTAAAGAACGAATGCATTTTTTTAATATTATTAACATGTTAGATTTATTTTGAAGTTTCACTAAAGTAACCACTTAATTTACTAATTTGAGGGTTTCAGCCTTCAGTGAATACATTATTGTTCCCAGTCAAAGGAATTAATGGAAAGTTTACTACTTGATTAAATAACTTTATTCTTTGCTTTTTAACAAAAGCCTTTCTGCACCAGAGATATCTGCTACCATTTGAGGTGTTAAATAAAAAGATCCAAAGGCAAAGAAACTGAGACTCCTGTAAAGGCAAGACATTAGTATTTTAAACCTTTATCAGGTAGACCTAGAATCAGTTATATATTTTAAGGGAAAAAACCAAGTTACTACATCTGTAGAGCTGTAAGAAAACAAATGGAGATCATGATAAAAATATTTGAAAGCTCTTGATTGCAAAAAGAGAGAAATATTTAGTAAAATACATTTGCAATAATTTAAAACTTCATAAAAAAAGGGAACTGTAGGCTGGGAAAAGCTTCTGACATTTAGATCTAGCAGACTACAGAAAGGCATCTGTGAGAAAACAACGAAGTTCTTACTGTTTGAAATTTGCAGCTATGTTGTGTATATTAGTAGATAGAATTATATTCGGTCATATGATTTAAGCTTTTTTTAAATTTTTTGGGACTATTTATTGTGAGAAATTTAATTTTGCTATTAAAAAGTACTAAAAAGTTAAAATATCAAAAATACTTACTAAAAATATGTACTAAGTAATCTTTTCCTTTGATAGGTGGCAAAAAGATATTTGTAAAATTTTTATTAGATAAGCTAAGAGAGACTGCTAATTTTATATATATATATATATTAAAAAAACCCTGCTGTACTGTTAACATATCATTCCCTTGCAAAGTTTGAGTTGTCTTCCACAGATGCTTTCTTCCTTACAGATGTCTAAGAAAGATATTTCCATCTGTAAAATGTTGGTTTGTGTAAAATAAATATCATACCTTTGGTCAGGTGTACTGACAATTTTATTTCAACAGTTGTCTTAAGTATTTTGTAGAAACTATTGTCTAAATTACTCAAGCGTCTGTATGCATGACAATGAAAGTGTTTATTTCACATATTTCTATGTGTGCTTAAACTTGCTGTGGCACCATTTAGCAACAAAGCTTAAGTATTCCTGGGCTTTGAAAAAAAGAAATTTCTTTTTTATTTGGTCAAATATGGTAAAACAATAACTTGCTAATTAGATATATCTTCTGAACTAGTTCTCCATCCGCTTGAAGGATGAATGACATTACTAGTTTCTAGGTCAAAAGCATTGTTTATTTCTCTGTGTGTTTAAAATATGTTCAAAATGGACATACAGCGGCACTTTTAAAAATATTATAATTTTGTGTAGTAATTTTACTGTTTATTTTGATAAGGAGTTTGTTTTTTAAAAAGTACTACTACCTTGTGAAAATAATTGTATTACTTTAAAAACAGTGAGCGATACATAATTATAAAAGTTGTGTGCTATCAAATTAGACATATTAATGTATATTATTATCTTAAAAATAATATCATGCAGTGAAATTTAGGAAGTTTTGTTTGGTTGGTTATTAATTTCACATGTCTGTTTATTGTTTAGAAAAGAATATATGTACTCCAGAAAAATCATGGTTGGGTCCATCTCGTAAAGAACGGATATCATTTCGAGACCATCCAGTGCAGCTCAGCGGAGGATGGGGAGCAGGCAAAAAAAGGCAAAAGCTTAAAAATATTAGCTGAATATTGGAGATAATTTAGCTAGTTGATTTAATCAAGTATGGAAAGCATATGGAGAGCTGTTTCTTTTTAAGCCTGTGAATATCAATTTTTGGATTCATGTTTATTACCAGGTTAAACAGTTTCAGTTAACTACGTTTGACTTATTTTATTATACATGGTTACAGTGGTTTGGGTTGGGGTTTTTTTGGTGAAAGTATTTTATACCTGTCAATAAGTTATCATAGTTTGTGTTTTCAATTGCTCATATGTTCATGTGGTGTAGAATGCAGAACTGATTAACCCTACAAGGATTGTTGTACGGTGAATAAGTTTAGGCTTGCTTATAAGAACTGCCTGAGATGTGCAAATGTAATAATGGTTCACGCTCATGTGATGTATGTCACATATCAAAACACTGAATTCTCATTTTCTCACAAATAAAATACATGCTTGCAAACTGTTGTGAGCTATAACAGCCAGCAATGCCATTCTTAGAGAAGTCTGTTTAGAATATTTTACTGAAGCAGCAAAAATTCACAGCAGCCTACAAATGGTGGGGATGCACTTATTTTTTTTTAGTAATATGAGAAGTTCTCTAGAGCTTTTGTCCTGAATTATGGTCATGGTATGATAAAGCAACATGTTATAGTTTTATACTTTCAAGGACTTCTAACATTTTCCTAGAGGGTTAAAGAAAAAAATATATTTACCAAGTTCTCATTTTTGTTCTGGGGTAATGTAACATTACATCTACATGACACTGTTAACCCAACTTTATTTGTTCATGTGTCCAGACTCCTTCAGACCCATGTGTAAAAGTTTTGTGGTGCAAAGAAATCTAGAGAAAGAGAAGAAATACTCTTTCAACTATTCATGGGTATCTAGCTCATTACGTCTAGTGAATGCTTTGTCCATCAACATACAGGACAGAAAATGTTCTTTGATTTCAAAGCCTAACATTATTTTAATGTTTTCCACTTTGAGGGTAGAAGTTGTTAATTGTATCTGGAGAAGTCTGTCTTTGGTATTTTCTCATCTGTTTTTGTCCAATATTGTGAAGCCTCAACCCCCTACAGACTGAGAGAGAGGTGGGGAGGGTAATGGGGCTTGAAACTTCAGCCAGTAAAGATCATAAATGCTTATGTGGTGGCTGTTTTTAAAATGTACTTAAATTACATATGACATTATTTTGTGAGGTGCATTTTATGCTAACACACATATGACTACGGATTGAAAGCAGTTATCTCCATTTTTATGAATACTCGCGTTCATTTTCAGATTAAAAATGGCTGATCTCATGGAAAACCTCCAGTAAATAACCTTGCTCGTTTGACTCAGTGTGCTGGTGTTTATTATCATTTTACTTTTGAAAAGTCAGTGCAGCCTACTTCAGAAAAGATTTCTTTACCTTTCTGAGGAATGATGATCAGTGAAGGTTGCTCAGCCTGACTATAGAAATGCTGTGGTTGTCAGCAGGGTATAAAATATCACTAGATGCTTATGTTATCTAATTAGTTTCCCAATGTATGTAGTAAATGTTAAACTGAATTTCCAGATCTGCTATATAATTACTTTTAAATGTCACCCTCAAAGACTGGAGCTTCTGTGGTTTCAATTGTATCATCAAGGATATCAGTTTTGTAGGAAAAACATTGTTAGTTCAAAATGTCTGCCACTATACATGGCAGCATGGTCAGTAAAGAGATACACCACTGTTAGGGGTGTTAACTGGAGATCAGAATGCAAAATCAAGGAGTTCACAGTTTAACACTTCTTGCAGATTATTCCCTCTATTCGTCTAGAGTGTCCATAATATACTGCACATCACCACCACAGTAAATAAGAGATGTTTGTATTTCAGATTTCATAAATCTTTCTATATCTATATCATCTATATTTACCGCTATATCTAAAAAAGATCTGCTGTACAAAAGTCATCATACCTGACCTCTTTTGCTTTCCAGGTGTTTCTGAATGAGAAATACCTCCAAGTCTAAATAAAATGCTTTGGCAACATTATTAAAGGCATTTTATTTTTCAAAGAGAAAATAGTAGCTTTTTAACATATAATTTACTAAATTACAAATTGGAGTCACAATATTCGCTGACATGCCTTCTGAGGTTCATAATATGCTTAGTCTGCTATTCCGTAAGTTGATATCTTCATGCATAGGTTAAGTAGCATACCCAACAGAAATTAAGTTACAAAATATGCCAAAATATGTTGCTGTTTTCATTAAATAACATTGCAATGTGTAATAGGATGATGTCTTATTATTGTATCCAATACATTTTTTACAAATTGCAGTGTTGAAAGTACAGTGTGTCTGGTCAAATATGAATAAAAGTGCAAGGTGCGATTTCTGTTCAAGCTAGCAGAAAGACCTTTATGGCTTTCAGAAATAAAGTGAAGCAACCCTAAATCTGGGTACATGCCTGCTGTTCATAGTCACACCTTACAGTATGCAAGGTCAGAGGTAACATAAATGCTGTACATGGTGACATATTTATGACATCTGCAAAGGGATCTGGACAGGCTGGATCGATGGGCCCAGGCCAATTGTATGAGGTTCAACAAGGCCAAGTGCCGGGTCCTGCACTTTGGCCACAACAACCCCATGCAACGCTACAGGCTTGGGGACGAGTGGCTGGAAAGCTGTCCTGCAGAAAAGGACCTGGGGGTGTTGGTTGACAGCCGGCTGAATATGAGCCAGCAGTGTGCCCAGGTGGCCAAGAAGGCCAACAGCATCCTGGCCTGTATCAGGCCAGCAGGATAGTGAGGCCAGCAGGAGTAGGGAGGTGATCGTGCCCCTGTACTCGGCACTGATGAAGCCGCACCTCAAATACTGTGTTCGGTTTTGGGCCCCTCACTACAAGAAGGACATTGAGGTGCTGGAGTGTGTCCAGAGAAGGCCAGTGAAGCTGGTGAGGGGTCTGGAGCACAAGTCTTCTGAGGAGCGGCTGAGGGAGCTGGGGTTGTTTAGCCTGGAGAAGAGGAGGCTGAGGGGAGACCTCATCGCTCTCTACAATTACCTGAAAGGGGGTTGCAGAGAGGTGGGTGTTGGTCTCTTCTCCCAAGGGACTAGTGACAGGACAAGAGAAAATGGCCTCAGGTTGCACCAGTGGAGGTTCAGGGCGGATATTAGGAAAAATTTCTTTACTGAGAGAGTGGTGAAACACTGGAACAAGCTGCCCAGGGAAGTAGTGGAGTCACCATCATTGGAGGTGTTCAAGGACCGTGTGATGTGGCATCGTGGGACATGGTTTAATGGGCATGGTGGTGTTAGTTGATGGTTGGACTTGATGATCTTACAGGACTTTTCCAACCTTAGTGATTCTGTGATTCTGTGACATGAATTTTTCAAGCCCTGTTCTGTGCAGCATAAAACTGTTTCATACTTCCTTTGTGTATTTCTCAGGTTTTCTTTTCCTTCCCTCTTATTTTTTTTCATTTTCTTTTCCTTTTTTTTTTTTTAATTTTTCCTTCTCTTCTTTCTGCCCTCCACTGCTATGCCCCGATACAGCAATTCCCATTTAGGACAAGAACATATTCTTGAAAGTAAATTTCTCTGGCAACCTGTTCTGATGTTGGAGCTGCTGTGAGTCACAGTGATGGCCCAGAAAAACCTGCACCACAAATCCCTGAAACTGCATGTTTCTAGATGTGCTGCTGCCTTTGTGGTGCTCCAGACCTCTTCGTGGCTTACTTGCCTCATCTCCTCAGCGTTTTTTTATGTTCCCTGTAGATCATTTAACATAAAGGAGAAGGGACTTCATGTGAATAAGCTCTTTTAAAAATCTTCCTTGGATGTATGAAGCTCAAGTCTCAGAAATGTAAAAAAAGCACTCATTCAAAATTAAGAATGAAATAACCAAGGTGCATTTATGCGTTGATCCTTTGATAGGTGTCATTCACCAAAACGATTTGAAAAGCTTTCTGCAAGCTCTCCTGAACAGATTCTTGGAGTGTCTTTTCCTGTGCAACTTACCTGAACGTCTGCACACTAGTTCTTTAAACCCTCCGTCATCTGAACTGTGGTATAGGAGCATCATTACCTGCTGCAGCAGAAAAAATGCTCCCCAAAATGTGTATTCTGAATGAGAACGAGGTGTTAATGGTACTCAGATAACCCACACCTGAATGACAAAACACCATGAGGAAATGTTTCTCACTGAATAATGGACAGATTTTCCTGCTTGCACGTTTAGATACTCTTAAACAATAATCATGCTGACTCATTATTGCTCAAATAGATTTCTTGTTTTAAGAGATCTTTAAATAGCAGGGAGACAATGTATCTGTAAGATAGACATTGCTTTGATGCAGGGTGAGTTGGTGTCACATTTTGACTTAGTAAATCATTATAATTAATTGTTAATAATCCTATTATTCAAACATGCATTCATTAAAGGAGCATCCGCTATACGTAATGTTTACGTTTTTCAAAAATGTGCCACAAGTGGCATCCAAATCTGGCCTCAGACACATGGGTGCAAAAGTGCCGCTTGGTCTCCCACTACAACTGTTGTATGCACTATGAGGGATATATTGGATTAATATCCTTTTTATTTTAGTGTCATATCATTATGATAATGCCAATGTATATTTATGGAGATACAGTCTTTCATTGATACACACTGAAGTTACTCCTATTAGCATTAATGGAAGCCAGGCTAATATTCTGGGACATTGCAATATCTTAATATGCTTTTCTGTAATGAGAAAAACACGTATGAAAAGTTGTTATTACCACATGGCCCCAAAAAGGCAGGAAAGGAACTCAACCATATTATAAAAGATTGATATCACATCTGAGATCCAAGCTGTTTGCACTTAGCTGTACAAGCTGAAAAAAAAACAACTTACATCAGCAAACTTTGTTGCTTTGTTTATTTCTTTTTACAGTCATAAGTGAATAACAAATTAACTAACTTTGTTTTTCATAGGAGTTGTGAAAAGCATAGGAGTTTTGGCTAGTAGTCTGTGGAAAGCAGACAAATCACAGTCGCTGCTGATTTCAATGTTGCATAAGGTCTTAGAGAATGGAAATCTTGGCCCACAGTGAACTACTGCAGCACTTGTAAGAGCTTGTGTGATATATATAAATGAAAGTGGGATGCCAACTTGTCATGGATATACCTGTGGCTAAGTAGGAATGGGACACCTCTTTCGTCTCACACAGAGGCAGAAAAATGTGCCTAGAGTAGGAAGAGAGACGTAAGTGTGGCCTGCAAGTAACAATACAGATCAGTCTAAAGCAGCTGTTGGATCTTGTGGAGAACTGTTTCCCTGGTTTTCAAGGTAGATGGCGGACAGGAAAGTGCTGACCACATTTCCCTGGATACATCCTCAAGGCACTTTCTGAGTGCCAAGTTGTGCTGAGGATTTGTTAGCACTAAAATCCCTACTGGAGAGGCATTCATGAAGTTCCACAATGGCCGATGGATGGGGACTGGGTTTTCAAAGAGATTTTTAGGAGAAATATTGTGTAACTGCCCCAGACTGGCCATCCGTACAAGGACTGGAAGTTGGAATGAATGACATCATAAACTACACTGTTACTTGCAGAGCAGTTGGACAAACGGATTGTTCTTCATGAGCACAGGTGGACTTCCTCCATTATTTTGGTGACATAGATGCTGACACAATAGGATAGTACATACCTATCTGCCGAGGACTAGCATTTGTTCCTCTCCTGGTCTTCACCTGAATGATGGATAGATTTGTTTGGAGTTAGCAACCTTTTCTTAGTTTCTTAGTTGATTGATTGCTGTTTATATAGCTAGTTATTTTTTTGCATCAAACGCTAAAGAAGCCCAGATAACCAGGTAGATGCAAAACTACTTCTGGTTGAAAGGCGATTGATACATCTTTAACAATAAGCAGATAAGAGCATTTTATATTGGTAACAACCAATGCCGGTTTCATAAAGTTAAGAAGTGATAAAAGTATGTTTGTTAATAGCTGAGGGTCGGGTTTTCTTTATTCCTAGTGCATTCATTTGCTAAATTACTCCTAGACAAAGAAACCAGAGGTTAGCATTTTTTTTTTTTTGCGAGGCATTACTTCAAGCCTGAACGCAAATAAACACCACCAATTAGCTGATCCACAGCCAACGTGCCCTCCTGAGGTACAAGACAGCTTTTTAGGAGAGCTCGCTATAGGCATTTAGTTAAAATTCTAATAAAGGATAAATGCCTCTATTTCAAGTCAGCTTCATTTCTGTGCTTGTGAGCCACGCTCTGAAAAGGAGAACGTAAAAAAATACAAGCAGCTTTATTTTCCTGCTACATTTCGGTCATTAGTTGGGAACTGTCCCTTCAAAATTGCATGTTTTCTGCCACCGTCACCATGTGTAGGAGGTTCGAGAGGTTATTCATTGCAAGAACACAAGTCAGCCATAAGCTTGACTCTAATTTGCCGAACATGTTGTCATTGGCGCGATTTAATACCGTTCTCCAGCAATTTTCCTTTAAACGACAATTTCCTTAATGTGAGAAAAGGCGGCGTGCCGCAGGACAAAAAGCACGGCTAGGGGAGCGGCAGGAGAGAAGAAAATGCACCGACCACGCAGTCTCAATAAGTGGTAATTTCTGGTGGCTTTTTCTCTTCCGTCGCAGTTTATTCTTAATTTGCGGCTTCTGTGAAAACTACCGCGGGGCGAGGGAGGGCGCTTCGTGCCGCCGAAGCCGGTGTCAGCCCGCGGGAGCGGCAGCCCTGCGCCCCGGCTCCGGAGGGGCACAGGGGCATCTGTGTGTGTGATATCCTTACGTACGCTCCTTTCCCATTTTACGAGCAACGGCTTCATTCTTCGTCGCGGTTCAGCCCCCTTGATTTCTGCGCGGCTTTCGCCTGAGTAAAAGCCAATAGCGGAGACCTGCGTTTTACGCAGCCCCTTCATGTGGATGCCGTTTTCACTCGCTTTTAATTGCGGGTAACGTCTCGGGAGGTTGTTGCGTTCATGCAGTGCGCGGCTTGGCCGTGTGCCGGGTTAAGCTCAGAGCCTCGACCAGGGCGGTGCGGGAAGGGCTTGTCCCTGGTCTGGAGGGATGCGCTGGCCGCGGTGTCCTGGGGTCCAGGCGGCGACCTGCCTGCTCGTCGCGGGTACCGCTTACCCTGCGAGCAGGGGGCGAGGTAAGGCGTCACGCTCACACCACCTCCGCTTTACCTGATTACTTGTTAACACTCCCCCTTGCCCCAGCACAAAAGCAGACACAAATAAGTGACTTTCCTGCTGGGTCACGTCCCCGCCCCACCGCCCATCGCTGCCTGCTACCCTCTGGAAACAGCCACCACACAAGCGGGCTAGGAAAAAGCTCTCTGGCGCTGACATATGCCAGGTACGGGTTTTGTCAGGAAAAGTGAAATACTCCGAAGCAATTTGTAATACAGTGGATTAATTTTGATTGCCCGGGGTAGAAACAAAAAGAAGACTGTCTCTAACCCTAGACTGGGGGCTGGCTTTATTTGCCAATATCAATATTTGTGTGGAAAGCTTAAAATATGTTGTTTTTCCAAGAGCTGAAGTTTTAAAAGGGGAGGAGGAGGAGGAGGCCCGTGGATGAAACATTAGCAGCATATCGGTTAACCACTAAGTCCTTTTTTGTATTCATCTAGCCGTTTCTGGTAAGAAGGGCAGAGAGTCTCAAAACTCGAGGATAGATGCTCCTTAATGCACGCTAGCGTTTCAAAAGATACAGGCAGCTCTCAGCAAAGGACAAAATAAGGCTGAGACTGTACAGAGCCGGGTGCTGAAAGACCAGAATAAAATTGCTGTGTGGCTTTCAGGATCGCTGAATTACACATTTTTTAATCGGTTCTAGCACACATCGCATTGAAGGAAAAAAAAAAAAAAAAAGCAACGGTTCTTTCAAACGAGCTAGCCTTGAAAACCAGCAGTCCCTGTCAAAGCAGCTCAATGCATCCGTTTGTTAGTGCCGCCAGCTTGAACAGGGATCTATTTCTTAGCCCCTGTCCCTTCTGCCTCACACCTTCCTTTAGCTTCGTGCTTAGAAACCAGAATGTCGACCCATATTTCATGCCTTAGAAGAAATCAATTCATCTGAGATGACAAGGCAGCCCCCCACACACTCTCCAGGCCCCTCGATACATTCAGAGCTTTGGGGTCGCTCCGGTAATGTAGCCCGTATATTTTTGGAATTGTCCCGATATTAATCAAGCTGCCAGCAGGGAAGACCGCGTAACTTGCAAAGGACTTTTCTTTTGGTTTGCTCGTTTGCAGAGGTGCGCTAATGCTCAGTGCTCTACAGTCAGAGCTCAGTCGGTTCGCGATGGGAGAGCGAGAAGCCGTCGTTAGTAAAAACACCCAGCTTTATTTAGTTAGACTTCTACACTTAAAACTCCTAATCAGCTTCTTTGGGGGAAACCCCCTCCTTGGAAATAAATTCCCGAGGGGAGGGGGAGAAGCAAATGTTCACCCGCAACATACTGCATAACATACTAATGAGCTGCTTTTTCACGTTTGGATTTTTCTCCTAAGGCGTCTGTTTCTTTGGTACGAAGAATGGTGTTTGTATTTTGCCTTGCGTGTATCTCTCTAATTTGTTGGCAAGCACGGCGGAGCGTGCGGGGGGAGGATTTGGATTTCAAAGAGCAGATCCAGCTGCTGGAGCACAAGCCCGGCTCGGCTCATTCAGCCGGCAGGTTTGTCCCCCCGTAAAGGCGGGTGGGACGGACGCCTCCCCCAGGAGCCGCGCCACCTCCGGCTGCAGGCAGGGGAAGGCTGTGCTTGTCTTTCCTCTGTTCCCGAGTGGGAAGCCGGATCCTACTCTTACACGAGGTGCGGAGCAAAAAACCGCATCCGAGGAGCATCTTCAGGAGCAGATCTCCTCTTCCTGCTAGTGCCAAACTGCACGGGGCTTTGAGTCCCGCGGCCCAACTTTCAAATCCTTTCTAAACTTGATAAAGGGCTACAACAGCAGCTCGATAAAGCATAGATTAAATTCTTGTAGGATTTGTTTTTATAGCACATGTGTAAGTAGGATTCATTATAATTTGAACTAGATCAAGATAAGAGATTAATGCTTTTATAGAGCATCTCTGCTGAGATTTCCTATGGGGCTAAGATTAAATCCACATACTAAATATTATCTCGTTCCGTTTTGTGTTGAAAGAAACGTTAGACGGTTTAAGAAGAGTCATTACGTGTTGCAAGAAGAAAATTGTCGAGGTTCGTCCAGCTCTGACAGCAATCCCACTTTTCTAACGGGCGGAGAGGGACGGGGGAACCTTCCTATTCACCAGTTTCTTGTCTTCCCCCTGATTATGCCTTTGAGGCACATGAAATCCTCATTTTATCTGTGCAGGTGTCATACAGGAAAGCTCCCAAACAGCTGAGGTGCTGTCAAAGAGCCAAACTGCAGGAACCGTGAAATGATTGCTGTCATGACGTTTTGGCTGGTTTGTGGACAAAATCTGGGAGCGCCTGAACCTCGAATCTGGCTGGGAAGGGCTCCAGGCTCGGGCCCTGCGGAATGAGAAACGACACTTCACTGTCCCTGTGCGCACTTCTAGGGGATGAGCGGGGCTCAGCGGTCTTGTCCTCTGCCCACGCCGAACTGACATTAAATTACCGAGTAGAAGAGTAGTCGATTTGCTCCTACACTTTCACTTATCTCTGAAAATACAGATCCCAGGCTTTTGGTAAAGTCACTCCAAACAACGTCAATTAAACACTTCCCCTCCGAGCGGAAAATCTGAAGGCTACCCACCTACACCAGCACCGATTCTTGTTTGTTTTCTTAGGTGAACAAAACCTGCCCTTTAGGAAGAAAGTTCTTTAAACAGGGGTTGGACGGAGATCCGAAGCGCAATCGTCACTTTTACTTATTAGGATAGTGATGCTTAAGATACTTAAACAAAAAAAAAGGTCTAACTGCCCCCAAAACTCAACTTCTTTCAGTGTTCATTGAGATGTATGGCACATTTTTTTCGCTGGCAGTAAGAATACTTCACATGATTCTTCTCACAAACAGGATGTCTGGAAAATTATAACTCTGCCAAGCTAGATTTTGAATCTGTAATTTGCAATTTGCCACATTCCGCTGGGAGGGAGATGTGGAGCGAGTCTCGGAGTGTCTTTTTACACCTTCTCTCGCCTCGGCAGGTCAGGTCGCTCGTTCCCAGGACCGGGCGACGGAGACCGGGGCGCTCCTCTCTCGGAGGGTCTCTTTGTAGCCTAACTCCTGAGCCGACCTAATGCAATAAAATCTCTGGGTCTGAACGTGAAATGAGCAACTAGGTAAAGCCTCAGCAAAGAAAAGAGAAGGCTTATGGAAATACTGAACCATTTGGGCACCTGTTTTTCGAGATAGCCAGTTCTCTCCGTATTTCATGGACCCTCCTTCCCCCCGCGGCTGTTGGGGTACTCGATCCCATTCAAGGAAACCCATCGTTCCCCTTCTTCCCCTGCTGCCAGCCCTCAGCCGCCCCTCACTGCGGGGGCTATTCCCCCGCGGGAACACCCAGCTCTCATCTTCATAGCTTCCACTTCCATTTTCCTGGATAACTGAAGTGTGTGTATGTGGAAGGAAGCGAATAATACCCCCAAAATTCGTTTAGCCCAGTCCCAGGTAGCGGTGATTTCTTCCCATTCAGTCCCTAAATAAATTTCGTGTTGTAACTTTTCTGGAGGGAAGAGAAGCGTTGGTGTAAAATAGATTCAAAAATAAAATCGTCTTCTCTGTGCCCTGTCATCCATGGTCAAAAACCGGTACTAGAAATGGGGAGGAGGGACGGGGGGGTGGGGATTCCTGGGCATTTGGAAGGGAGATCCTCGCCCGTATTGATGCCGTTCTCACTTTTATTTAAACAAACGCAAGAATTTGATGAGAACTGTTAAGGAGATTCCCTCAAACATGTAGTAGCACCGTTTCGGCTGGAAACTGCCATCCAGAGCAGCATCGGCAGCACCGGCTGGGGACCCAGGAACGACCACCCTGACCAGGGCGGGTTGTCTCCTACCGTGCGGGTCCGGCACCGGACTCGCACATCTCTTTTCCTTAATCCGTTCGCTTTTAGGCAGGGAGAAGCTTGCAATTATTGCGGGATCCTCATTCCTACGCTCGGGTCTGTAACTCTGAATCCAGGAAGGGGAGGAAGGCGAGGGCGGAGGGGGGAAGGCAACCCGCCTTCCCCGCAGGAGAGCCCCGCCGGTGCCGAGGCGGGGAAGCCTCCCGCGGGGTGCGCTCCCGGCTTATCTCGGGGGACACACTTCCCCCGAGGAGCTCCTATGCACTGCAGGGGCGAGCTCCTTCACACCACCTCTGGCCACGAAACGTCTCTCCATCACACATAACACCCTTTCACAGAAGGTTTAGGAGATACTCCATCTCTGGAAACACAGCGGCACATCTGCACGCAGCTCTTAATAACCGGGCTGCCAGGCGGAGGGAATCAGTCCCTGAAGAAAGATGCTTTTCAAAGCTGTCTCACCTCAGCACAGGATCTTTTTTTTTTTTTTTTTTCCTTTGCCGCCTTCTCCCCCGGGATCTGTCCAACCCCTTTTAAATGGTTTTAGCCCGCTGAAGTCAGCTTTCTGTTTTCAAGCTTTTAAGGAGAACGAATGCCACACGTGGCGCCAATTCTCCCCTAGGTTACATCTCTCTTTCCCTTTGAAGTCCGCTGGGTTGCACAGAGGTAAATGAGAGCAGAATTTGGCCCCTGGAGCTAACAATGATGTGGAACCACTCTGATTTATTTTTATTTATTTATGTATTTGTTTATTTATTTATTTTTCCTTGGGAGGAGGGACGGATTTTAAGATCCGGTTATAATTTGCGTTGCTCTCTATCTTTAATGCTCAGACATTGTAGGCGCATATATAAATCACGGCGCTAATCTCGTCGGGGAGCGCTTTGCTAAGACGGGGCGAGAAGCGAGTGGAGTCACCACTGGGGTGCAGATGCTGCGGGAGGGGCCTTTTTTTCTCAGCGGAGCGGAGCGGGGCGGGGGGAAGAACACAGAGGACGCGGCAGCCTGTCCCGAACCGGGTCCCCAGACGAGGCCGGTGCTTCCACCGCCCCGCGGGCTCGCCGCTGCCGCCGGGGTGGCCAGGTCCGCCCGGGAGGGAGGGGAGCTGCGACGCTGCCGGGGTGCGCGGCCGCCCGAGGCCGCCCGGCAGGGAGCGAGCGCCGTCGCCGCCGAGGCGGCTCTTCGTCGCCAGCGCGACACGCGTGTCCCCGCGGGCGGGCACCCCCGCTTCCTACAGCCCCTCTAGAAAAAGCCCTGCTGCTGCGGGAGCTCTTGGTTTTTTACGGGCACATGAGATGCTCCTTGTCCTCGGCTCCCCTGGAGTTTAATAGCTGCCTTTAAAGAGGGACATTTATTGGGATAAAAGTGGATTGCAAGCTGCAACGACGTTGCATGTGTCTTTCATTTAAAAGGCACCGAGAGCGCCTTTTTTTTTTTTTCCTCTCTCTTTTTTCCCTCCCCCAAGGCATTTACTGCTTTTAAGGCATAGTCACAAACAAGCTGCCGAAACGCCGGCACACGGAGATGCGGGCGGCGGGGGCACTGGGCAGGGAGAGGATCTATTTCCCTGGGTCTGGAGCAGGCGTTGCTCCAAAAGGTGCAAGGAGGAAACGTGCCGGTTCTTCAAGAACAATCCACGGGCGGGAACTGCCCCTGGAGCGCCTCCCGGGGCCGGGTCCTGCCCCTCGCCCGGGCGAGGCAGCGGCTGACCCCCGCCGCACCTGGCCGCGCACCGCGGGCACCGCTCGCCCTCCGCGCCCCTTCGCCTTCCCCTTCTCCCGGGAGCTTGCAGGAACCGCCTCCGCCTTTCCCTCCCCACAGGCGGGCAAAGCAGCGGCCCCGTCCCCGTAAAGATCCCCAACCAACCCCAAGCCCCCGAGCGCCACCTCTGCGCTCTCCCCCGGCGGGGCCGAGCACCCCCGGGGGCGGCAGCGGGGGCCGGCGGGGCAGCCTTCCCGGGCTCCGCGCCTCCCGCAGCCGCAGGCCGGTGTCGGAGGCAGGCAACGCTGGAAAACGGGACGGAGATGCGGAGGTGGCAGCCCGGCTCTGAGGGACGGCAGGGAAGGGCAGGCTGTGCGTGTGCGTGCGCCGGGTGATGCCCGCAGCTACTCGGCTCAGCTGAAACAAGCATCCCTCGCCTAGCTACCCCTTTCTCCGGGAAAATACCAAACTAGAGACCAGCTGAAGAAGGAGGGGAGCTGCTCGCCGGGACATACGCTGGACCTGAGCTGGCCTTCTCTTCACCTTTGGCTGGGTTCACAGGAAAGCTCTCTAAGACACTCAGCAGTCCCGGCTGGCTAGTACTGCACCTATGCTTCAGCCGCTCAGTAAATCTTCACTTCTTCTCCCCCAACATGGGGGAAGGGCCCACTGAACTGATTTCTAAAATAGCCTTAATAGAACAGACAAGCTCTGGCCCACGATGCTGAAATACTAATCTGAAGTGACTGCAGACTGGGTTTTACTTTACTCCGATGAGTACTACTTTCACCGGGAAGCAGGGAGCAGCTCTTTTCCATAATTTGGGCCTTTTCTAAATAGTTCCCTATCTCTCTCCTGCCTGTGTTTTAAATCCTGTCTGTGTGCGAAAGGACCAAGGAATTCAACACTTCAAAGCTCACACTTTGGGTGAAAAACACCCGCTTTTTCAATATCCATAGGAATGCATGCATATATGGCTCATTTCTTTTTCTTTTTCTTACCCAGAACTCTGTTTTAATACTTTCATTTAAAAACTGTATTTTTTTTTCAAGTCGGTGGTGATAATATTTCAGGAGATTTAAAATAAAGGACCCGTTTTAACCCCTTTGCACACACTCACACAGAAGCAGACTGAAGGTCTGTTTGATCGCAGCCAAATTCTCTTTTAGGCCGGTTTCTGATGTGAGAGATTTCTAGTTTTAAGTTCCTCTATTTTCCATCCCCTCGACACAAACAACTGCCTATAGTATTTCTTTCTCTCTAAGTCTAGGACCAAACTTCTGAGCTGTTTAATAAAGAAGGAACACCAGTTCTTAATTTTACAGGTTCAGAGAACAGGACTGCAGCTACCGAGGTATCAGTCAAATTGATTGAAGAAGATCCTTTACTTGAGGGTATGTGCCCCTGAAATTACCTTGCTCTAAGCCTCTTGGGGAGCTGTGGGAGAGGGAGGGAAGCAAGGGATTACTCTCTTTCCAGGATCCCTGGAGGAATGTGAATAGGTTGCAGAGGGGAAATGTCCTCTTCATGGGTCCTCCCTCCCTCCCTCCCTGTCTCCCCTCACCCTCCTTGCACGCCTCTGTGTGTGTGTGTGTGTGTCTGTCTGTCTGAAACGGATCCATCTGTCGAAAACGGGCCTGGAACTCCCTCCTGTGTTGGGATTAGGTCTTGGGGGACCTGGGGTGGAGTTACATTGCTTGCCTATTTTCATATTCATTAGAAATGGGAGGTTGCATAAGGAGCCCTGCTGAGCTTCAAGATATAAAAGCAACTTCGGTTTCCCCCTTTCAAGACAAGACAAATCAAAAGCTCGGAGGCAAAACAGCTCCCTGAGCTCTGAACGTCTTTCCCTCCCTCCTTCCTTCCCTCCCATCCACTCACCCACTCTCCCTCCCTCCCCTGCTCACAGTCCAGCCTCTGTCTAGGGAAGAGGCTCCCAAGCAGCCTTAGATGATTATGGATTTTCTGAGCGAGAAGTTTGCCCTGAAGACCCAGCCGAGCAAGAACAGTGACTTTTACATAGGAGCAGGAGGCACTTTGGAGCATGTTATGGAAACTTTGGACAATGAGTCCTTTTATAGCAAAACATCAGGCAGCAAATGCGTGCAGGCCTTCAACCCTGTGCAAAGGGCTGAGCATCATGTGAGGCTGGAGAGGACATCACCCTGCCAGGACAACAACGGTGAGTTGCCATCCCAGCGTTATTCTTGCTCCTGCTCTTTGCCCTCCCTGGAGATGTGCAGGGGAGGCCAGGGCTTCTCCTGCCTGGGGAGACCAAAGGCAGCTGGGCAGCCTTCGGGTGCTGTCATGTGAGGGGCTGTCAGGTAGCAGTAAATAATAATAATAATAATAATAATAATAATAATAATAATAATAATAATAATAATAATAATAATAATAACGCTACCACCGGGAAAAGGCGATCGCCTACTCCGAAGCGCTCTTTTCCTTTCGGTGCTGCCCCTCCTGCCCGCCCTGTCGGCCCCGGGCCGGCGCCCTCGGCTTGCCCCCGCCGCCACCACGGGAGCGGCGGGGCGCGGAAAGCGCAGCGCAGAGCGCGCAGGCACAGCCCGGCCGGCCCCGGGGCCGCCGCCCGGGGGACCGGTAGGCCGGCGGGGGAGAAAACGGACGGGGAAGGGCCGCCGCACCCCCCCGGCCGCCCCCCGGCCGCCCCCCGGCCGCTCCGTGCCGCTCCCCGTGGCGCCGAGGCTCGGGGCCGGCGTGCGGCGTCCGCCGCGCCCGCTGCGGGCAGCGGCGCTTTCACCCAGCAAACTCCTCGCAAAACGCAGCCCCGGGTGTCGGTGGCCGCGGAGCAGCGGGCACGTACGGCTCTCGGCCGGCGAGGTACCGTGACAGGGTGGGAACGGACGGTCACTTGGTCACGTTTGGTTCTCTCAGATAACTCTCCGCGAGGATAGTGGGGTTGTTTTTGCTGTGTTACCGAATAATGCATAATAGTGATTCTTCATACTGACGGAAAACGACTTAGGTAATTCAAACATCAGTGTTAAATAGTGCTTTTGTCCAGCTGATCGGCAAGGAGAACGTGGAATATTTTATTTCATAAACATTTAATTTTTTCCCCATTGCTCCCACATGACGTAAATCATGTATAGAAAAAATAATTTAAAAAATCTTTTCCTAGCAGAATCGGAGAATATGGTTGAGAAGATCAGCTGCAATAATAAGACTAACATTATCTTACATTTTTTGGCTTCATATAGGCATTGAAGTATTTTTTTGAGAACATTCTTTTTGTATGAAACAGTTCGCAAGAAATAATGACAGAATTCTGCAAGTGCAACTGAAAAAAACCTACGGAGTATTGATTTATACACTGAAATTTTTCTTAATTAGTTCATTTAATGTGTGCCTTGGGGGCTTTGGGGCATTTCCTATCTATGTATGTATTGATGGTAAGTATCTAAAATTGTGTTTGGTTAAAATCAGCTAGGACTGAAAGAAAAGAAATTACTGAGAATGAGAGAAAATCAAAAGCAAGCTTCTTATCGTATGTTACATGCCATCTTTGTAGATCCTAATTTCAGTAGAGTTTTAAATTTTTTCCGCCTGCTTCTGAGAGAAAAAAAATGCCCTTTCAAATCTTGTAACATATCGTATGACTTTTTTCAGTGATGTGCGATGTGTAAAAACAGAAAAAATAGGAAATGTTTTCATTTCTTATTAAGAAGCTAGAGAGGAATATTTCTTATCTCTACCACTCAGATTTTACCTAAAGACAAATAGTTCCTGCAATCCTTATACAAAGGATATGAAACGATCGCTTTTAATAAGTTAACATTTTGCAGAAACTCTTTGTATTTTGTAACCATAACAAACTTAATTGGAAACAATTCCACTTTACAAATCCAAGAGAAGGTATATGGAATCTTTTGAGTTTGTGAAGTTAATTTTCAGTTTCATTTGCTTCTTGATTTGTCAGTTTACAAGTATTTGCTTTACAGTTATTTTGTATTTTCATAGAAATAGAATTTTTAAAATCTGCCTCCAAGTTTAAAGGCACATTTGTCAATAGCTTTATGCCACTTATCTTACACAAAAATCTGTTTTGGGCTAATACTCCTTATCTGTGCAACTCTAGTTGAAGCTGATTTCATGGATTATTAACTACTTTAGTGGCAGAGTAAAAATACTCAAGCATTCTCATGTAGTCTCCTCACACTGAAAGATTTCAGATGATATTTTCAGATACAATTCTCAGTTAAAATTCAACGTGATTTAGTACTTTTACTCTGTTTGTGGTTACTATTACCGATTTCTCTTCCACTATCTTGTACAGAAATATGCAGCCACATAGAATCTTGTTGCTTGTGAAACTGTTTTGTATGAATCCGCGAACCTAAAGCCCCCCCCTTTAACTAGTTATTTCCCTCCCCCACCTTGTGTACAGTGAACTATGGGATTACTAAAGTGGAAGGACAGCCTCTTCACACAGAGCTGAGCAGGCCCATGGACAATTGCAACAATCTGAGGATGTCTCCAGTGAAAGGGATGCAGGAGAAGGGGGAACTGGATGAACTTGGTGATAAGTGTGACAGCAATGTCTCCAGCAGTAAGAAGAGGAGACACAGAACAACTTTCACCAGTTTGCAGCTGGAGGAACTGGAGAAAGTATTCCAGAAAACTCACTACCCTGATGTCTATGTAAGAGAACAGCTAGCTCTCAGAACAGAGCTCACTGAGGCCAGAGTCCAGGTAGGAACCAAACTTCAGCATTTCCATGACAAGCTGTGAATTGTAGGAACTGGTAAATGACACTCTTGGGGATTGTACAAAAGCCCATAAAGCTAAAGTAAATAGCTCGTTTTGCTTTATTTCTTTATGGATATGAGCTGTTACGCTGCAGTACTAAAATAACTTGTTAGTTTTTTAAATAACTTGTGTTGCTGTTCTGGAAACTTGTTTAAACGATGAGAAAACATCATCAATAGTAAAGCAGTCTTGATCTCTGGTAGTCCTGTTTTACTGTCAGAATTCCAGGCAATGAATACATAAAGAGTTACATGTAAAGATCCCGTTAAAGAGACGTGTTGCATGTAGTTCAGACTCATGACGATGCAGAACTCGGATGCAGAGGATTCTGGATTCTGTGTGTGTTACGGCATGAAAAGTACAATCTAAAAAGTAAATAAATTCCTTGTTTAGATCCAAAGAGCATGCAGTGAAACTGCACACACATAGATGGGTATAAATATATATAAGTCTGTGTGTGTTTGCATCTGTGCAGAGCAGGACATAATCCTTTCATCCCTGGTGCATGGAATGAGGTTAAAAATCACAAAATTGGGAAGTGCATTTGCTGGGCTTTAAACTTGCATAACTGATGGATAATGTTATTCTAATTTTTGGAATGAAACATACCGTTGACCACTTAGTGCAGTATTTAAGTATGTTAACTGCGCACAAAGTTGATTCATTCAGTATGTGCTCGTACAGTAATCTCAACAATATTTATGGCTTTGCATGTGTAATGGTGAGAAAAGACGCTAAATATCCAGGAAATGCAGCCCTTCCCCCGTTCAGACATCTTCCCTTAGAAAAGGGTGTGAGTTGCATTTTGTGAGTTTATCCTGTTTTTAGAGATCTTCCCCATTCTGGTAATACCATTTCAATTTAGGGAATAGCAGTCCTGTCGATTCTTACAGACTGGGATTAATTTTTTTAATTTAGTGACTTGAATATGATAACAACTTCACAACTTGTAATTAAACACATACTCACACATGCGTATAAAGAAATAGACATCAGTGCACATGCATACAACTGAAATTAAACCAGGATCACTTTCAGAAACAAACTCAGCTAATTAATTTTATAAAGAAGTGTTCTTTTCATGTCTATTCAACCAGACAGCATATTCTCTGTTGTCACTGGAAAAGAGAGTCCAAAATCGTGTGTCAGTTACATCGATATGATATCAGTGATGCCGATGGAATTTAGTTCAGTGGCTTTTAACTCTTCAGACTCTGTGCAATCCCTCTCCCTCTGAATTTGGTGCAGTTTTCCAAGTATGACTTCCATCCATTAGGATTTAGTCTTGACTTAAAAAAAAAGCTTGCATACTGTTAAAACACTGTTCTTACAATTGCATAATTCCGGAATAATGAGAACTACTCCAAGAATAAATTAATATTCAGAAAAGGGAGGGTAGAATTGGGCTAAAATGTGTCAGCTGACTTTTTATGACATTTTTTCCTAAGTTTTAGAAGGTTGAGATGGTAAAAGTATTAAAAATAAGAGAGTAAATGTGAAAACATATGTCTTCACCAGACTTTCACAGAATATCTATTTCTATTTTATTTAAACACGTTCTCCCCGTTCTTAAAAGATAACCGATCTTTGCATTTCTCATATGCTAAATATGAAAGGAAATGGTGATCATTTTTATCCAGAGTAGCAACAGTATTCCATCACAAGATTAAGCAATTTAAAAGGCCTTACATCATTAGAGGCAAGCATCTGGCAATGCAAGGATAACAAGCAGCAGATTTTTACATTGCTTTGTGGAGGCAAATGGTTACTTTGTCTCTGCCAAGAGTCAGTTTCTAGTAAAGTGATGTAAACAGAAACATTTTGGGGGATTGTCAAAGGAAAAAAATGTGTGCTTTTTTTCTCATTTAGTTACTATAAATTCAAGCAAATTGTTTGATTTAGTTTAGCAGAGTGATCAGCTGGATACCTTACCCACATTTCCCTTCACCTCCATTTCATCAAGATCCAATTTAATATTTGTCCTGCATACATGCAGAGAGAGCCAACCTGAACCTAATTTATCTAAGTTGTTCTCTTTCCTGCTGCATGTCAGTGAAGTAATTGGCACCCATTTTAAGGAGATTGTCAAGGTCTTTTTTCAATGAAAGAGCCTCATTACTAAATTCCCTTAGTGTGTTCTTGATGCCTCCTGTGGAGACAGGAGAATTTTTTTTTTCCCTTTTCTTTTCTTTTTGCTGAGCCTCAGGCATCATAAATAAGACAAATTTACCAACAAGGTCCCTAACAATATATACTCAGCAGTTACATGCATGGGCCTTGCTTTGATTGCTGAGTACATTTTAAAAGTATATTTTAAATTTGCAACAAGTCCTTGGGAATCAAAACGAATAAAATTATGCCCTGGTTGCCTAAGAAGCATCAAAGGACATTTGAGTTCTCCAAAGGTCAAGGCAAAAACTGAATTATAAACCAAACTGTGTTATTTTAAATATGCCACCATTAGGGATCAGAAAATATCCCTCAAAATAGGATTCACAGGCAGTGTACATAAAAAAAAAATCTATTTATGTATGTATCTACCCAAATGGATTCACAATCCATTTAGCAGGAAGACTAACCAATGACATTGTTTCCATAAAAAAAAAAAAAAATGGTTCTGTTAGTAGTGTGATTTCTTTAAAAAGATTCGGAATGAGTTTGCTAATAGCTGAACAATAAAGACTTAGTTGGATAATGTTACTTTTGTAAAGGAACAGTTATTTTTCTTAGCAATCCCTTTAATTCATCAGGATAAGTCTTAGCCAGTCCAACCTAAACTGTTTGAAATAAAAAAAATTTTTTGAAGACCACAGGACAATGATATCAGTCACAACAAGAAATGTGCATATATAATAGGTTTTGAGATAACACCTGACACTCAAAATATTACAGAACAGTCCAAAGGTCATTTAAGCATAAAGAAAACAGCTTTTAGCTGACAAGAAGGCATTGTTTCAGGTCTAAATTTTTTCATAGTCTAAATGTAAAGTGCTGTTCTTTAGTTCTCCATTGTCAGAAACATAGGTATTTCCTAACACAAATGGGAAAAAATGTCACAATAGTTTTAAAACTGTCTATGATCTCATGATTTTTTGTTATCTTCCTGCCCTATTAGCCTTCCTTATAAAAACTTTTTCTGCAGCACAGACTACTATCCTGGTGCCAGCTTTTCCTACCTTTTCATTACTGCACTTGATAAAGATTATGTATACCTCCAGGAGGCAGATCATAGGTAGTCATATCAAATCAGTGGGCATGTGAAATTAAGAAAAAATTTCATTACAATTTGACTTGCTGCTACTTGGTGATTTTCCTCTACAGAACTGAACTCTGTCAAAATTAGCACTGCCTGACAGACTGATCTTTCATCTGTGTGGTTTGGTTTTTTTTTTTTTTTTTTTTGAGGCACTAGAAAGGAAATAGCATATACTTTTAAAATAGCCAGAAATAACTTAAGCAGGTCTGACATTGAGAATATTGAAACTGCAAGAAATTAATCCTCAGGCAGAGAAACAGAAGTTTTCAAAGCTACTGTCCAAAATCTCTTGGCTCTTTCCTAAGACTCTTTGCACAGTATGTAATTGAGCTTACCTTGATGACTGTTTCCTCATTTACTGTAGGTTTGGTTCCAGAATCGAAGAGCAAAATGGAGGAAAAGAGAACGCTATGGTCAGATCCAGCAAGCTAAGAGCCATTTTGCTGCCACCTATGATATATCTGTTCTTCCAAGGACTGACAGCTACCCTCAGGTATGGTAAAGGCCAAGTAGTACTTTGGTTCTACATTTACCTTCTCTTCCATCCTTAGGCACACATGTGCACAGAAGATGGATGAAGAGTTTCCTGTGTTTAGCTTTCTGTGTTCTTTACACACGTCGACAGGACCTGCCACTGTGAACAACAGTTCCAATATCCAATATGAATAATTAACCCTTAAAATACAAGTATTTTTTAAAGAACAATTTTAGGAGCTGCAGTTTTGCAGAAGTTATGTACTGAGAATGGCTGGCAATATGGTTGTGCAGTGAAGTCTTTTCTGCACATAAAATTATGTGGGGAATTGAGTAGCTTCTAGGTCCGTACACAAATTCTGGATGATGTCTAGACCCATTGAGATTGACAGGAATGATGTAATTTTATATAATAAGGTCAGAATTCCACTTCTGGGATATTTATATTCACACGCAAAACTGTCTTAACAGCTCTGGTCTTGCATGCTTTGATGAGATGAGGCATAAACTATGTGATCTCTAGGCAACTTCCTTCCGATGTATTAAACATGCACAATTTCTTTATGGACCTCAATAGACCGTTGAATACAACAAGTCTTTTACTAGTGTGAAACCATATTATGGCCACGTACAATCAGAATTGAATGTATATGTCTGAGAGGGAGGCAGGAGCTCTCTCGGATAGTAGTAGTTTGTTTATTTTTTTTTCTTTTTCAGTTCTCCATTAGTATATAGTAAGGTATCACTGTGTAATAAGATCAGAATCTTCTGTTTCTGTTCTCCAGTCCTTTAGTTCACTGCCTTGCCTCACCCTCTGCTATTGTTTTTCTGCTTGCTTGTTTCAGTACATGGTATACTTTTATTCTGAAGCCATTGTTTTTCATGTTTCTAGCTTCTTATTACTTTTACTACATTATTAAAAAAAAAGCACCAAACAGAGCAAAAATCTTGTATGGGTCCCTGTGGTAGAGTCCTTCCACTGCTGGTGTCGGGGTGCTCTTCTAGTTCATTAGGTAGCAGGGTCTCTGCCAGCCTTAGGAATATACTCATATTCTCTGTGGGCTTGCTTTAGTCATGCTCTACATTGGCTGCATGTGATTAGCTTTGAACCAGAGGCCTTGGGCCTGTGTGTCATCTGCCCAGCTTAAAGTGCTTTACCTCTGAGGAGATTGCATGTTACTAGGTTTGGTGTCTGGGCCAGAGCTGGTTTGTATTCCAGCAGCTCAGAATGTGGACACAACCATTTCAGATCTGGTGGCACTTATCAGTCTGCCTGGTTTTATTTTATAATGTAGTATTGCATTAGCCCAAATTACATCACAAACCCCTGCATGTTACACTCTGTGTTAAAGTAGGAGGACACAATACTTGTTTGAGACCGACCTACCTACCTACGTGGAGGTGTGCAAAAAGACCTTAAGCAATCCTGGGCAGATTCACAGAGACGTAGATGCACAGTCACTCACAAATCTCACTCAAGGTGTTCAAGCATCGTTTTAAGGCCTTTCTGACTTATCTATAGCATCACAACAGATGATACAAGGAATAGTATTTAAGCTTTGGTCCTTGTATCCCTGACTCAATTCTCTAGACTAAATCTTGTGTCTCCATGCTCATCTCGTATTTTTAGCAGGACTTCATCCGCAAATTTTCCCAATTGACAGAAGTTTCATTAATGTAAGATAATGGAATAATGCAAGTCATTGGTAAGCGCTTAAAATGTTTTATCCTAAAATTAATGTTTTTAAAAAAGAGACATTTTTGAATTAGATGAGAATATCATCCATAAAAATCTAAACCCAATGAAATATCTATTCTGTATTTTCAGATTGTGAAAAAGATGAGTTAATTCACTGCCTTTCTATTTATGAATTCGTTAAAAAACATCTTTCCTAGGCTGATGACACAACTAACTTTCAGCCTGGCAAAACTTTCCATCATTAATTTATAAGTTCTTAAAAACAGGAGATTGAAATGGAAGTGTTGGTACCATGATCTTATTTAAAGCTTCTCTAGAATGTGTAGAAATATAAAATGTATACTCATTGATAAACATAAATATGTAGTACTCACCTACAACCACTAGCACACTGCAGGTAAACAGACAGGCACAAACACGTAATTGAGTCTGATCACCTGCACAAGAAAGTTGTGTTGTACTGTACTGTGCTGTACTTCATGAACAGGAACAAGGAGCTAAATGAAGGTGTGAGTACACTTTACATCAGCTATTTCAGTTGAGTACTTGCATGCATAATTTGGCTACATAATAAAAACAAGCTATCTTACTCCTCAGTGAAGAAGGTGGCTACTTTGCTGTATACTGGAATATAAATAGGTATCCAGGCAATTATCACAGAACAGTAAATGCAAGTTCAAGTTCTTGCTAGCTTGGTGGTAATTCTTCACAGTTTCACATTCTTAAATCCTTACCTTCAGTAAAACTGTGTGTGTATCATATACATAACATTTCCAGTGAGAATGCTTGAGACAACAAAAATTCATATTAAAAACACAATGACCACTAACATCACTACATTCAAATCTTTTGAACTAGATGTCCATTTATAAGTGCCTCACTTATGAAAAATAGTTATACAGTACATGACTTCCTAGAAACTCATTAATCTATCCTACAGTTCAAGCAGAAAGAGATATTTAAAATTGTGACCTGCATGTTTGGTTTCAGTGTTATAGATTGATTTAGCAGAACAATTCCATTATTTCAGTACAGTTAATGCAAGAAAGGAAATAATGCATCCTTTTTTTCTTTTTTTTTTTTTTCTTTTTTTCCCTTTTTTCCTTTATTTTTTTCTGTGTACAGGCACTCATTGTGACATTGACGTCACTAAATACTAGACAGGCTTTGGCATACTTTTGAGTAACTAGTTTTTCTTGGGGATTGTGGAACACAGATCACTAGAGCTTGTTTATAAAGCCTTTACTAACATGGGGGAAACAGACTTTGTTGCTGGCAAAAAATACAGGATGATGCTGAAAAAGGATAAAATCAAGCTGAGATATTTACTGCTGTGTGGCAGAAGGAACAGGAACAAATGTGAATTTCTGGTGTGAATTATATGAATTTGCAGTTTGAAGATTTCTGTTTTGAGCCCCACCACGGATATGTTCCCAAAACAGACATCCCACTTGCATTGCAGTAGAAACATCAGTCTCTTTTGCAGTCAACAGAGGGTGTGGAGACCCCTGCTTAGTCTATTCACCAATTATCTTCATCAAGTACAAATTAAGAACATGACGCTGCTATGCCTTATATGACAATATAAACCTGAAAGGTTGTCCAGTGAGGAAATGATCTTTTCAACTTATTTCAGATAGAAGGTTGGCCCTGAATCAAAGGATGGTTGAGTTTGGAAAGGCCCTCTGGAGGTGGTCTGGTCTAACCCCCATTTCTATAATCCAGTCTAATTTTGCTATTAAATTACACATCTTTATGTTCAAAATAGTAATAAACAATTTAGGGTTTTTTCCTAGACCATAATTGTTTGCTTTGCTAATTCAGTCTAACTTTAATTATTTTTACATTATGTTGGCTTTAGGTGTTACTTATTGCGCAAAATAGTTGCTCAGCTGGCTGCCAAGAAGTTAAGTATCTCCTAAACTGTCCAAATTCTGCACACATAGATCTTCTATTAATTATACTGGCAACACCTAGATTGCAGAGGAGGACAGTTAGTACAATATTCCAGGATAATAATCTGTTATTCACATGTTTTTTCTAGGCTTTAACATTAAAAATACCACAGAGTTTTTCAGTTTTCACTCAGATGAAATATTTAACTTCTTTTGACAACATTATGCTGAAAATCAGATTTTTTCTAGGAAAATGTTATATACAGTACTTTTCATTCATTTTAGTAAAAGATTTCAGTTTCATTAGTTTCAGTATTTAAGCTTCAAGTTTCTCTTGCAGATGCAACACATTGTGGTCTAAGTCATCTTAAGTGCACTCAGAAAACAATTCACTGGTTAAAACTCTTATCCCAGATACTTTGAGCCTCATTAGCCAGCAATATTCTGCTGATGATATGAAAGCTAAGAGGCAGCCTCCTAACATGAGTGAGGAAATGAGTGCAGATTCACTTCATGGAGACCTTTACTTCAACTCACCTGAGTAAATATTAGTGAACAAGCAGTACTTGATTCAGTCTCCTAAATATAGTACTGTTTAAGATGTCTTGGGATATCTGAGACACTGTTACAGTGCTGATGAACAGGACTTACAAGAAGCATGCACCCTTCAGAGGAGGCAGCTGGTGGTCAGATAGATATTAGACACTTGTGTTTAGGAAACTTAATCAAAGGGATTTTTATGCCAGAGATGGGTTCCCTTTAAAGTTGGCAAAAATCCGATCAATTAAGTTCTTTCTTCCTAAAGTATAAGGTATAAAATAGGTAAGATGATCTCTAAAAGTGTATTTTTCTCTCTGATGCCTGGTTCAGTGGCAGACATCTATAGTTATCTTAGATGGATCTATATCTTACGTGTTGGGAGAGGAACAATAAAAAGGTTGCTTAGCCTTGCTCTTCTCTTACCTTATTGGTCTTTACTTGACTATTTTTGCTGTCCTATGCCTAGTGAGAAGGCTAATGTGACAAAGGGTACTTGAACTTGTCAGATTTAATGCTTAAGTATGAGAAGTAACAAGGGACCAAAAAACCTGAGATAAACTTTCATTTTTATCCCCTCCTTATCTACACACACAAGAGTGAAATTTGATCAAAAGCCTACGCTATTATTACATAGACCTCTAGCTTTCCCTGTATGAGTTAACTTTATAAAGGTGTCATCTTTATAAATGTAAGTGCATCAGTATGTAAATAAACATTAAATTGTATCCTTGAAAAGCAGATATAAGGGACAATGTTTTCCCCCACCTAGTCTCTTTCCATACTTTGCATCTTTTCTTCTTGCTTGTTCTTTGAGTCTAGTTCGTTTGTTGTCATTGTTCTTCTAAGTTCTTTTGAAAGGGTTTACCCTGTCACAACAGTATACTTTCCCTCTTACTATCACGTGTGAAATCTATTGTTTGCTTCTCTTATTTACTTGAAAATGCAGGCAAGAGTTGGATAGGACTGAATTTAATTTTTTTTTTTCGGTGGAAAACCCCAGCCTAGTGCAGGTGGGAATCCCGAGACAAAAGCATCTCAAAGGTAAGGGAACTGGAGTGATACAGAAGGTGTAGGAAGAAGGGATAATGTTGAAATCTCAAAAATAGAAGAAGGAAAAGGCTGAAGTTTACATTCCATCCACCAGACTGATAAATGAAATTAAATATATTGAACAGCATGACATCACATGATTTGTTTTGGCAATCAAAGAGTGTAGAAGTGGTATCAGTATACATGTGTTATGTACTAAGTCCTTGGATCATCATTACAGTTCTGCTTTAGCCTTAGTACATATGGGTAATTCTCATTAGCAATAATCAAAGTTACATGCTCCAATTAAATCTTTCATATGGCATATATTAGACACCACATGTTATATGACTTAAAAATTCTTTTAACTACAGTAGACATATAAATGACAGTTAATCACAATAGTTCATTAAGGCTATGGGTACACTGATTAAGTAGGAGTAGATGTGGTAGACATATCTGAGCTAGCTTCAAAGAAGTTTTATCATATACTCGTGCTGTCTAGCTGTGACAGTATGGAGCTCAGGCTGGGCCACCACCTGGATGGTATGTTGCTTGCTGCGTATGTGCTGACTGTTGCACTGCTGTGGCTGATCTACCAACAAGAGTAACACTCTAATCTTTTTGGGTGGTGTCTGTTCCACACAAAGTAGTTTGTGCACTGCGCTTTTATTTTTTCTTGGTTCTAAATCATCACTGCATGTGGTCCTCCTCACACTCTCAACATTCGGCTTGTTGCTTTATTATTTTTTTTGTGAAATGTATTTCTTTAAGTCTGTGAGTGACTTTGGCTGGGGCTTAATTATAAGGCAAATCTATTTTTTCTGAGATAGAAACTTCTTTTTAATAGTATTTTTCAAAGTATGGAATTTTGTCTTTAACTGTGTCATAGATGTAAAATACAATTAATTCGTATCATAACTGGCCCTGAGGTTGCAGTAGGGAGAAGTTACAGTTTGTCTACAAAACATCCTGTGCAAGAATGAAAGCTTGATGACTTTGAATCCTGCATTATTTTGCACCTTAGCGAACTTGTTAAGCGTGGAATCAAATAAACATATTTTATTTTGTTCACCGTATGTAAGGCTTAAATGTGGACTGAATGGGTCTATCACATATTTTAGAGCTGTAGCATTAAGCCTCTTACTACCAAGGCCAACTTACTTTTTATGGACATATCTGAAAGTAGTGTGCTGCAGATCTCTCATATGTACCTGAACCCAACACAGTACAGATGATCTTCACATGTTCATTATGTCCAATGGCTCCTATAAAATGATCACAAATTACACCAAGAAGTACTCTGTCTAGATATAAAGGAAAAAATACAGTGAGAGTGGTAAAGCCTTGGATCAAGTTGCTCATGGAAGTTATTGAATCCTTGTAGCTGGAGCTACTCAAAACTTGACTGGATAGGGCTTAAGTAACCTGATCTAAATTCAAAGTTAGCTGTGAGCAAGGGTTTGGAACAATAATCCCAAAGGTCCTTTTCAGTTTAAATTATTCTGAGAATCTATGAATCTGCAAACTCGGGAAGTACAGGCAAATTTCTGCCCATACTTTGGATGTTCTTAAGAGGCCCCCAGAAAAAAAATACTGTGGCAAGTGACAGACCAAATTAATTGTGCTGATGGACTAGGAACAGCCTGCTGATCATGAGTTGTAAACTAGCAGTTTTGAGCACCTCAAAAGCTATTGCATTTAATCTGCCTAAAGTAGCTCCTTGTGCAAGAACAACTTTCATGTTTTCTGGCAGTGCAAGGATTGTTGCTTCACTGAAAGAGAGGAGTGACAAAAATGTAGCAAATCAGTCTCTTTGACATTCACATGTTTTCTATAATTAGGTAAGTTCTTAACTGTTCAGTTAGTGCCACTGTTGTCTCCCTTGCAATGTCCAGGAACATCCTGAAAACACAGTCAATGTGCAGTTTCTAATGACTTACTAGAGTAATTATAATAACATATAACATATATTATGTAGTATAATAACAACAACAACAACAATAACTTATTACTTCATATCTAGAGATCTTAAAAGAGATTAACATTTTGTTTCCCATGTGAAACGCTAAAACACATGTCCACTCAAATAGAAGCTATGTGTGCTTATACGTGTGTCTGTTGGAAACAGACTCCAGTCTGGATAGGCAGGTGACTCAAATAGCATGAGAGACAAGACATTTGGTGATGGGAGAACCAAAACTGGGTAAGTGATAGTACAATTCCCAGAAAATTTTGAGATTTGAGTTTATATGATTTCTCCAGTGCTGTGTAAGAAGGCTGAAGCTCCAGGAGCTTGAAATTTTAACACAAAAAAAGCAATGACACCAAGTGAGATGACCAATAACCTCAGCTAATTTTCCTCTGTAGAGTCAAGCAGGTCATATGTTTAGGAAATGATATCATAATCATGTTAACAACCATAACTCTCCAGTTATGTTCTTGTCACAGCTATGAAATTCTACTTTTTTTTCTATTGGGAAGGGTGTGTGGGGGTGTGTGTGTGGGGTGTGTGTGTGTATAAAACATACAGTAGGTAAATATATTGAAGGGCTCTGGTAATTTCATGGTAACCACAAGAGCAAAGCTCAAGTTGTTTGTGATGTTAACAGAAACCAGAGATGTACTGTATGTATAGCCTCATTCACAGTCTCTGAATTGGCTTTTATATAGTTCATGGATCACACAAGAGTTTAAGAGGAAAAATATTTTCTTTAAATTCATGTACATAATGTTCCTTTTCCTTCTAACATACCAGAAGAAGGTCTGATAATTTTGACTTATTGTAAAACATTACTGTATTTATTTTTAATACAGGAATACCTTCTGCACCTAAATTTCACTATATTTATGTTGTAAATCCTTGCTAAGAAATGAAAATCTAGTATCAAAAGTGAAGTCACTCAACCAACTAAAATGAACAGAAAATTGATATGACTGAAACATTCTCTTGAAAAGCATAACTGTCTCATGAGAGAAGATGTAAAGCTTTCCTAGCATCTTGTAGCATTTCTGAAGTTAAGTTTCCTAATTTGGATTCCTTCCTCTAAGGAAGAAACCTAGGGCACCTCTTTGAATGTTTTCGGAATTAACAGCTTGTTCACATATTTCTTTAATAAGACATTGGTATATTTTAGGATTTGCAGCTGAATTCTGTTCTAATTTACACCTGTGCAATCTCACTGAAGCTAAATTGAAAGAGGTTTGTCTAGGATAAAAATATCAGGAAAATTGGTGGTACTAAACTTAGTTTACTGCAAACCAAACTACTAGAAAGAAATATGGAAGGAAAGAGTGATTTTGTGATACCTCCAGACCACATAGGTTATTGGGCACTTTCAAACTGAGCCTCTGAACCTTTTGAAGTTTTTCCATCATGACTGTATTAAAGGCAAACTCGTGCATGCTCCTATTCAAACAGCCTTTTTTTTGAAAATTCTTCCCATAATTATATCTGTGCAGCCTGGGCAACTGCAGCGTTTGGCACAGTGTTTCTTAGAAAGACATCTTAGTAAGTCAGATAAATGAGACTTTGTCGCGTGTGAGTTAGCTTTGGGGATGATGAGCTCCTTCAGAATTAGCTCCTGTATTAGAAGCTGCATAGATGAACTAGTCTCTCCCTGGGTAAATGAATCTTGTTATGAAGGTTCTGAGATTAACCATTTGGCCTGGAAATACCATCAAAAAGAATGGAGTTTTGTGTGCATGTGTTTGAAATATATCCTTTTTTTTTTATTTTTTTTTTCTGGATTCTTTTTTATCTTTATCAGCTTCCTGCTTCAATTCAGTAAAGAGTTGTACCAGCAAAACAAGCTGAAGTGGAACAGCATGAAAATAGGAATGGGTGACTTGGTTTGTAGGAAGAAAGGGAAAGAAAACCCCAACAGATGCTTAATCTGTCACTGCTGCTGCAAGAAACATATATGTAACCATGAAATACAATAAACTACAATTAAAAGTTTCTAGTGGTCCTGAACAACAAAAAAAAGACAACGATTTTTGTATGGATGGCTGGGTTTCTGATTTTCCCAGTTCACGATTGAGACAGAATGTGTGTAGATTGGGGTTTCAAGAAAAGTGGAGATGTTCTCTGGATCTTATAGGCTTTCAGCTGCTATCTTCTTTACTACTCTCCTCTGTACACTAATCACATGCTATGTGTCTCCAAACTCCTTAAGTCTGAGAAGGCAGTAAGTCTTATGAGTCTTAGTGGATGACTTCCCAGTTGCCGTACACTTAACTACCACACTTTCCAGCTCTTTCAAGGTCCCCTGTTTCCTTCTTGTCATATTCTGTAAATCTGTACTAGGATCTGAGAAACCTTCCAGGCAACAGGACACTGAGGAATCCCTGAATCCTGAGCCGTAAGAGATGTATTGCTCTGTTTGGGAATGTTCTGTGTGGTTGAATGCAACAAACTTTTGTAAGCAAGACAATGGTTCCAATCGGTCCACATAAGATATGTCCTTTAATCCCCAGACAAACCACCTGTTCTCTGAAGATCAAAAAAAAGTTTGTCTGGTTATAAGTTATAAACTGGCTCAGGTGGGTTAATTAAGGAGTAATAAGGCAGCTAAGGATCATGTCAAGCTGCAGAGGGTTTCCCATGGGCTGATGTTTGAGAGCCTTCTAAAAACTGCTGAAGGGAGCAGGGAAGGAGAGGAACTGGAAAGTTCTGAAACTCTTCACTAGAGTTTCTTATCTCCTGTAGATCTCAGGAGGCCCACAGGAAGGAGGAAAAATCCTTGATATCCTTCCCCAGACACCTTATTCACTCCATTACCTCTCAGCAAACCACCTAAGATATGCAGGAGCAGATGTCTGAGGAGTGCCCAACTAGCTGTGCGTATGTGTGTGTGTGGAAAGGCAAGTTGCATTCACGTGAGTGGGTGTGGAAGTGTGTGTATGATGTACGCATGCATGTCTGCATGAACAAGGAGTTGGGCAGACCAAAAGTTTGGGGAGACGTGTTGCTACTGTGACTTTTCCCCAGTCTTCTACAAGAAAACAAAATGGAGCATTTACTGGTTGTTTTTTGCTGCTGGAATTGCCAAGAAGCCCAAATTAGTTTGTCAGCTCCTGACGACCCCTGCTTATACAACTGTTCAAAATATTAACTTTTAAAACAAGACTCTATCCCATCCTTGCTATCTGCACTAGATCTCAGCTAGATGAGTTCAGTGAACCATAATTTATCTCTTTAGCTTGTTGGTGGTTTGGTGGGTATGTGTTGTTGCAAAGTAATAGGACAGTGAGAAAAAAACAACTCAGCATTAGAAACACATTTTCATTCTGTGTGTGTGTATGTGTGTATCTGTCATAATTCATTACTTCCCCTGACCTCTAATTTGGCAAAAAAAAATCACTCAACTAGAGAGATAACCTACATATCTTAAAGCCAAAATTCCTTTGTCTATGGGTTTGTAACATGAAGACAAAATTAAGTTTGAAGTGGGAATTCACTTTACAGTGCTAACCGAAGAGTAATTGCAATTACTCCAACGTATAGCAGAGAACAAAGACATGTGGGCTCAATCCCAGTGCATCAGAGCAATGATATACTGAACAGACAGCAGATTTTTAGGATGAAGGAAAATTTAGCAAAGTAAAAGTAAAAGAAAAGGGTATAGTTACTGGCTGAGAAGTTCTGTACTGTGAATGAGGGCTACAAATGTCTTGTATCATGGTATTTGTACATTTAAAAAAAAATCAGCATTCAGGGAAGAGATGTAAGTAAAAATGGGGAAATTTAAAGCTGTATATTTTATAACGGTGAGTGCAAGTTAGAAATGACCGAGGAAGTCAGAGTGTGTCAGAAATTGTATCCATACAGTATTGATAGAGAGATATAAAGAGTAGAGAATTTAAAAAGGTAGGACAGCTGCTGAGTGTGAAGTTTGATTAAAGCAAAGTGAATAGAGGAGGAATGAAAGAATGCACAATCTGAGATAATGACAGGAGCTGATTTGTGCTAGGCCTTGAGAATCTTTCCCTCTGTTCATCTAGGAACAAATAAGAGAAAAATACCTACCCATAAATAGCATCTATACATAGACAATAGGAGAAGGACTGAGACTCAGAATGAAGCTTTAAGTGACTGCCAAGTATAGAAGGCATTACACATCAAAGCTTAAATACGTGGTTACTCCAGATCTTCAGCAGACATTGCTGGTAACCACAAAGTTTGTTTCCTAGTCTGTCATGCAAAGTTTTCCAGGGACGCACAGTGCAGCCAGTTAAGTCTGAGAGCTGAAACAGAAATGCCCTCAAGTATAATTCTGTATAAAAACATAATGAAAAGAATTTTTATCTTAAAACCATCTTTGAAACAACTTTAGGAAAAGCTCTTGGACGTGTTATCAACCATGCCTGTATTTTATGGATTCATTTATTTTAAAGTAATTATGCAAGACTTCTCAATATTTAATTTTGCAAATACTTTTTGGGCTTTGTCTCTTGAGAAATCCTGGTTTGTTTTGTTCACCCTTTCACACTGTTACCTATCATTACACTAAGAAAGAATTATGATGAGGAGAAGCTTTTATGGTGAAAACAGCTATGATATTGTGCCCTCTTTTGACACCTTTTCTTTGAAGTTAATTGTGTGCTTCCACTGATTTTACTGACTGGCTGGGCTGATGGCATCCTGAGGTTCAATGGTAAACACTCAGGATAGAGCCACAGAGCAAACAGGTGACAGAGCAAGGAATATGATTCAGCAGCTCTTGCTCTTAAGTAAGTGAATGATCCAGTATTTTGACTCATTTAATGTTTTCATGGTATTTTTTAATATAATTGCAGAGAGCTAGTAAAGTACTTGTTGCTTGTTTTAAAGGAGAACTACTAATGGATGTGTTAAGTAAAGCAAACCAAGCATTGCAGAAAACAAAAGATGAACTATCTAAATTTAATCTTATTCATTTCATATGTTCCAGATTCAGAACAATCTGTGGGCAGGGAATGCGGCTAACAGTTCTGTGGTTACTTCCTGCATGCTACCACGAGATACGTCCTCCTGTATGACACCTTATTCCCATTCACCTCGGACAGATTCTGGCTACACGGGCTTTTCAAACCACCAGAATCAGTTCAGCCACGTGCCTCTCAATAATTTTTTCACTGACTCTTTACTTTCTGGGGCAACCAATGGACATGCTTTTGAAACAAAGCCGGAGTTTGAAAGGAGGTCCTCCAGCATTGCAGTTCTACGAATGAAAGCCAAAGAGCATGCTGCCAATATTTCCTGGGCCATGTAATATAGCAGTACCCTTTCTTAATTTCCTTTTTTTTAATAGCAAACTGAAAACATTTTTATTTCCCATATTTAAAGGACACAACAATAAGCTGCTGTGTGTGGAATGCTAGAAATCACAATATACACAATGTCTGCTTAAACAAATGCAATATAATATTTAACAATAAAACAAGAATAAACCAAATAGATTTACCATGCATCAAGCTCAACAAACCTCTTTGTTTTGTTTTTTTATATAGAAATACGTTTTGTTGTACCGGTTGATGAAATATGATTATAGAAACTGCAAAAAAGAATAAAACTATTAAGCAAATATGTCTACTCCATTGGTTTTTAGCAGTCCTGTATACAAAATTAATGCTTTAGAAATGAATACTTCAGAAAGGAACAACTCTGTAAAGGAAAATAAATTTATTATAGCAAAACCATGAAGTAAATCTCAAAGTACTCCACGCAGAGAAGGAAATACACGATCATTCATGTTGTAGGTGGAATCTGTAGACCTAACTATCTCAGCACTGTGCTGCTGCTCTGAGCCAGCTCTGCTGTTTGGCTAAACGCATGTTGAGCTCGTTGGAGTTCTATCAATGCACAACTAATGTAATGAGGGTAGAAGGTACTCCTTTATTTTATGGACCTGAGTGTATTCCTATCAAACATAATGACATTTTTTTGCCAAACATATCACTAAAAGCAGGATCACATTATTTAATAGAGTTTTCAAAGACGTGCACAGATTCTGTAAGTCAACTAGTGTTTAAGTGAAATCTTTAAGGTTGCAGATAGGGTATTTTGAAACTTAGGTGACTAGAAGAGAGCATGGAATAGTACTGTGACACTTTCAGCAAAATCCAGATTTAGAAAAGAACCCACAACAACAGCAAAGTCTTGCTTCCAATCCAGTCAGTCTTACTAGCTGTTTTTTGTTATGCTATGGTCAAATTGAAAATAAAAAAGTCCAACAAGGCTTGTCAGTTTCAGCCTGTAACTGATCTCAAGATGTTCTAAGAGTACATTTCATCTAGTTTTAGTTACAGTTTCTTGATACTTTGCTTATTTGGTTTTTTTTTCAGAGAGTAAGTCTGGTTTTCTCCCTTTAAAGTCTATAGGAAAAATCTTTTTGACTGCAGTGGCAGCAGGATTTGGCTCTCAGCTCCCAGCCTATCACAAAGGAATTAAAATGTCAGCAGACTTTCTGACATTTCTGGTGGAAAAAAAAAATAGAGGAGAAGAAAAATACTTTACATCTGGAGAATTGCTATCTGCTTTGATTTACTTCTCCTCCCTTTCCCCTGTCACATTCCAAGCTCCTTCAGATGAGTGAAATGTCAGCCTCTTTGAAAGCAACAGTCAGTCTCTCAGGTTCATAAAGGCAAAGTAAATTAATTAAAATAAAGAAGGACTTGCACGGCTGTGATTGGAACAGTATACAACTCTCTGGGCACCCCCTGCTCCTTCTTGCTTTTCTCTCTGGCCATTAGTTAGGAACGGAGGGCAGATGGAGGGAGAAGGAAAAATCAGGGAAGCACATTTCATCACAGTGACTGCAGAACTACCAGTACTCACAAAAACAAACTCACAGGAACCCCCAAATTGTGTCTTCTCCCACTCAGGAGGCTAAACTTGAAAACAAAATTAGGAGATGAGTCCATTCTGTAATCTTTCAGTGGAATAAACAAACTTAACTTTGAAACCATTAGGATCAGTTGAAAAGGGAAATTTTACAGCATATTCTTGCAGAGCTGATTGAAAGGAAGCTTGTCCTATTTGCCACTAGTAATAAATTCAGAATTTAAGACATAGGTATACTGTAATTTGTGGTTTCCTAATTTTATTCTCCTTCTAAAAATTAACTTCAACTTTGGTCTGAGGAACTGGGAAAGATTATTCTGGCTAGAATTTATCTTTTCCTTTTTATGGTCTGTTTAGACAGCAGTAAAATGAGCCTTATGATTTAAAGCAAAAAATAATTTTATTAGTGCAGGTGAAGATACTAGTTTTATATAGACACTTGTGCCACGTGCAGAAGGATGAAAGTGGTCAAAATACAAGTTTTTTTTTAGTAGGTCAAACTGTTTCCAGTTCTAAAATGTGTTTTTCTTTTTTTTTTTTTTTTTCAGTTTTTCACATAAGCATTTTTTAAGGTGTAGAGCATCATTAGTGGATAAAGAAGCAAAAGCTTAGCTGGCAAACTTCAAGCCATTTTTACTGTTGCCTCTCTTTCAGTTTACTTATTTATTTTGATAGTAGAATCTTATTGTCTTGTGAAATCCAGAAAAAAGTACATTTTTACAAGGTTTTTTGTGTCAAGAGTTAAATTAAGAGTTAATTAAGAGTTAGTTAAACAATTGCTAGGAATTTACTGCAGTGACAGAATACTTGGGGAGAATAAACATCCATTTTCGAAACATTACAACATTTTTAGATGCTTGAGCCTCCGAAATCAAAGGGGAAAATAAAAGGCTGTGCCATCTTCTTGCTGATTTTAATTAAGTGAAAGGGATACCATTCTAATTAATTCTTCATCCTCAATTTTAGCAATGAAAATTATTTGTTCCATGTTGCTAGCATAACTTTATGCATTAGACAAACAGGTATTCAACCCTTCATTAAACCTGAGGTGTGATAAGTTGCAGGCCTGCATTAAGCTTGTCATGCTCTTGAATCAGCCTCGTCTCAAAGAATGAATGATAGTCTGTTGGTTGCAGTGTTTCATTTAGCTAATGAAAAATTATCTTCGTGTTAGATGTCAAGTATTACAACAGGGTCACATTCTGCCACTTTTATTTAGTAGTGCTTTACTCCATGAGTAGACGCATTGATGTGAGTGAGACTACTCACATAGGCCAAATTGTGAATCACTTGTAAATGTTTATTCACAATGGCCCCATTCATGCAAAGGGCCGCTCAGCACAACATGAGTAATCGGTTCATAATCAGGCCCAGCTTAAGGTACTATTCAGCTCTGGTAAGGATGGCAGAATCTGGCCCACACTGGCTTAAGGCCAGGCTCAGATTTTTTAATCAAGATGAGTAGCTCCTTATTCCACAAATAGTGCAAATAGAGCCAACAGGGCTATTTGTTGGGTTCTCGTTTTGTAAGAAAATTCTAGAAAAGAGGCATTTCAGTATATGCAAATAATTTAAGTAAGTTTCTAGTCAAGGTAAATGATTTTATTTTCCACTGGACTATACTCCCACATTTGACAGGACTTGTGTTCTTGTGCTTTGATTTTATCCACTTAATGATTTCTTAGCATGAGCAACTAATCTTTTCACTGCTTTTTCAACATGTGGCAAATGCACTAAAAACAAAAGGAGGTGATTTACATAGCCTTCCTGCCAAGTACTTTAACTAATGTTTGAGATATGTGATCATCAGGCAACGCTGAGAAGTAAATTTATAGAACTTCTGGGCTAAAAGTCCCTATCCTGTTAAAAGAGAAAGTGAAATATTGTTGTAATTATTGCTGTGAAGAATTTGTGATGACATAACACTGCGCTGTTTCTTCTGCTATGATTAATTCATCAACAATCTGAAAATGTTAAGCCTGTATTTGAACAATTTTTTAAACAGATGTAAATTTATCTGTGAAAATCAAAACTAGTCTTTAAGATTTGTACAGACTCACATGAGTGATGGACAACATTGCATTTAGCAGCTAAAGATGGTCAGAAAAGTTTGACACAAGTGATTTCTACCTACAGTGAAATCACCAGTGTTACATACCACAGGAATATATCAATGAAGGCATCTTTTGTTGCTGAGAATAAGCTGAAATGAACTCTATTTCTCACTTCACTTCTTTACTGTCATAATATTTTACACTGTCAAGTGTTGAAAAAATCCAGTTCAATATGTTAAAAGCATTTTATTTTGACTGTGAACTTTATGGAAAGGTCCTGAAGTATATAATTTTACAAATACAACCAATACTGTGCATTTAATACCGAGATAATCTAGCATGGTAGAAGTAAATTATTTTGTCTGTGAAGAATAAATTATTACAGTGTTCTCAAAATGACACAGATGAATTAATATTTCATTGATTAAATTAATTAGTTTAATTATTAATCAGAGTAAAAACAGGTTAATCAGAGTTAGAACTCATTTAAAACACCTATACTGCTAAAATTCAAAATGTTTCCAGGGGAAGATCTTTCTGTGACAAGGCACTAATTTTTTCCCCCAGCACTTTCATACCCAATTAACAAGTGACCCACTCATCTTATCTCCAGAATACACCATTCTTATCCTTCTACAGTGATCTTTTAGATCTGGCTAACAGCAGAATGATAGTAAGACATTATGAGTTACCCAGAGCTTGGTACCCATTTATTTTATATCACTTTTGAGTAGCCCAAAGAAGCTGAAACATATATTTAGTTTAATTAGGTTTACAGCTGCTTTGTATTGCCAGTGCAACACAAAACAGCTGTGGTATGCTCGTGAATTGTCATATAAAATATTGGTGGTATAAGCAAACTTATTAAGTAAACATCCAGAATGTAAAGTTGTGGTAGTTGAAAGAACAAATTTAGATTTAAATTGTGTAAAATAAGCAGCAGGCTGGGCAAGCACTGAATGTGAGGTGTGGGTATGAGAAAAGGAGTGTGCAGTGAGTATGCGGTATGGTGGCTAGGAATGGCAGAATAATCTGGGAGAAGAGTCAGGGTGCAATGCTGGAGTAAGGAGGAAACCTAAACCCAAGGCGTCCCTTCCTTCCCTCTCTTGCCTAAATTCCCCCACCTAAAATGCACCAGGACCTGTGAACATAAGAATTATTTTATTGCCACCTCTCCTGCCTCTATTTGCAAGAACAATATGGGTTTAAGGAGGGATATAAAGAACCCAAAAAGTAAGTCTTGAAGGGGCAGGGCTGGTAGGTGTATGACTGTCACGGCCAATAAAACCATATTGGGAAATTAAAGAGTAATTTTGGGGAGAAGCATCCAGTCTCTACATTCCCTAATAATGAATTTCAGGTTTTCTTTCCCTGCATTTTTAAGGCAGCATGAGGACAGAACGTTAAAGCACAGTGACAGTCGGATCAGTGAGTATACCAAATTCCTGAAGCATGGCCATTCTTTACACCACAAACCTATTAAACCTGATACAGCTGTGGCATGCAAATGAAGGAACATATCACAACACTCTCACATAAGATGTATTTGAGATAATGATCTGTTTGTGTCAGTTGTTTTTGTTCTATTTAAATAACAATATAAAAATTACATAGCTCCTAACCAAATCTGTTTTTTTAAATGCAGCTCACAAGTGAGGTCATTCATTTTTCAATATATGAAAAAAAAAAAAACCAAACAGGTGAGTCTTCAAAATCCATTATCTTCTCAAAGAATAAGGGCTATTGTGAGGCCTCACACTCAACAGGTAAAAACTTCATCTTAGCTCATGCTGCCCACCTTCATAACAATGATTATTCCCGTAGGAATAAGCAGTAGACTAGACTAATAAATACATCAATGTATAGGCAATAATATCGATCAAAGTCAATAATGTTGTTGGCATGAAAAAGATCATTTGGAAGACTATAGGTTATAGAATCAGGACAAAAATCATACTTTCTGACTGGCTTATACAGTGGAACTCGATGGCTCACAAGATGCTGTCACATGAGTGCTTTTCCGTGCTCTAATTCTAATTACAGCAACCCTCCATAACCAAACATCTGGCCATTTCATCTCTCAGAAGCTGAGGCAATGATGGTCTCTGCATCCCTTAATTATTAAAAATAATTGAAATAGGCTTGATCCTCCCAGTCTTGTATTCCTGTGAGAATATCTATATGCTCATACCAACCGCAGTTTAGTATAGTCCCGCTATCACCACAGCTGGGCCAAGTCTTCTGCTATAAACCAGTAGTTGCAAAACATTAGACTCCTACACCTAAAATTGCTCTGTGAATAAGCAATTTATTGATATGGAGAGGGACAACTAAGAAGGTTAAAGCCTTTTTTTTTTGTTGAAAACCAACACCTTTTTTTTTTTTTTTTGTTAAATCCAGTCTGATTATGATTAACAAACTGCTTGTAGGTGGAATAAGGTCCTAGTTAACACTTTCACAATGTTTTTGCCCTTCTGAGAAAGACAAGGGTACAGTTAAAATGAAAGCTTTGTTAAACGATGTCCTCAAAGAGAGACAGAAGTATCTGAATCTGTATAAGACTATTTACTCAGGTGTATTTACTCAAATGATTTTGGTTTAATCATTAAAAATGGAAACCAGCTGAGATCTTTAACTGTGAAAATGACAATACAAAACATGTTCATCGCATTTTTCTTTCAAAGTGATATTAAAGGAACAACTCAGCTTCTAGAGTACTAAGAATGATTTTCTCATTAGTCTTTATAAACATTTTAACATGTAATGAAATGTATATTTACATATGGAAAAATCTGTCAGATGTCACTTGAACACATAGAGTAAACAAAATACTGAATGATTTTGGGAGCCCTTTACAAAAAGGTCTGGAATAGAGATCTGAGTTAGTGAGTATTATTTAGAAAATGCTTAAGTAATATATACAATGAGAAAAGAGGGAAATACACTCATTGGCTGGGAGTTTATTGAATATTTAGAGCCAGAAAACTGCGTGTTAGTGGAGGGATGAAATTTCCTTAACTCTACTCAAAAATCTCCCTATGATCAAATCTTAATTGAAGTTAGTGGGAATCTTGCCAGTGACTTCACTCAGGAGCAGAATATGATCCCTAATAAATACATAATAGATTTGCTATACTATGCTAAATCAAATTGTCCTGGAACAACTTTACTTAATTTATATAAATGTTTTTTTGTTAGGTACTCCATTCTGCTATTTTTAAAACACTGAACTTTATTAAATCAATGTTTTATATCTAATTTACTACAGTAGTTTCCATATTTGTGCCTGATTTATTGTATTTTAAGGATCAGAGAGACAAGGATGAACTGAGCAGTGCTTTTTCTTCTTAGGAAGACCTGTTCTAAGGAGTGTTAGTTTTAGTTTGAAAACAGTTCTACACATATGCTAAATTGCTAGTCCAGAGGCAGAGCATTAACCCTTATATAAACTAATTGGGCTAATTCTCTTCTGGAATTTCAGCAAATAATGTAACTGAGATAAACAGAGAGTCACTTATATGTCCACATTTATCTACACTTCCTATTTATACTGCTAAATGCTTAAAACAACACTGGCCCATAAATTTGCCTTTTCATTCTCATTCTTTTGGCAGTGTTTCCTACATGCTGCACTTTTAAGAGTGCAGTTTGGTCTCCTCTCAAATAAATAAGAGCCATGGAAGGAAAAAACTGCAGCTACAAAGTAGTTCTAACCCATTAAATGCAGATGGCCCACAGGGGGTTTAATCATAAGAGAGAGAACACACATCATGCTGAAATATAGAGCTGTTTTCTATCACTTGTTACCATTTGAATGTCTGTCCCAGGAAAGTGAATTCAATATATCTTCCTGGCCATCAGTTGCCCTCTGAATACTCCTTCTCTCTCTGATGTAGCTAGATTTCCCTTTAGAACATACAGAGATGAATGAGCTCTTACCACACGTAGAAGTGAAAGAAAACATTTCTTTCTGCACCAGAACAGATGAGATTCATCATTAAGAGAATGGATTTGACCTTGTCAAGTGGACCAAAGCAATTTATAAACAAACTCCTACAGGGGAGGCTACTTTTGGCCAAGTACTATATTAGCAGTGTTTTACTTATGCCCACTGCTACCTTACAATAACTTCACAAACAGGCTGACTTCCTGAAATATAGGGTGCTGAGAGATATCACAGATGTACCTAGAAACACTGGGATAGCATAGGGTTACTTCCTTCCCTAGAGGCTGTATAGAAATATGTCCACCCCCCTTGCTATCTCTTACATGGCAAAAGTTGCTGATCACTACCCAAATTAAAACTCCATTTGATGTTTAGCATATGTATCAAAGACTATATTTATACTTCAATTTGCCATTATTATATTGTCATTTGTGTAAGCAACACCCATATGGAAGATAGTGTCCAATATGAAATTGAATGGCATCTACCTATCAGAACACTAGCAGAATAACAAAAGCAATTCAGTGTGTGTCTATTTTATCTCCAGTGTTGGAAAAAGAATATGAAGAGTCAATGGCTTGCTACATAGTTGTTTAGACCAGCTGATACTCCCATTTCTACAGAGAACTTTTCTTCCTTTAATAGAATTCTTAAACTGTAGGTAGGAATTTTAACTCTCCTCCCCCCAAACCTGTGCCACATATGCTTTTTAAGTGGAGCACTGTTTCAAAGGTTACAAAAGCACAATGGCCTGTATCTTTTTGTCTTGTCCAATAATCATAAGAAAAGCAGAAAAATAAGGATATTCAGTGGCTCAAAGAAAACTGTTGTGTGGGAAGAGAAGACTATGTGCCAACCCAACGGGGTGGCTGCATGATAATGTGGAGGAAAGTCTCACTAGATGTATAAGTTACATATCATCGATAAGAAAACTTTTACTATGACTTCTAGGACATACCTCCCCATCTGTATTAATCTTAGTCGTGCCAGCAGAGCTGATAGTGTTATAATCTCCTCTCTGTCTCCAAAAAGGGAATCATGGAACATTTGTAGAAAGGAACTGACCAAAATACTCACTGTTCTCTTAGGCTCACTTTTTCTATGGCATCTATCCAAACAAAAGAGGTGAAGTTACCACTTACCTCAAAGTCTACAGTAGTAAGCCTGTGTATAGTGATAATGTTTTATTGCACTTTTTGTTGATACTGCTTTAGAAATCGTAGTTAGGGTTGATGAGTGTGAGAAGGAGCTCGCTTTTCTAATACTTAGAAGCTTTAATAGACTATATGTGGAATCCTTCAGGCCATTAAATTTCCCAAAGCTTTCAGAAACCAAGGAGCCTCCAATCATTTATGAGTGTTATGTGCATAGCCAAGAGTTTGATACATATTTTAGCTCAGGAGAAATCTATGCTGTCCAAGTCTTGCCTGCTTCATCATAGAAGCTCTTTAATGTTCAAAAAACAAGACAACAGTCTCAACTGTGTTTCATTGCCAGGAGATAAGAATACTGACCCTCTTGAGGTCAGAACAATGAAAAGAATTTCCGAAGTCCTTAGAAGGCACTGTATTGCATATATTCATAGCTGCTTAGCAGATTTATGCCTTATTCATCAGTAGGTCAAGTTCTCAAGGTCTTCTGCTATTAGACTGAGAAAAGAGGAAAGGTCACTTGTGTACTTCTTATAGCTATTACTCATTATTTATGCACCTCTCTCTCGGTGTGTGCTAGGTGTTTCTGAGTCAAAGATGGATGTGAGGGACCCAGTTCTGATGTTAATTTCCCTAGTTTTATAATCACATCTCCACTCTGATTTCCAGAGGTGTAAGGAAGAACGGAGTCAGGACCTTGGGTCCAGGACCCAGTTTACTTACAATGAAAATATACAAGTTACAGAAAAAGGAAAAGTTCGCAGCAAAGAACAAGTGATTAAGTACTACTGTGTAACTTATTATCTTGACTCACATTTTTTATAAGTATGCATCTGTTTACACTCTTTAAGAGGAAGATCAGAGTTCACAGAGAATTTTTATTACCCTGGGAAGAAAGTTATCTTTTTTTTTTAAGAAGAAAACATGGTTTATTATCTGCCTTAAATGAAACAAAAACAAATCTGTCCCTCTCTCCACTTTTGCACAAGGCAGAATGCATCTAAGGTGGTTGATACTTAGTGAAAGGTATTCTGCTATGTCTCTCAAAATTTCTCTAAAAGCACTAATTCGTCCTGAAATCAACCCTCACAGTTTTGCTCTGCCTGAAAATTCATTAAGATATTCGTAGAGATGATATTTTGCTGTGTTAAATTTGGTCCTGTGGATTAATGGGATAATCACATTTCTATTATCCTTCAGCTTTATTGATTCTGCTGGAAACCATAGCCTATGTGGTAACAGTGCTATTTTCCATTTATTCTGTGTGTCAATATTCAGCTGAGGGACCTTGGGAAGCTGTCAGAGGCAAGAATTCTATAAACTGCAATAGCTTGCTACAGAAGACATTTTATTTATTTTAACATCTCCACCTCCATCCCTCTTTGGCATCCAATATGCATATATAAAGTGTTGCTGCTACTTTCCAGTATGAGTTTAGAGCTCTTCGTTGTTATATAAAGTGGTTCTGTTACATTTCTGTAGTATGTCAAAGAAAAATCTAGTTTGTTGTAACACATCAGGGCTTTATGCATCTCTGCTTCTCTTTTGTTAATATGCAAACTGGCTGTCACCTATTGTCTCTGCTTCACCAATGTTTGCAAAGTTGTTGTATGGCAACTTAGAGGCTTCTTTTATGTAGCCCTGATAGAGTATTAGAGTCCTCCCATGCAATGATTTGGCTGACCCCAAAATGTGTTCTTTTAAATTGTCTTCTTTGGTTTTGTAGGATGGTATGGATTTGTACAAAAGTTATCTATTGTCATTCATTTTCCTGAATGTTCAGCTTGTGACACCTCAAAGCAGAAACTGTCTATAATTTTATGCAGAATGATTGGCACAAACAACTACATAAAATATTTCTTGTAGGTCACTAGATTTATGACTTCCTCTGTTTCCTCACTTCTAGTTCTCATTCAGAACAAAGTTTCCATATTCACTTCCCAGTGGATATCTTCCATCTATTCAACTACCTGATTGTCATGCACTAGTCGTCTTCATCATTATACAGATTCCATTTTCTTTCTCAGCTGCATCCTTCTCTTCATTAGTCTAGCACCTTTTTCTGCTTGCAGCCTTAATGTAGTTTCCACGTACTGGCCAACATATTTTTCCACAAAGTGTGTGCATTATTTGCTCTTGCTGTTGCTATTTCGTATGTGATTCATACTCAAAGACTTCCTCCATTCAGTGTTTATGACAGAAGTGCTGTCAGCCTCTAACTTTTACTAGCACCATGCTTTGGTTGCAAATATATTGGTAGTGGAAAAATCATGGTGGACGTGAATTAACCACAAGTTATATATTTTTCCCTGTGAATTCTGGAGGTGTGAGAAGCAATGGGCATCAGCCTGGATCTGGTTAGTTCTTTATCAGCTGCCCTTCTGTAAAGTTCAGAGGGAATGAAGAAACAATACTTGATTCCTCCATCACTGCAGAAGATTCTCATGAGGAGATCCTTTACATGCAGCTTTCACTTTGACTGACCAACACATGAAAAAAGTTCATATACTGAATATGGAGAGATTAGTGGAAAGGGAAGAACTATATGAACTATGTGCTGCCAGGTCACTTATTTGTTTTTTAATACGTTATTCATATAGAACAGATTGATTTTGCATATGTCACAGAACACAACAGATCTCCTGTTAGTTTTAATAGCCATGATATATCATTTTACTTTTTTTTTGGAATTTTAAGTAAAGATCCCAGCCATCACATTTCTCCTGCCTTATCCTACGGATACATAAAGCTGTATTGTCCTCCCACCTTTCTAAATAAATAATACAAATAAGGTTTTTCAAGGTAGAATTAGAAACCATCGTCTCTATACTTGACCCTTTTTTGTTCCTTCTGCTGTAAGAATTTGCCCAAGGAGTTTTACTTTGCCTGGATCATAGGAGGTGAGAAGTGGCTTTCCAGCTCCTGGCACAAGATTTCAACTAACACCTGAAGCAGCGGAACCTTTCTTTAAGACTGAAAACATCATTAGGAGACATGACAGAGCTATCTATCATTCAGCTCAAGGCCATCAAAGGGAATTCTGTTACATGAAGTATTTCAAGGTAGGACTCCAGTTTTTGCTCCCATGAATACTTAATGGAAGAACCTGGCAAATATTGCTAGAACAGAATGGGAACTTTTTCAGGTGAAAGTCTACTTATTAGATGATAAAAGTAATTCTCATTCATATTTGCTCTCTTTTTTTCACTCACATGATGATTTCTTAAGCTTCTGATTTCAACGGAAGGTAATAGAAGGACACCTCTGATTTCAACAGAAGGTAATAGAAGGACACCTTGCTTGTTGCAAGGATAGTGTTGAGGTAAAAATTATTATACTTTTTGAAGTAGAAGAAGGAGCTGAGCCTGATCTCATAAAAAGCAGACCCCAGTGATAATCCCACCTGTGTGAGGTTTTCACATGCTCTGAAAATTCAGATCCACCTTTTGCAAAGAAGTTTGCAAATCTTCAAAGTTTCAGCTGTGAGCTATGCTTTGTGTTGCTGAAAACTAGACAGAAGGTGGCCTTTAAGGACATGCCCAGAACAGAGTTCTCCACACCTGGAATACTTTAAAGTCAAAGACACAGGTAACTCTTGGGTTAGGCTTCATCTTAGAAGGGGTATTGAAGTTGTAATCTTTAATTTAGGTGCATAAAATGGCAGCTAGATGCCTAAATCTTCCACAGTTCCTATATGGATCTATCATAAATCCTTGACTCTGCTCCCAAATTCTTCTCTCTTCTGTCTCTTTTAAGTGATGTCTCTCTTAAGGTTCATGATTTACAAAGCAGAAATGACCCTGTGTGTCTCAAAAAGTCTAGGTTTTCCGTATGTGCATTACATAGGTTTTACTGTTTATTACTATATTTATAAAACAGAGTTACCATAATTAAGGATATGCAGGCTTCATTTTTATATTTCAATATTCTAAGACAGCATAACACAATATGTTGTTGATATATTCCAAATATACAGTCAAATATTTTAACTGTCACATAATGTTTATGTTTGAATTTCTCTACATATATTTTAAACAGTACATCAAATTCTCTGCATAAAGTTTTGTGAAAGATATTAAAATGCAGAAATTGAAACTCAGTGGCTTTTTCAAGGCAGGTGATATTTACAGTAAAGTGTTGATCAGTCATACCCACCAGAATCTGCAACATTTACAAGCCTTGAAGTGGGATTTGTATCCAATTTCAGAAACTAATCTTAATTTCTGACTTTGTCTTCCATAAAAATATGGTTTTTATTTTTCAGATTTCGAAGAGGCTACAGATAAATGGTGTAAACAATTGCAAGTGCTGGGTGGAATCAGTGACTGATCGGTAGTGGGCACTTGCTTAGATGAGAACACTTGGTGCGTATTATTAACATAGACAAAATTTTAATGTCATAGTGCTGATTCTCAAACTCTAGTACCACCATTGGATTTTACTTCCTTCCCTTGTTGACAAATGTGTTGTGTGCAGACATCAAGGTGTTGGCAGTGGAGGGCTTCAGGGGAGGAGGCCAGGGGCTGCCCTGTGCGGAACCCATTGCAGGACACAGCTGAGCCCATCAGTGAAGCTGGTGGTGCCTCTGAGAAAACACTGAAGAAAAGGCAAAATTGCTGGACAGAGAGAGGAGGAGGTAATAAAACGAGTGAGAAACAGTGGAGGGAACACCAAGATCAGAGGAAGGGTGGGGGGTGGGTGTGGAGGTGCTCCAGGCACCAGAGCAAGTATCCACTGCAGTCTGTGCAGGATCCACGATGGAGCCGTTATTTTATGAAGGAACTAAAGCCTGCAGGGACACTCCGTGCTGGAGGAGGGTGAAAGTGTGATAGAGGAGTGGCAGACAGGAACTGTTATGTATTGACCATCACCTCCCCATCCCTCTGTGCCACTGTCGGGGTAGGTAGAAGATTTGGGAGTGAAGGGGCAAAGCTGAGCCTGGGAGAGGCAGGAGGAAAGTTGTTTTAATGTTTGTCTTTGTTTCTCACTACCCTAATCTATTTTAACTGGCAAAAAGTTACATTAATTTTCCCCAGGTTGAGGCAGTTTTTCCTATCACAGTAGTTAGTAAGTAATCTCCCTGTCTTTATCTCGACCCACAAGCTTTCTAATCCTATTTTCTCCCTCTCCTTTTCTGCAGTGGGGGCGTGATTGAGCAGCTGGGTGGGAGTTTGGCCCTTGGCCAAGGCTAACCCACCACAACAACCAAATTGGTTCTGGTCCCAACAAATTGGTTCTGGCTAAGACACATCCAGTCATCAATCTGAAGATTTCGAGTGATTAAAAATCTGTCATTACTCATGCCAAATGTATTCCATTTGTCAGTCCTTCCCATTGTGAAACATTTTTACATTGTTTCTCAAAACAGTTCACCAGTCCTAGTTTGCAAAAATGCCCACTGATTTGATAAGGGAGTTTACTCTTCTGTGGACTATTTGATGACCACATCTAATACCCATTTATGGTGCATTGGATGGAAAAGAGGTTTTAAAAGTCTGAGTCAGTGTCTGGAGAAAGGGTCTTTCTTATTTCAGAAATATCATCTCCCAGTTTTACTCTTTCACCTTTGTTTGCAGTGTATTGGAAATCACTGACAGCAGTTATGCGTATTTGCATTGCAAAGCACTCATATAGTAAGAAATTAAACTGCTCCAAAAATTTACAGGAGTGAGGAAGGTAAGAATACTGCAGAATCAGGTCTTTGATGAGTAGACTGCACTACTTTAAACATCCCTTTAGCCATAAATAGACGTATAGTATTACCTCAGGAGCAGCTGAATAAAAAAATAGCCAAGTAATTATTATAAGGAGCAAAACATGCACTGTAAAAACATAGCAGTCATGCAAGAGGGAGTACTAAGAAGTATCCCTTTTGTGGATGTTATTTTGTACCCTATTTCTACCTGCTAAACATTTTCTGTGTATCCTAATTGATTGTGTGTGAGAACACATGTGAAGGATGTTTTCTTGATGCATTCCCAAGTGCAAAGGGCAAAAGGTGAGTTATGTGAAGCTTTCCAACTCCTGTGATGGCTAGTCCATGGAGATGTACCAACCTACTGCTGCTAACCTCTTCTGCAGAAAATAAGCATGACAAGATAAGGAAGCAGCAATATTCTATAGTGATATAAAAGAATATTTCTGCTCAGGAGATTTCCATATTAATGGAAAGTACTAGTCTCCTCAGATACTAAAGGAAACTCCTAACCTCTATTTTTCACCTCATTGGCTGTAGGGGAAGCCTGGTAAAGCTGGCCTCGCCTATCTGAAGTTACTTTTTGTGAACACTTTGTGAAAGTAATGGTTTTATTCAAGCCTTCCCACTGGCTCACTAGGCAGAAGGTACATACATCTCTCTGGCTTTAAGGCACAGGAATGAAAGGTGATTGCAAGAATGGCTACTCGTATAAGTTACAGACTTCTTAGGTTTGCAGTGGCTTACTGCAGCCCATCCCAAAATTATTATGGGTAGTAGGGAAGAATATAAGGTGAATTCTATGCTGTCTCTGTGTTCAATCGTTGCCCAGGTTGGGACTCATTACTCTGAGTCTCTGTCAGGAGTCAGAGCAAGTCTGGTTCTGCTCACCCCACATGAATCTACCCCCTCTGGATCTTTCTTTTGTAGTGTTGCTCCCTCTATTTTGCAGAGCCACATGTAAAGATTGAGATGAGAAGCAAAGAAGGAAATAAGGAGACTATATTTAAAAAAAATGACGTGCACAGGTCTGCACATATATAACATATGTCACAAATGTTATAGGACATAGGTGGTTAAAGCCCCTAAAAGTCTTTATGTTCTCTTGTGGCGAGAAAGTTCTCTTCCCCCTATCCCTTAAGGGGAAGGGAAACCCCTCTGGAGAGGTCATCTGTGTTGTTCATTATCTCTGAAATGCAACTATTTTATAAATCAGATTCAAACAATGTGGAGTACACAAATATATGCAAACCTCTGAGGGCAAGTATGTGGAAAGGTTCCTCCCTCTTCCTACTTCCTTCTCCCTCCCCACAAGCAAGGCTTGCAGATGTTTTCTTCTGCTCTTTATTCTTTTGTTCCTGTTTGGCTGTGACCCTTACTCCCAACTGATCCTTTTTTGTCAAACTTTGTTTTTTCCTGAGCCTTTGATCCTGTGCTTTGACTCTTGCAATAATGAACATGACACTATTACTTTGCTAGATTCATTTTATGATTCCTTACCTCTCAGAGATCCCATGAACAATAATATACACTTCTTTCGTCAGTGTCTTGCAGAAAAAGAGGGGGTCTCACAAAAACTACCACCTCACCTCAGGACAGGTGAAATATAACCTTGCATAGTAGATTAAATACTTAAGATTATGCATTATAACTATGCATTTGATTATCCAGTCTGTCTTTGTTTATATTTATTCAGTTTCTCAGCTAGGGGAAACCAGTCAAAGATTAAAAAAGATGCTAACAGAACCAAACTTAGAAGTCACACAACAGCCTAGAGGCTAGGGCTCCAGCATTGGGTCAGGAACAACAGTTCCTTGTTCTTAGAAATAAACGTTGCCTTATGCCAAATCTGTATATACTCTTAGGTCTTCTGATGCTTTCCTTCTTTCTGATTTCTGTGCCTAGGCTTCTCAGTTTAATTGAGAAAAGTGGGAGAAGGAGGTTCTCTGCTTGCTTCAAGGAAAATAAATGTGCCTACACAGAAAACATTCTAGTTGTTGTAGTTGAGTATCAGTCGTATAGTATATGACATATGCTGTGATAATATCATAAACCATGAATCTAGATCAACCAATCTAGACCTTACTAGCAAACTAGTTAGGTTTTCCTCCATGAAACTGTGATCCAGATACATACCTTGAGTAGCATATATGTGTAACAATAATTGTAGAAAGTACAACTGTAGAAAGCTTGAGAGAAACTGTAAGCATGATTTTTCATACACCTCCTTTCAACTGTTCCGGTGATTTACTAGAATCCTAAAGTTGGTGGCTTGCCTTTGAAGTAAGGCGACTCTCTAGTCAACACAAAGCTGATCAAGGAGGCTGTCTCTCCTTTGCAACAACATTGGAGGAAGTTATTTAAGGTTGCTACTGTCAGCTGCACACAGATCTTCAGACTATTTTCATTTATGTCATAGGCAGGCAGGCCGGCCCCAAGCTGTGCTCAGATGATCAGAAGCAGCAGTAATAACTTGGAAACAATATTTTTTCTCAAGTCTATGTGCTAAGTACAACTCAGCTGGAACAGAGGGAATCAAATTTAACTTCTGTAAATTGATTGGGTGAAATGAGCAATCTATGTGAAGAGAGATAAGGGAGATGATAGTGGCTTGGACAGTAAATTGATCACAGATTTCTTTTCCTTTTTTTCTTCTTAAATAAGTACTTTATTTAAAAGCAAAAATCTAGTTAATAACTATTATGTGGGGTCAGAAGAAATAAGGAAAAAGTCTGGATAGGAGGAAAAAATTCAATAAAAAATGGTAAGTAGAAAAGAGAGAAAGGAACAAGAGTCTTCTGCTCCTTTCCATCATTGTAAAATATCTTCTCATTAAAAACCCCCAAAATGTGAAAGCAACACCAAAAGGAAAAAAAAAAAAAGCCCCATAGAATCAAATCCATACAAAGAAAAATACCTTTGGCAGACAGTAAATAAAAATTGCCCAAGCTGGTTCACTCTGAGACTAGTTGTCTGCAAAGTTGCCTGGAATCAAATGCAATGCTGGTGAGATCTGTAGTTTCAGAGTTCACATTGGTTGCATCTAGCTGAATCCCAGATAATTCCGCTAATCTGTCTCTGACCCATTACCATGGAAAGTGACGTGCCCAGCTAGCAGTGCTGGGAAAGACATCTAGTGCTTCATTCTCTAGTGGTTATTTTCGTGTAATTTCATATTTGTGTTTCCCAGATATATGCAACAGAAAATAGAGTAGTACTTGTTGCAGGGCTGCTGGCAGAAAACATTGATTTATTGACAATATAAATAAAAAACCCTGCTGGTAAATTGGCTGAAAGCTGGCAATCTTGGGTAGGCTTAAAGGAAGGTTTTTGCTGGGTAATAAATTCAAGAGGCATGTATACTTAAATCATGATGTTGAACTATTTCCATACTGTAGGACAAACACACACGTTTCTGTTGCATTTTCAATCCTAGAGTAGACAAGGTTTGGATCTAGTTCAGAACTTCCCCAAAGTTTAGAAATATTCTGAAACTTTATATAGAAACTGACATAAAGCAAGTGGGGACAAAAGCAATTAAAACTTCATATTGGTAAGTAAACTTCACAAAAATGTAGGCATGTTAACTGGTCTGGGGCTACTTCTTTTTTAAAGAAGAAATTTTCTAAGTACTTACATAGGCTAGTGCCAGGTAGTAAGTAGTCCACAGTTTTTTTCTTCTATTGCACCCTAAAAACAACTTAAAAAAGTCTTAAATACAAGCATATGGAATAGAGTATCCTTGAAGTTTTCAGTGCTCCTTAACGGAGATATGATTATAAGATATATACAGAACAGAGAAGGTTAAATCCTGACTTAGATGAAATCAAAGAAAAACCTCCCCCAAATCCTAATATATTTATTCATGTCCTGTGTCACCTCTACTATCCTAATATGCTTATGTTGTTTCCCACAGGCCAAATGCAAAAGGTTTTGCATTTGTCCTCTGCTTAGGATGATTTGCTCTCAAGCCCTGAAATTCATTGTGGTGTTATTGCTTGCAGATTTATAGTTCAATCGGCTTTATAGTAACCTCTTCTTTTATGGGTGGGCTTTCTTTGAACATTATGAAATATATGCTACCTCTTTCCTTTTTGGTTAGAACTTTTTTCAAATCCTACTAACTTTTCCTTAAGATCTACAGAACATGGATTGTATTTCACCGGTTGTGCAGATGATGCACAAACAACTTGCCATGCACAGATGATACTCCGCTGAAACAGTTTTTCAAGGTATGACCACACATTTATTGCTCAGACGTGAAACAACTATCATTATTTGAAGTGCTGGAGTTCAGAGCTAACAGCTCGCGAGGAGCCATGGTAGTCCTGCTTCTCACACTGTTTTCTTCTCAAGACCTACAGTTTGATGATATAATAAATCCAGCTTTTGAGCTTTTGGTATTGGATCAAAAGCACCGTGATCACACAATGAAAAATATTTCTCTGATGTAAATTTAGTTTATTTCTTTAAATTTAATTGATTGCTCAAAAAATTGATTTATTTTTCCACTTTTTTTTCCTTACAGGTACCTGTTAAGGTTACTTGGTAGTGTATGGTTCACACCAGCAATGTAAAGCATATCAGCTTTGTCTATTTGTATGCAGGCTCTTCCTCTGAAAACACTATCCCATATTTATTCTGAGGTAAGGTCACAACAGGGTATATGACACAGCATAAAACCATATTCTAGACTTCTTTTTTTTTTATAACTTATTTATGTGACTATATAATAAATATCGTAATTGTTTGTAATTAGTCTTATCTAGATAGAAGATTTTGTTTAGACACTTCCTGTGTGACAGCGGGCATATTTATTGGTATCTTGGAATTAAACCAAAGCCCTTAGAGTTAGATTTAGAAGTCCAAGCTTCTTAGCTTGAGCTATAACAGACAAGTCGTTTGGTAGAGACTAGTCAATCTTGTAGCACTTGCTCATCTCTAACTTACACTGACCTGCTATGAGTGCTGAAATTTTTTTTATTTAATATTCTTCTATTTAAAGTTGTGATCCATGATTTTTCTTTTTGGAGAGAGGACTTGAGACCCAGTATGTGAGTTTAAAACTTCAAGACGTATTGACAATCTCACTTCTAAATGGAATGCTTATGAAATCATCACCTTTGTGAGCAGAGGTGAAATAAAGCATATCCAGTCCTGAACCAAACTGGAAATCCCATCTCTAGAAAAACAGTCTGGAGCTTGCCCTTCCTTGACTTGCTTCTGATACACCCATTAAGCTTCCAGCTAGTTATTAAATAATAAAGTAACTTAAGACTGATTTTTCTTTTTTTTTAAGTTATTTTGCTATCATTGGCAATTATCTCAAATTAATGTTGAAAAATAATATTTTTAAATTCTATATTCTCCGAACTGATCAGACTATTTAGTTACTCTTTATTGTTTTCTCAGTACTGATGTAAATTTAGGTTAGAAAGGGAGAGGACAAAACACTGGCAAAATTCTGCGTTTTTCCTGGTATGAGCATGCAGGTGTTCAGTTTGGGCTGCTACCAGGTTCATCTTCCTATCCAACAACTTCAGTGGACAGAATTTTGCTCTATCTATCTTCTCCCACTGGTAGTAAGAATTTGGTACCATCTGTACACGCACTGTTGAAACTTCACAAAGGTGAAGGGATGCTTCTGTGAATTGCCATTTCAGATATAAACTAACACTGTAGCTCCAGATCAGTATAAAGCAGGAGCTGATAAAAGTAAAGCAATCACAAACATCACTCTGGACAGACTTGGTTGGCCCTGTCAAGCAGCAGATGGAAGCAGCTCTAACCTGAGTTGGTCAAATTTTGCCTAAGGGAGCGAGCCCTGTCTGAAACTGATAATACATTTTTATTATGAAATATCTGAATCTAGCATTTAACCAGAAAGATGGTCTTGTATATGAAAGAAAAACAGATTATATGTTGCTAGAAACTGTTTCATTAGGAACAGTTAAGAATAAGTTGAAGCGAAGGAAAATTTCTGGTACCAAGGATGACATCTGAAATAGAGTCTCTGTAAGACCTGTGGTATGAAGTGGTGTTATTCCAGCATGGGTCTCAAGTTGCACTGTAGCATATGTAAACGTTAGTATTTCTGCTCCTTGACATATTCTGGAACATGGGAGAAACCACTGCATTCACTCCAGGAACGTGCTGTTGGTGACACGCTGATGCTCCAGATCCAGCTAAGCCACTTCATGAAAGGCAAAAGGCTGTGCCACTCAGGCTGCATTTTGAATTCTTGCTGTATCTGAGCAGAGAGTGATGGATGAGCTGTGTGCAAGAAATGGCGTAAACACCTCTTAAAAAACCACAGCTGCACTTACATCAGAGTCCTAAAAGGCAAACCAAGGGGGGAGAAATCATGAAAACCTGAAGAAAAAAGAAAAATGGGTCCATTTATGTTTACAGAGGAAACACTTAATTTTAAAGCACATACACAATACTAAGGTAAAGCACAAGTTAGTTGGAGTCCCCTCTTTATTTTTACAATATTTCTGAAGGCTCTCCATATCTCTTTCTCATTGTGACCTTACTCCTGTGGTGAATGTATTTCTTATATGGATTTCCATGGAATGGTGAAGTTTGGATCAGGATTCTTTTCTTCTTGGCCCCACGTGGAAGAGGAGAGTTCTTGTTCTAAAGCTTTCACACTCAAAGAGCTCAATCTTGCAACTGGTAATGCACAAGCAAAGAGATGTAACTGTTGATGATAGTATCACAATCTCAAATAACACGTTTGTTTAACCAACACCCATAAAATTTAATTGCTTCAAGCACGTTTGTAATTGCAGCCATCACTAATTCACACATTCTATTTCACTAGCTGGAAATAGAAATGTTTTTAACAGAAGAAAAATAGCAAGTGGAACAATTTGCTTAGGGATGTGATAGATTCTGAATGCACTCCTAAAAGTTGCTATAACTCAGATAGAAGTTACAGGTTTAGGCTAAGTTAGTAGATGAGTTTCTATTGCCTGTGTTTTTGCAATCATGCTAATCAGCACAGGTGATATCTGACTTTAAGATACAACCATGTGTTTACTAAAAGAAGAAATGAAAGGAGAAGTGGTGTTTCCAGAATTTAATTCATTAATAATTTTGTATGTATTTCTAAATATTTGGAAGCATAACTTTCAAAGCTATCAGACAAAATAAAAAAATAATTTGCTATTTTTAAATTTTCTCCAATGATATTTGTCATTGAGTTGGTGCCAGGGCTGAAAACACATTTTTTTAATATATATTTCTCATTGCCCAAGATATTTGGCCAGTCAAACAAAAAAATAATAACCCAGAAAACCCGACACAATTTGCCTCACTGTGTTCTTAGAGTTTTGGTCCTTGGCAAAGACTGGAACATCATAAGATGCTGTCGAAAAGATCACACCCCTCTGCTTCTGGGTTGAACTGGGTTTGTGACAGCAAGACTGGCTTATGTTGGCTTCCTCTGGGTTGTCGCTGCCTGCTTTAGACTAATGAAATCCATAATACTCCTTAGCCATTCTTCCATTAAACAATCCAACATCTATATTCCCTTCCCACTGATTATCATCATAAACCCATGCATAGCTCCAAAAAACTAGGAAAGACATATGATATCTCAGAAAAGAATGCTTGAAAGATGGATGCAACATCAGTTTAATTTTCTTTCCAGTATGTTCATATTTATGAACTCTGATTGTTTCTTGTGCATAGTTAGTCCATCTGTGCCTCACAAATGGAGAGGAGAATAAAGATAATTTGTAATTAAGATAACTTTTCCTCTTTTTATCGCTCTGACTTGGGTTATTTTTATATATGCTAGCATTTATATATGTGCACCTAAAAAAAAAGGGTGGCCTCAATGCTGATACAGTCAATGCCCTAAAGATGCCATATTTGTGATTCTTACTTTTAGTAAAAAAAATTACCTGAAATTGTCTTATTTTACAGAGTAATTATAGCTATTCAATGAGTTTCTTCTGTGGAATATTTTGTTTACTTAGTTTAAATTCATTGCCTTTCAACCCACTTGTTTCTGTACCAAGAATTTAGGCACACCCACCCACACCCAAACATACATATACTACAAAAAGACAGAAGCTTTCACTTTATGTGCAGAAACATCCATCTTGCTAGTTGTGGAAGGGAAGTCTCCCAGGAGCTCATTCCAAATGCAATGTCAAGTTTACAATAAACAGAATAATTACACTGTTTACAGGATTTATTTTATTACTATCCTTGTGATTGCTGCAATTGTAAATAAATGTGCTCCTTGCCACAAATTTATTTTGTTTTCCAGAAAGAAGGACAGATTTGCTTCCTTTCCCTGCAATTATAACAATGGGCAATATATGTTTGTATTTAGGTTTCTTTAGCCAATGTAAGCCAGACAGCCGGGCAGCTGTTGTTCTTAAAGGATTATCACAAAACAAGTTCACTTAGCTGTAGATTGTAATTTATCATTCGAGACAAAATCCTGATTGTGTTTTTAAAACAGTTGCATTTTAAAAATGGCAACTCCAAAGTATATACAATATATGAAAAATTATGTACTCTTCCATGAGAAACAGCACTAGTCCATGGTGATCATGTCTGAACACTTAGGCTATCAACATGATAAACTCATGCTCAGATCAGCCGTACAGCAATCGAACACAAAAGACCAAAACACCTTAACAAGAAAACAAATTTTCTCCTGGAACTTCTGGTTGCCTTGACTCAGCCACACTGGTTTTGCATCACCTCTTTCCCTAGAAATTGAAGGTGAGATTAAGGCCTATAATGCTTGAAGGACTTTCCCAGGACCCTTGGTAGCTTTTGGATATCAGCAATGTAATTTTATTTTTCTAAGAGTCTGATTCAAATCTGAATTAACCTACATGTAAATGTACCATTAATATAAATAGACATACAGTCTACTTAATGAACTGATATACTACATTCATTTTGTGGTCAGTTCTTTAGGTAGTAGTTTCTCAGGTACGATGTATTGTTGCTTCATCCTACAGCATCCGCAGATCCTACAGTACTGCTGGAAAATTGTCTCAGTGCGGGACAGTCCCTTAGTGCAGAAAGAAAAAGAGAGAAAAAGACAGCTGCATCCTGCTCACTTCTGTCATTCTGATTTAATAGAGTGACAGCAAAGAAATGTTCCCATATTGTGTCAGGCCTGGCTAGAGTTTTGACTTCCTGATACCTTTAGTAATTAATGTAATCTGAAGCAGTATAAGGATTTTCAAGTACAGAACAGGGGCAAAAGCCTCAGATCAGTTCACTGGCAACACGCAAAGGTGTAATGTCATGGCAGTGGTTTGTCCAAGCCCGAGAAATGAAAAAAATTGGATATGGAAGGTTCTAGAACAGTTGCAAGGTGCAGACAGAAGCATCTTATTTCAGCTTATGTAAAGACTAGAGATCTTAATAATATCTTGCCCCAGAGCAAATTTTTTACTTAAAACTTCGTAATATTTTCAGGTAATTAGTTTCTTATAAAAAAAAAATCAAGAACAGGATTGGCAGAATTGACAAACTTAATTTGATTTCCGCAAATATTTTCATGGAAAAACCCCACATAAGTCTCAAGTAAATTTAACAAGACTCTAAATTTCAGTATTGTGATTACAAGTACATTTTAATAGAGAAAACATGCCCAATTTAATTAAACTCTTAGGAAGTTCAAAACTCTTAAAAGATTTGTTTGTCATTATTATTTCTTAGATTGAACCAAAAATATTTTTTTGCTATATTTTCAATCTATCAATCAATAAGAAACTAAATTTTTGCTGGAATCTATTCTGACACGATTTTAAATATTTTTAAAAGGTACGTTTCTTGCCATGAAGTACAAATGGGTGAACAAAAGGGAGAAACAACTCAAAAAGGGTAGCTAGATTTTTTAAATTTTAAATTGAAATTATTTAATATACAATGTACCAAACATTTTGTTTTTAATAATTGATCTCTATTCTGTGCAGAAAACATGTTCTTATTCTGCCACTTCTACATATCCATCAATCCATGTGTCTCAAACATTTATAAGTATCTGTCATCACTTTCCTCTGAAAAACCTAAATAAACCATTTGGTTTTTTGCTATTTAATAATGCGTAAATCCTTTGGTATAATACTAGCATACAACACAGGACATCATTAGGAGAGAAAAGGAGTCAGCAATAAAATCAACTGGAGATTAAGCTCATTCACAAAACTTCAGTCCCTGTTGAGCACAGTGTTAAACATGCTTGACTGCTTCATTCAATAGTGCAGCTATTGATGGGGTCCCAAAACCCTAGTTAAGTTTTTATAAGGCTTTTCACTAGAGAACATAATTGTTATTTCCACATACCTACATTCAATTTTCAGGGATTACTTTAAGTGTGAATTCTCAGGTATTTCTTCCAGCTGTCTCCTGTCAACCCATAATCCCATATACTGAGCTCTGTCCCTGCAGGGTAGGCACTTGATCCTAAGGTCAAAGGTCTTTTAGCTCTTGACTAATGCACCTCATTAGAAGAGGAAAGCAGAATGTCTCCAGCAATTCAAATGTCATGAGAAGTAACAGAACTATATATTTTTAATCATGTTAAACAGGTTTGTTTTATTTTAGACGTAATGAAGAAAAAAGCTGAAGGCTTTCCATTTATAACCACTGGAAGCACCAAATGTCTAGTTTTGTTGTGCATCCAAGCGTGATGCAGGAGTGTGCAATTAAATTGGGAGGAAATAAAAAAATTAATAGTTTAATCATCTGCAGCATCTTTCTTTTTTTATTATGGTAGGAGCCTGGTCATAAATGAATAACTATCATTACTCAGGTATTTGGACTAAAATGAACATATTAGTTAAATCAAATGTTGTTTTCCTTAGTACTTTATGTTAATATCAGATAATGGTTTTAACCTGTGCTGAAAAAATAATCACCTCATAAACCAATAGTTTTTGATTAAACAATGAAACTGGAACTTAAGTACAACTGAATTCCTAAGCAAATGTAAGTTACTACATTTTCTACAAAAGCTTTTTATCAGTTCACTGTAGTCACAAACAAATTCCCTTTGCTTTATAAATTGAACATAGTTATTTGCATTTGGACAAGACTATGTTTTGAATGCTTTCTTTATTTTAAACTGACATCAGCAATTCTAGCTATTTGTCATCATTGCACTCTAAAGGAGCTTTACAAGGTAATTATATGAGCTAACTTGTTTGTTGAATTTCAACTGTAATTATTCAATTATTGAGCTTCATTTATTGCACTAAGTCAACTTACACACTGACATCCAAATACCTTAAAAGAAAGAAATGTCAGCTATTGTTGCACAACAATTGTTTTTTTGAAACAAAACATTTTGTGTATTCATTGGATAGAGATATAGAAGATGAAATCTTCATGTCACCAAAGCCAAAAGCACTCTCCCACTGATTTCAAAGTGGTCTGAAATATCCCTAAAATTTGTTCCTTCAGGCTTCTGCCTGACAAGTATTCTGGGTCTGTATGTAAGGTTTTCTGGCTTTTCCAGACATTTTCAGGAATACAGGTAAGCTTTACACATGTGATTTTAATCATTAGAGGAAACAACAACACAGAGATAGATGTGATGTCATGATCCAAGTTTTTATAGCATGACTAAAAGTGTTTTTCTAATAATATTTTGATGTCAGAAAAATCTTGTCACTTTTTCTATGTGTAGTTACTTTTAATGTAATTATGAAACCTAAATGTGAGACAAGGCATTTTCTTTTATTGGATTAACTGAAATATTTGGAAAATGTTGGACAATTCAGGTACTCAATTCTTTCTTTGTCTTGAGATTGTCGCATTTGTAACAGCAGTACTTCTATGCCTTATTTAGTGTCTCTCATTCTGAATGAAATGTGATTTCACATGGGTTTAGAGATGTATTAGTAAGTATTTTTAATATCACTTCATAGCAAGTAAGCCTTGAAGATTTGTTTGCAACATGTTAAGTTTGCTACCACTATAGATAATACATATTATATTATTTTAACTTCTTCTAAGTTAAAAGACTAAACAAATTGATGTTTTATTCCATCTGGAGACAGGGGAATTACACAGTGAATAATCTTTGATTTTTTTTCTGTTTATTAACAAGAAAAATAAAAAGTCAACTTTCTTAAACAAAATGGGACCTATCTACTCAGGTGTTTTTGCTACCCACATCTCTTTCAGCCAGCACTCCTGTTGCAAAAAGATGACTGCTAAGGTCCCTTTTCGAGCCAAACACCAGTTGTTTAAGCTGTGCAACATTTTTCTCTCAGTTTTTATTTTAAAGTGTATAGCTGTGATTTTTTACCTGAGTTCACAACCCAGCTCATAAACAGTGCATACCCTTGACTATTCTCTGCTAAACACTTGGCTCACACTGCTCGCTTCTCTTGAGAACCCTTCCACTTGTGTCTTTCTCCCAGCAACTTCTTTAAATGAAAAACAGTGAAACTTAACAGCTCAGGGAGACTAAATCATCCTGTAACAACACCACAGTTTAATTTGGGCTATAGTAGTGAGAGCAGAGTTACTGGACAACCTCATGTTTGTCTCACCAGTACATACGATTTCAAAGTGTCATTTACTGCAGCTGTAAACTCTAGCCTTCTGGTTTGTACAAGTTGTATTAAACCCATCCTGCTCACTGAAGAAAAACAGTTACATCTGAGGTAGCTCTCACTACTGAATTGTTTTGTACATTTGTTTTCCTGCTGGCTGTTGTTAGCTGCTATGATTCTCTCGATAAATGAGCAATACAGCCTTGCTGGCCCTCAACCCTCTCTTTGCTGTCTTACCTATCCTAGCCTTGTCTTTAGTTTTACAAACCAATCCACACGCTAAAAGCTCAAAATTGCCAGAAGATGAGGTTCTCTCAAAGTGTTTTGGTGATGGTTATTGGTTACAGCTAGAGATGTAACCTGTCATGATAATTATGTGTATTTGGAGAGATTTACTTATGTATACCTAACAAGACTATTTGCAAATAATCCACACAAGGACTTGCTTCCTCAGGATTTAGTAATGTTATATCTCTTACGGTGCCTGAAGATAACAGTCATTTTTACCCTTCGTTTCACTGGGTTTGCCACCAAATTCACACTGCTGATGGTCCTGTTCCACAACTGGCATACTGCTGAAAAGTTGACAGCTAAACACATAGCAAAAAAGGTGAAGGGCCACTTGAGGACTGACAGTGCTTTTCTGTGTCTCCCGTAGTGCTGCGCAGTTAACTCTGTTCATGATGAGTAAGTGTTTCCCTTGTCTTCTTATCAAGAAGCACCAAACATTTTGCGTAGCAATGATATTCTGCTCTATTCAAGTTGCTCGTACAGGAAGAAAGAAATATCTATGAAGGCTGCAGATGCAAAAGCAGAGCAGACTTGTTCTGACAGAAAAGTAGATTGGAAACATACTTGGGTTAACAGAACACTTTCTCTCTTTCAAATATGTTGAAAGGCATGCATCTCTACTTCATTTCCATTATTGTAGTAAGAAAAGGCTTACAGAGACAATAGTTAAGAAGCTATAATCTCAATATTAATGCAAAAGCTATATATTTCATATTGCTACTGTTCTGCATCTGCAGGCTTCCTCTTATGTGTCCTGTCTTATGAACAATATGTATGCTTTTGATTTAGGAACCAATAACATTTTAAACTCCAACATTAAAAGGAGAAAAAAAGAAAAAAGAAAAAGAAAGAAGTGGGGAAATGATTGAATTACATAGAACACATTTTTCTTTTAAAATGCAGTAAAAGATTCAACAGTTCAAATTGCTCAGGGGTGATCACATTTCTTTCAGAAGGTGCTCTGTATCTTGGGGGCAGTGTACGTATCAAATACTGCGATAGTTCAGCAGATGCTTTTTTTATTGAAAGTCACAGAAAAGAGTTGCAATAAAACCTGCATTAACAGCCAGAGCTCAAACTGAGGCTGCCTTGTGATTTATGCAGTCTCCTTTGGTTTTGATCTTTTAATGAATGTGACTTGCTACATTATATACTCTTCTGGGATTTTCTCCCTCACTACTCTCATCACTATATTCTTACTGTTGATATGATCATGCAGTTTCATACGATTCAGGGAAAAGAAAATCAGCTACTAGGAGTCGACTGTGCATGATTTTGTACTTTTTTGTGGCTAGGGCTCTGATTCAAAATGCATTCAGATGAGTGAGAGGACTCTGGTTTTTTTTTAATGGGTTTTGGATCACGCTATGAATAACATGCTTTTTCAGGGCATATCAATTTAGGTTATTCATTGTGCATCTAATTGTTCTTTTCAAGTGTTCTTCATCCCAAATAAAGCTAGTCATAGCAAAGAAAAGAAAATAAATCCACAGTTTCTCTATTGTTCAGAATGGACAAGCTTGATTTTTTTTTCTTAATTTTAAGGAATAAAATTCTTTAGGAACAACCTTAGTCCAGAGACTGCAACATGCAGAGACTTCTTCAAGTACTATCCATAGCTCTTATTTATATTTGAGACTCTGTACAAATTTTTACATTATACTTGCCTCATGAAAATAACTTGGGGTAAGAATCATTTTTCAAATGTTATTAATAGATAAAAAGTAATCCAAGGATAAATGCTTCCAGACTGTAGCTACTGTGTGTATCTAGGCTAGACATACATATCTCAGTGTTTTGTTTTTTTAGTCTGACTAATTGTCTTTGTCTTTAATGACTCTCCTTTAAATGTCTGCTTTATGTTTCACAAATACTTAATCATTGCTTTTCTTCATCTATTTATTGATAGAGTTTAAACACGCACATATGAACCAAAGTGACATTACCTGAGGAAATGTCGGGCAGAAATCTGATTTTTTCCCATTATTCAAATCAAATCTTTTCTCCTAGCTGAAGCTAACAAAAACAATCATGCCTTTGCTCCCCTGCTGTAAATACAGGAAGAAAAGGCTATGGAAATGGGAATTGTTACAGTATGCATAAAATATACTTAAAAGGGGACCACAGGAGAAAACATCCCTGCTCAGGACCCCATCCTGGCCTGTATGAATTGTACCAAGAAGACTAGTAAGTCTGCTCATGCAAGTAAACATTAAACATGTGTTAAAGACTAGGAGAATGGTGTCTCATGGATGGAAGCTCTTACGCTCTAATGAAACACCTTTGTGTATGATGTTATGTCAATGGAACAGCATGTGGCTTTGGTACATATAAAAGCAATTATGGAAGTAATATTAGAGCCTGACTTGCCTTTTTCCATTGGTTTCAGGGTTTCAGGCTCCCTAATAGCTCTAACCTGAGTCAGAATGATAGCACTTTCCTTCTTGTCATCATCTCACAATACAACTTTCCATTATTTTAATGGCCCAGAAGCCCTTCAGATGTATCATTGGTATTTATATTAGAAACATTTCCATTAGCTAAGATTTTAAAATTTGCCTCTGATTATTTTATTTTTTTTTTTTTTTTTTTAGAAACTGTAGATAGTCTGGGATATTTTAAATAATAGCAATTTGGTTTCTGGTTATTTTTGACTTTTCCCACATGATGTGTCTTGAAACTATGGTATAGCACATGTCCAGATTTCAGAGAAACCCAAAAATGTAGTGTCAAATGATGTAGCTACAAAGAGTATGTTACAGTGCTAGCTTGACCGTATTGGCCACTGATAAACTGCTCCATCTGTCTTGCCTCTGACATGTTAGCTGGATAGGGGAGAGATGAGGCAGCCTCTAAAAACAGGAGTCATTATGAGAAGAAACAGCAGCCCAGAAGCAATCAGGTATTTTGTTGAAAAGTTCAAGAGATCATCTTTTTTTTTCTTCTTTTACCTGCTTTAATGTCCATTATCACAGCAAACATGGTATTTTCTTAATGAGTTATATAGGATGACTCAGTCTTTCTACCCTTCATCAGTGCAGTGTTGTTGGCTAAGATTCTTGGAGCCCATTTGGTCAGCCAAATATCAGGGCTTGTCTCTTCCTTCTCCCATTTTTGTAGCTCAGGACTTGAACCCTGATAGCTCTGGCACAGTTACACTGCTTCAACACTTCATACCTATTCTCCTGATATTTCTTTAGGATGATTTCTCCTACAAACAATAAAAGCTTTTTCCCTTCCTTTTCCATGTAAACAGCTTTGAAAACATCAAGCCTGTTAATATAAAAATAGTCTGATTTGTGTACTATACATTATGTTATTTATTATATTATACTTTATGTGGGCTATATATTCACATATGCACATATGTACACAGTCGGTTAAGAAAGATTAGTGTCATTTGTTTATGCATACACAGGAAGTATTAATTTTTTAAATACTTTGTGACCTAGACGATATATAGATCTTTGCACATGGCAGACTTCACTGCCTAGGAAAATGTAAGTTTCTCTGGCACAAGTACTTATGAAAATGCATTTAACCTCTAGTGCTCTAATAGAGATGGAAACACAGTCCAAAACCATTGTTTTGTTGGAAATTTTCATATTGGCAGTTCAGGTCATGCTTTCTGGCTACTGACTAGATGAAGTGGGAATTTGAAACAGCAGAGTAATTGCCTCAGTACTTCAGAGCTTAGCATAAATACCCAGGGTGAGGGGAAGGGAGAAATGTTGAAAGAAAAATTAAATATGGTATACATGCCAATTGCTGACCACTCATTCATATCATGCTGTGTTTTTAAGGGGTTATCCCTTTTGGTTAGACAATAAAACCACTCCATGTCTAAAAGGAGTATAATCGATGGAGAAAAGTCCTCTATGAATAATAATTTTTACCTCTTCCCAGACTTAATTTCAAATTCTTCCTTCTTTCTTCAAATGATATTGAACTTAAACACAATTATTGGCAGCCTGTGACACTCATACTGAGCTGAATACAATTCCAGTTCTGCTATTTTGCTTTCATTGCTTCCTTAGCTCATCCTGTGTAGAGAGTGTGAAGCTTTGGGGTAGTGGCTTCTATTTTTTCAGACGTATTTGGTTTAGTGTCTTATCTTTCTGGTTTGAAAGCTAGCGCTGGCACAGTAGATGGAAGCTTTCTGGAAAATGATTGTAAGCTCCTAAAAGCCATAATTACAGCCTTACAATATCCCTAGCTGTGGCAAATACCAGAGAGAGCTATTGTGACATAGCAATTATGATGCCACTTTCTGTATCAGAAGCATGACAATTCATATGCTAATATGTAGTTCTGATCACAGCCAAGGTCCCTGGTCTAGCCCTTCCCAAAGGGCTGGGAATGCCCAGGTAGTCCCCAAAAGCTAAATGTAAGAGATTCAAGAATGCAGATGAAACGATGCTTCTTGTTCCCATACAACTATAGCAATTTCCCTGCCTTTGTCAATCATCTCTGCCACTTTTATCTGTGGTCTCACGAAGACCTCAATAAGGTCTTAATATGGTGTGAGTATTGTACAGCAGCTTTTACTGGCCCACTGTGCTGCATTTCTTTCTTAGTATGAACTCTGTTTGCTTAAGGACTGCCTACCCATGAACATTAACCATTTGTGATCACATAACACCCTCCCCCAAAACGTGTGTCTAAAATTAAACTACAGATGGTGTTCACAAAGGTTAACCTTAGCCTGGGGTGCCAAATCCCCTTAGAATCCCTCCACAGTCAATGGAAAAAGGAAATGTCTCCTTTAATGCAGTATTCCTCAATCTGTGCTCTGAGAACCAGTAGTGATCTGGAAGACATCTGATGGTAGTTCATGAAAACGTTGGAAACATTTAACCTTCCCCTGCAGAAAACACCTCCAAAGTATATACAGAAATTCCTACGTATGCACACAAGCAAACAATCAATTTGGGAGATTTTAAAAGTAATAAACAAACCTTGAAAGGGCATTTGGCTGTAAATGAAAGCCATTATGACAACACTTCATTACACAGTACTTAGATTTTTTTTTTTTTTTCCTTGAAGGTTTGGTAGACTTTCAATTAGAAAAAGAAAAGAACTAAAGTTTAATTTTGAGTCTTTCTCTCCCAGGTGACTACACAAAGGTGTTAAGGAGACACACTTGCCTTGGATAAGAGTTGATTCTTATAAAAGCCCTTACCTCTTGAAATAACAAAATATGAAAACTGATGTCCATGGAATGGTACATCCAGCACGGTACCCTCATGGTCATTTATTGAGAGCTCATCCATTGGAAAGTTAGCATTATATCATATATTTCCAAAGGATGATTTGAAGAAGGTATTTAAAAATATATATTCGATAAATTCGCATTAACTGAGTGACTGGAGTCTTTGATTTTTTAAATAAACCTGGTGATGTTAGCTTTCAATGCAAAAACTTAAAATCAGAAGCATTATTGAAGTTAAATAGACTTATGCCATGTCATTTAAAAATATTCTAAATTGCAGCTAGTAAAAATATAATCTAATAAGTGAACTTTTCATTTGTTATTTTATGTGGCTAATGATTTTGCTAATTACAACAATTTTATGGTTATTTGTATCAAGCAAAATTCATTCCCATGTGGAAGGCTCCATAAGGATTTCTGCCTAACAGATGGGCTTCTCATGCTTTTAACTCCTTTTGGAAATCTTAGCTTTGTTGTGTATGAAACAAAGAAGAAGAAACCGTTGTGAAGGTCTTTTTGTGCAATCCTTTTCTATTGGGAGCTGCACCAAGGAAAAAATCTGAAGCTGTATGCAGCGAAGAGGCTAGGTTAAAAAAAAAAACCTCTTTCAATCCACCCCTTTGGGTGTTAAGCGTCATATTTTCTGCTTTTAGTGTTATATATATTTACTGGTTTTTGCTCAAGTTTGCACTCTAGATCCACTGACGGTAAATTATAATAATCTGTACTGTGATCATAAATCACATCCTAGTTAAGAGTTTGCTTCCAAACAATCTGTGGCTAACTTCTGATCCCATCCCAAAAAGTTGCTTCTCGGGACATTTGTTTCTCTTCTTTTGAACTATGCTAATTCCTCTCACGAAGTGTATTTCTTACATGTCTCAAGAGAGCTCCTACCATAAGCATTCTGAATATTCATCGTTCCATGAAAAAATAGTAGACAAGATGCTCTATGTATGAACAAAATAGTATTTAATAGAAGGCTTGATTTCTCCAAACATCTAGATTTTCTTAAAGATGGGTAAAGTACTTACTTAAATAATAGACTAAACATAAATTCTAAGGAACAGACAATTGGTGACATAATAAGCTGCTAAAATTTTTGCATGCTGGTTTTAAGGAACTGAGCCGTCCGATCAGAACTTTAAGCTACAAATAAATTTAAACAGTGTGGCATACAAATCACATCCCAGGATGCCTGATTTTCCAGATCACTCAGATTTTGGGGTACCCTGTGACTGTTTACCAGACAGCAAGTCCAGAAAGGGCATTTCAGGGGAACTAGGGAGTAAGTGAGGACAGTGGCTTCACAACTGACTCTTGCCCCAGTATGGAGCATTGCTGTTAGCTGAGGATTGCACCAGGACCAAGGAATTGTAAATGCTTTTCCACTGCCTACCTGTAACTGCAGAAAGCCAGATACAAAATATAGGTTTGTGAAGTCCCATTGTATTCTGGAGGTGTTTAAATGTCTTATTTCTGCCTAAGTTTTGGATCAAAAAGTCCCTCACATTCTTCTATGTACCCGAAACTAGATAATCTTGGAGATGGTGAAAAGGTAGCCCTTTCAGAAAAGAGTATGGAAAGCAAAAAGTTGAAACCAGAGAATTATTTTTCAAAGAGTTGACCAAAACTCTGTATTCTTAATATGATTTCTTTAATGTGCTTACCTCCATTTGTGAAATGAATATGAAAACACAGTAATTTTAATGAACTTGTGTTTAAGTAATGAGAAAAAAATCAAATATAGCCTCATCTAGTTTCTTTGTATAATTTACACCAAATTTACATTTTTGAAACAAAAATAAATCAAATTGTTATGAGTAGATCTATATAATAGAAATGCATATGGAATGAAGTTCCATCATTTTTTGTGAATGTGAATATTTGATTATATTTTTTGGACCTTACCAAAAGCTGACAGGAGTATGAAAATGCCATCTGGCAGATGACATTTTGAGATTGTTCTAACTAAGAACAAACTCTCTGCACTTCTGTGTACTCCACAAAGTGGCTAGGTGCGGGTAAGTTTTGTTTTCATTCAGTCGAAATGTTTTATTTGAATATGTCTTGTATGTTCCATCACAGCATGGCAAGTTTCAACATGCAGATCACTCAAAGAGAAAAAAAAAAAAATTTCTGAAATAAGTGCAGAATATTTTAACAAAACTTCTTTTTTTATACTTCTTTCTTGATTTTGATATGCATTTTCTACAAAATTAACACAATTCTGTGAAGCATTTTCATTCCAAAGATACATTTTTTTAAAACGTAAAAAGATCTAGTTTTTTAAAATGCCAATCTTAACTTAGGGCTTTTCTGTTAGAAATAGTATTTTTCTCAAAGATCTTACAATTTATAATTATAGAGTAATCTTTATCCTGACCAAAAATTGCGTCCTAAATAAGAATTTGCTTCCAAACACACTGAACACAACTGCTGGGCAGGTGAGCCAGTATGGGAAAAAAGGGTTATTATCAGAGAAATGAGATTAAGAGACATTATAGATTCACCTACATGACACAGTGCAGTACTGTGTAGAAATATGTGATTTAGTTCTCAATGAGAGGCAGGGATATGAAAAAATGCTTCTTTGAAAAATTCCCAACTGGTTCTACAATGAAGTCAAACAGTTCACTTATCATAATGCTATTATAGTACCCCTTCTAAATGGAGATTAATAGCAACATGTTGCATTTGTTCTTAAATATAAAGATTTCCATTTAATAAGCTTACTGTGAATTATATCCTCAATGCAACCATTTTCCCCATCTCTTGCAAAAATATCTATCTTTACTGGCTTTTAGTTGTAATCCAGGGCAATGTCTCTCTTGCAGACTGTGTGCATTTTTCACAAACATGTCAACATACACTCCTCGAGGAGGACATTGTTTACTTTGGATAAACCTGCCTTATGAAGGATAAAACCATTCTTTGTGAACACTTATGAAGGACAAGAGTGAGTGTGCTACTTATGAAATGTTTCGTTATATGGTATGTGGTCTCCATTATATAAATAATTCTTTCCCCGTCATCTACTTCTCTGTGGGAATATTGAATAAATAATTGAAGGGAAAAAAAAGAGTAGGAAGAAATAAGTATAAACAGCTTGAAAGATGATTCATTAGTTGAGTTATGTTAATTGTATTTCCTACTGAAACATCAAAGTGCATTTGGTAACATGAAATATATGCACCTTTCCCAGATTTTATATTTTGGCTCTATTTAGGGTGCTGATAATTATACACAATAACTTCATGGAAAATATCCCCAAAAGCTTTGTTTAGTGTTTATTTTCACAGAGCATGACACCACTTATAATCTCTTTTTTTAAAGGGTTAGTTCTTTGCTCTTTGTTATGGAAGTCGGGTGAGAGACACTGCTGAGTCCACAGAGTATGTAAGTGCTTATCACAGCCATACAGCTTTTCTGTCTGCTGCCTTTATGAAGCTTGTCAGCCATGAAAGAGAGAGAAAAAAACCCAAACCACCAAAAAACCACAAGAGTGGCAGAGCACTAATAAAAACAACTGCATTTTGGCTACTCTCTTTGAGAATTATTATACGCCAAAATAATTGGTTTTTATTTATATTGCAGTAATGTCTGGAGGCCCTGATCAGATATTCAGGGTAATATTTTCTGCAGTGAGTAAGCAATGCAGCAGCTACAGTCAAAAGAACGAAGGCAACAATTTCACATTTTAGGTCCATAAGTCCAAATTTCAGGTACTTGAAGTCTAGCTCAGATGTTTTGTTGCCCTGGTAAACCTTGGTTGCCCGTATTTCTGCTGCTGGATGTTTGCAGAACTTCCCCAGCCTTGCCAACACAGAGGTGATAATGCACACATAGGTACACCAGGAGTCATGATACGGACTTTCTACCACCTATATGTCCTGGTGGGCCTGGTCTAGAAGACAGTTCTTATCAAATAAGAGGAGTACTCCTATCAAATCTGGACTGACTAGAACTAAGACTGAAAAAGCAATATCCTCCTCCACTCTCCTTTAAGAGCTGCAAAATACCCCTGCAACTTCCTAAAACAGTGAAAAGTTTCAAAAGGCAGGAAACTGACTATTATGCCTAAATCAGCCATTATCTTATTGTTTTTATCTGATGATAATTTGAATGACAGAAGCCTGTGAAAAACCAGCAACAGGATGGAATAATACATTTTCTTTTTTGCACCTCTTCCCTGTGCTGCTTCCATACTCATAAAATGAACTTGGCTTGCATTTGCTGGGGCTGGCTGGAAAAGAGTGACTGAAATATTCTGAGGTTTTAGCCATCGTTTTATACTGAAGACATCTTAAAAAAGAACATTTCCGAGGCAAGGAAGGGGGGAGAATGCCAATAAACACCCACCTGAGTTGTAGCACATCCATTATGGTTCATGGTCTAACACTATGTGGTTCAGAGCAAGTTCTTGAATATGCCTGCTATGTGGCATTAAGTTCTAAGGAACCAGCTGTTGATGAATATTTAATGAGAGCAGAATAGTTTCAATGGGAGTACTTTAAAGACCAAGAAACTCACGTGCTAAGCCAGAGTGAAGTAATATACTAGGGAAGAGGGAAAGGCTTCACATCAAGGTCATCACTCAGCCTGTGTTTTTCTTTAAAATATTAAGTCTCAAAAATGCACAAAGTTGGCTCTTCAGGCAAATTTCTTTAACCTTTAGGAGTACTGGTTATTCTGAGATCTCGTTCATGCTTTCTGGCTTCCGTCTAAGTTTACAAATGACATTTCTGAGAAATGCATTATAATCCATGGTTCCTCTAAGAAAAACTCTTAATTGGCTAAATTGTGCAATTCCTAGTTACTCAGAACTTTCGCTGGTAAAAGTATTGCTTTAAAGATGGAGGAATTTGTTTTAATAGAAATTGGCCAAGGTAGTTATTTTCTCAGTGAGTAACATAAGATGTGTATCATCAACACTGGTTTTAGAGACACATATACACAATATTCTATTTCATACTAGCTGAAAATTATGGGTTTCAAAGTAATTGTGCATGCTGTACTGTATTTTAATTTTCACCATGTTTCAGGATATATTTGATTGTTTCCCCTACTGATAATGTTTAAAAGGTGATTTGTTTATTAAATTGAAACAGTCTGAACAAGGCAGTTTGAAATCAGGCCACAAGTAACAGATTTTTTTGTTTAAACTTAGTATATACATTTTAGTTGCTTGATCGTCTCTTGTTTTATGCATCCTGTATCATCAGCAGGACACATGAGAGATGCCACATACTACACATATTCAGACTGGCTGCTGTGGAGGGATTACCAGCCCAGCTCTGGCACAAAACCCGTTTTAGTATTTGCTGACTGCAGCACTATAGCCACAAACCACTGGCAATGACAAGGAAATTAGGAGTTGGTTAGCAACACAAAATTGTCAAATCCTGTGATGGGGCCTTGATAAAGTCTCTTGTAGTTCAGTTGAAACCTTAGATATTTTTCACCAAATTTGCTCATTTTTTCCCAGATTTTCACCTAATTATGGTTTATTTTGATTGCAATGCGTTCTGTTATTAAAACAAGAACTATTGTAAAAACACTGTGATTTTTTGGAACTATTTGCCTCACTTGGAACTACTTTCCTTATGTACTTGGCTTGGGTAAAATCCTTTTTTTCTAGGTGTAAGATTGTAGCTGCATGGTAATTCCTATGCCTGCCACAAGAGGTCTCTTCCTGTGTGACAAACCTGAAGACTAAGAGCCAAACATTCTCACTTTTCCCGACTGCTCTTTCAGGCTCATGTTCATGTTCCAATGCCAATGAAACTTCAGACATACTTGAGAATAAATCTGTGTTTTCAGATTGCAACAGTGATCAGAATCTGATCCATAGTTTCAGAGTTGAGAGAGATCTGAACACAGAAAATGGGGATGATATTCCAGTGCTGAACTTTAGACATATTCCAATTGCCTCTCCAAGTTCTCCTTTTCCCTTGTGTGTGTTACATCAATTTCCTTGTTTCTTCACAAACTGATGAGTGTGATGAGCATGTGCTGTGCTCCCAGGCCCAGTGCTCCCGTGCTAGGGTTTCATACTTTTGATGGAAAATTAAAAAAGATCTAATAATTTGATATACTGTATTTTGAGACACAACAAATAAACTTCATGTCCTCTTTGAGACACTTTTCTTTTGATTCTTCCTTTAATCTGAAATTTTCAGTGGTTTTTTTTGGCGTATGAAAAATGTGAGACTTGTGAACAACATATATAGTCTTCTGGGATGCTCTACAATAGCCAAGTTTTTAATGGGTAAGATGCATCTGTTTCTCTCTCTAGTCTTTGGACCTTATGTCATAGTTCTATCCACCAACTGCAAGGACAAAAGGGAAGAAATAGATAAGAAGAAATGGAAATAAGTGGAAGACCAACAGAGAGCTGATCGGACCTAAGCAGAAGATTCTATCTATCACAACTCTAGATTTGTTATGTTGAGTGATAAATGAGTTCTTCAGTTGTTAGTATGGACAGTGAACTTCCTAGATAGATAATGAAGTCACTTAGGCTTTATAAAAGTTTTGCTGCATCCATACTGGTAAAAGACTTTTTTATTAAGTTTGAGCAAACTACTAATAGTGTGAGTACTATAGCTTGGAACAGCAGCTCTTACTTAGCATCCAGTAGCATGTAGATGGTCAGATTTTATCTAAAAAAGAAAATCATAACCTCTTTTCTATTAATTTTTCTTACACTTTATCGATGGTAAATGAAGTGGTACTTGCTATCAGTAATGCAATAGAAAGGAAAAATTACCCCCTGTCAAGCATATCCATGTTTCCTTTCTTTTTTTTCCCATGCTAGGCATAGGCAATATCTAACGGCTGCCAAAATCATCGCAGAAAATTAATGTGCCGAGTACAGTGGATCAGCAAAGGTTTTAGATGGAGAGAAGCCAAAATATGTTTTTAAAAAAAATAGTGGGGCTGCAGGTTTGGGGTGAAATCATAAAGGACCATCCTCTGCAGGCTAGGAGTAAATCTTATTTAAATTCCTCCTGCTTTTAATGTCAATACTTGGCAAAATTCCTCTAGTCAGATAAAGGCACCATGATTTCAAAACACTGTAAACTATTTATGTTACCTGATAACATGCCTCATTTGACTTCCCTTTCCACACCCACTCCAGAGGGAATCACACATAACTTTACGGAGAGAGAAGCTGGACTATTTTGGCAGTCCTTCAAAACGGAAATAAAGTTTGAACAAAAAATACATGTAAGGAAACAATTTGGTTATGCCCTCTGATTCCAGAATGACTATATTTCGTTTTATTTTATTTAGTTTCTATTGCCTCTGGGAAAGTATTTTTCATCCATGAAGAACTAATTTCTTGTGGTGTTCGTGCCCATAATGCTGGTGTTTTCCCACAACATTGAAAGGATGCTGGTCACTTTACAGCTAACCGTACACTTTACCTTGGGTTCTTCAGCTCCTCAAAGAACCAGCATGGGACTTCTGTAGCTAGTTGCACTCCTGACAGTAAGTACATCCTGCACAAAGGGCAGGCTGTGCAGTTTGTGTATCCTAAATAAGGAATGTAAGTGGCTTGAAACAGGAAAGATTGGGCCCAGAGTTAGATGATGCACCTTTTTCTAAATTGTGACCAAGACAATTTCATCAGTGCTTTCTACACAACAGCAGAACATACTTGAGTGTTTCTTTATTCATTTTGAAACAAGTGATATTATTCACCAAGTTAAAAACATTACTTGGCTGTATGTTTATAACAACTTTGCAAAAGCTTTTCATTGCCATAGCACAGTTGCTAAATTATACAAAAGGCTGGAAGACTGTTTACAGATTTGCCCAGTCTCTAAATTTACCAACAGGAGAATGAAAACAAAAGTACATTCATGTAACAGTGCAATATACTGATGAATAGTATATATGTGGGACCCTACCAGACTGTTCCTAAAGAAGTATGTACCACATATATTGTCAAGAAATAAATTACATTTATCATCCACCTTTGCTTGCCTCATTCATCCATCTCTGCCTGGACTACCTTAAGCATTCCAAGTACTGAGCTGCATCAAAGCCTCTGTCCAAAGCAAAAAGAAAAGAAGGTATAATAAGAAAACAGTTCATTTTCCCTTCCCCCTCAGCTGGTACAACATTCATCTTTCCCGATGAAAGATATTACAAAGGTATTACAAAATACTGACACTTGTTGCTGGTCAGTGTTGAGATGGGCAGCAGCAAAGCATTATCTAAGTATCTGGATAGACAACTCATAGTGCACTTGACGTACATAAAAAGAGATGGGCCAGTTGCCTGAATTTTTGGTTTTTAAACACATTTTTCTGTATTTCAGATGAAGAAATCAGGCAGAATAAACTAGATCTGGCAGGGGCTTGATAGGTCATCTAACTCATCCCCTCTTGCAATATTCTTTATATTGTTTTCTAGCTTTTTAAAAAAAAAAACTATAGTACTGTCAATCTTCATGGATTAAAGATTTCTAAAAATGTTACAGGAACTAGGATAAAAAGCTATAGACCAAAAATAGTCCTGGAAGTCTGCAGATCATGGAGTCTTAGCTTCCTGTCCTTATTTGCTCTTTAACAGCAAATTCAATTTGACGTCAGATACTTTTTATGTTGGAAAATATCTCCCCTCACTTGCCTTGCCTTGCCTTTCCTTTCCTTGCATTTCCTTCTTCCCTTCCTTCCTATCTGAATAATGACATAAAAGTGGTACAGGATTCATAAATACCTCCCAATTTCTATCATCAGACTAAAGTTTCAGTGATCCAGAACCTCTGAAGAGTAAGAAAGACTTCAGCTGAGGTCCTACATGAAGAGCAAAAGATTTTGATCACTATGTGGCTGATTGGCTTAGGTTAAAAGATGTATTGCGTTAATAGAATCATCCAGTCTAAATTTTGAAGAGAGCAAAAACAAAGAACCTAATTAGAATGGGAGGAATGTAAAAATCCAACAGGTCATTTCTCCATGACAGTGCCACATCCCCCCATGTCCGTAAAACTGGGAGGAATACAAAAGACAGCAGTTTATGGTGGAAACTGAGGAACAGGAAGAGTTTAATAGGATTGCTAAGAAGAGTAGCTGAAGATTTAAATCTTTGTGCTCCCAAACAGTTGGATACACACATGGAGTCCACCACGGATCCGCCAGCACTGAGGTCAGTGCTCTGATACTTCAAGATAAAAAGTTAAAACAAGAGTTCTGGACCTTGCTGAAGAAGGCAAAACAGTTTAATTCCAAAATCAGGATTAAATACCATGCTAGCTGAATCGTTCAATTTAAAGAACCATTAAATCACTAATCACTACAGCTAAAATCCCAGACAATGGCAGACCTCAGCATTTTTTGATAAAGACAAACCTAGACTCAAACTCAAAACTAGAGCACAGAAAAGACTTCACAGAATATATGTGCTCATAGAATTAAAATATGCAAATCCCTTTGGAAATTGAGAGAAATTTAAGTTTCTAGAAAGTTGAATCTCTACAGTCTTGTGTGTTAAAGGACTGTGAGGAACAGAGAGCATTTTGATAATCTGTGTGGTATGCCATTCCCTGAGCGTTAGGTGCAGAATTATTTGTTAAGGCATTTTTGCACAGGAAAGCAGAGCAGGGACTTGCTCAACAAGGAACAGAGATGCTCTTAGCATTGGTTATCCAATCACACAGCTTCAAATAGTGCTTTTGTGTAATTCAAACCAAGAAATAAAGGGTGAATAACTTAAAAAAGCATCAGTAGTTCACAAACCCCTTAAAACAGTTTAGAATAATGCAGGAGAATGCTTTTATGGATAATCTGAAAATTTAAATTAGTTATTTGCCCAGTTTTCAAAGGCAAATGACCTATTCAAGTCTATGGGAATTTTGCCTGTGTAAGTCCTCACTAAAGCTTGAGAAGAAGAAGTCTATGATGTTGGTATTAGCATAAAATAGCCTTCAGATTTTTTACAAGCTGAAACAAGGATTTATAAAAAATGGACTCAATGTACTGTTATTTGTGATATTGAAGGCAGAGCAGTGGGGTAAAGGAGATGTTTCTAATAAAACTCTGTCTCCAGCCTGCTACAAGGCTGGAGGATGTTCAGGCTGTATCCCACTGGGAGCTTCCACGTGGACCTAGAACCCCTCTGGGAAGACTTCTACCTTTGCCTGAAGCTAATTAGAATTCATGTTTTCTTAGCGAATTAAGGGCAGTGATAGCCACTCACCCTCTAATTGCAGTTAAGCCTAATGGGCAGCCCAGGATGGACAGTTACCCAAAGTATCTACCCAGCAAATATTTTGACATTTTCCTCCATTTCACATTTACCACTGAGCACTCAGCAGGTGCTCCCATTTTAGAAAGGAAGTGCTAATGCCTCCAGTCCTTCTCTTCTTCTGGTTAGTATGCATCTAATTGACGGCTCACCTCTGGGAAAACAAAGACAGCAGATTCAGGTTAATGCCCCTGAAGACTGGGAGGCATGGCTAAGCGTATTAAGCCAGCCAAGCCCAAAACACTGCCACCTACAATAATATGAGGAGAAACTACAAGATTCCTTAGCAACACCATCATACATCAAAACTAGTCTCCAAATGGTATCAGAAAAAAATAAGAATAATGTTTGGAATGATTTTTCTCATATTCAAAGGGTATTTACTTGTAAAATAAAAATAAATGCATGTTGTGGGAGAAGTCTGAGTAAAGAACCAAATGTTAAGGCCAGAGGATTGAGGTGAAGATAAGTGGTTCTTGTTACTCTACCTGCCTCCACTGAAGAGTAACACCTCTCCTTCCACACTGAGTTGAGGACGTTGCATTCTCAACATAGACTGAGAAATTCACCTTATCTAACTGTAGGTGCCCACATTTCAGGCCCTGGGGTAGATCTGGACTAGTCACGCTTGTCCCTTACCATCTGAAGAATGAAAAAGGATTTCACAGCATGATTTATCAGGTTGTTTCAAGTACCTCCCCTAGGATGAGATGTTCCACAGCTTGGATGTGGTTGTTCCTCTCCATTGATTATAAAAGTCTGAACAACTCTTTCAGTTGTGGTGTCTCACTTGCTATTTATTTCTCACCTATTACCAGGTATCCTTATGAAATTGGTATGTAAATAATGGTATGAGGGTATAGAGAGAACTGATATTCAAAACACAGCTGTAGAGCTAAACATTCAGCTGCGGAAACATGCTTCACTGTAATTACTGTGGCCATTTATATTTACACCAGTTAAGAAACAGTGTCAGGATGATGTACAGCACAACTCAGAGCCTCAAAGATTTGTGATCCCAATGAGAAATGTACACCTTAATAGTTCTGTAACGTACAAGGCTATTGTTCAGAAGTCTCTTTTGCATTTAGTAGCTTATTCCCTTACAACGGATTTCAGAAGTTACTAATTCATTACACTCTAGAACCTAGAACCAGCTGGGAGGTAAAAAGCATGAAATCGTATTTATTAGCTATGCTGAATTGCCTCTTTATAAAATAAATTCACAGTTTTTCTAAAGACAGATGTTCAACATTGCATTACTAAATGGTTCAGCTCCCAGAAAGGATTTACTGATTTATGTGGTTCAAGGTCAAAGAAATAGGCAAGTAGTAATCGAGTGTCTATAGAAAAAAGGTAATGGACTAAGGCTGACCTTTGTGCCATGTGTTAAAAAACCAACTCTGCCACATTTATATTCAGGAAACCTACACAAAAGTTGTTTAGAATCATGCTTTTTTGTATGTGAAAAAGGAAAATACAGGTAACCTCAGAAGAAGATAAACTTCTCTGAAACTTCAGAAACATTCACTCTCTTGTCTTTCTGTCACTCTTAGTAAAGTCAGGTATTATCCCTAATGAACAGACTATTGGCTTTTTGTGTTAATTCTAGGCAAGATTATGACATATTGAAATACACTGGTAATAAACTGAATCTCACTTACTTTCAGTGTTTGGGAAACGAGCAATGCAAAAATGAAAACATTCATTCAACTTAGGGTAGTAATGAGGTTCTGCGATCTATTCCCTCTGTCCCTTCCACAATCCTTCATTAAAAAGATAATGATATTGTGAATGAAAACCCTATTGCTCCACACTCACAAAGTCACCTCCATATTTTCAGTGCTTTGGCTAGAGAGGCATTACATCCTCCCAGGTGAGGTGTGGGTTTTGTTGTTGTTGTTTTTGTTTGTTTGTTTGTTTTGTTTTTCATTGTACAGATGCTGCTGTTTAAACTCATTTGGATGAGAAAGAGTTCGCACACATGGCATAATGTTATCCTTATTATTTGGACTTGCTGTAATGTAACTTTATGAGGTTTTTCAGAAGTAAGAATTAAGCCACCTCTGTATAATTTTCCCCCAATATTTACAAGTATCATTTGACAATAGAGCAAAGCAAAAGAGGTAGCTGCAGATATCTTATCTTTACCCTCATAGAGTTGATTTTGACAGTCCTTAGACTTGATTGAAAGAGTGGTTCAGTGTACACTTTAAACTGGCATAAAGTTACTGCTAGTGAAAGGAGCATTCCCATCTTCCATCCACACCCTCATTTCTTTCCCTTACTGCTTCGGTCTCTTCAGTGTCACAAACACTCGTGTAGCTGAGCAATAAATCAGGCTGGGGAATGGATCTAGTTTGTAAGAAAAAGAAAGGTAGTGTCAACACAGACCATTTTCCCAGTTCAGCTGACCACAAATAAATGCTTGTGTTATTCAATGGGGCAGGGAACAGGAGGATGGGGTAGCTTGTGTAGGTCACTTCTTTTAGTGCTAAGGACTGTTTAAAAAGAGAACGAAAGAGAGCTACAGTCAGAGGTGCCCCATAGCCTTATTAATACTGATCAAGTGCAAAAGATAAATTCAGAATGTAAATCTTTAATCTTAATGAGAAAAGGAGTGTATCTCAGTGCTCTCCAGTACTATTTCCTAGTCATGTGAAATAAATAAGGTTTTTGAAGCTCATATTTTTATGGCTCTGATCTCTATTACAACTAGTTTATTTCATCCCGCTGTTGTTCATGATTTCAAGTCTTTCACTTTTGAATAATTCTTTTGGAGTCTTTATTTCACTGAATACATTTTGTTTGCATCACCATCATTACAGAAGTGATTAGAAATAGCTTTGTTTTTATTAAGCACAAATTACTTATCCCTATATCGCATTTTGCAGTGAAAAGCTGCCCTTCATTACTTTTAGCATATGATTTTTCAGACTTTGTTCTGTAAGAAACAATATTTGAGCCAAAAATAAATGAAAAGTTCATGTACAGTGAAATGAAGAAAAGCTGCAATTTAAAGATAACCAAGAAGAAAAAAATCCTGCCATGCCTACTTCTTAATTTATGTTTTTGATTATACTGAATAAATACTCATAGGTTGGGTTGAATTCTAGAAAAAATGTCCAATGAAGAGACCCAGGAAGCCTTTTTGTAATCTATGTCAAGTCTAAAACACTCAAAGACATTCCAATAGTATTCAGAAAGAGTGAAATACTGATTAAGGACAATCCATGAATAATCAAAATTGTTTTTTGAGGTACAGTTGGGTAACAGTATAGAAAGCTGTTTTATATTCATTTTTCCAATAAGAATGTACATCAGTCTTTGGGCTTGTTTATGCAACACCTCACACACAAGTATACACACAAATGCAAAACGCCATCATGTTTACATACACACTGTCGTGTGTTACTCAGCCCACAGGGATGCAATTGTGATGGCAAGTAAATAGTGAAAAATGATTCTCAGTCTTGATATGGCAGCTCACATGATTTCATATGAACTAATATTTGACCTTAAAATGATGTTGAGCACTTTGATACCAAGGCAAAAAAATCACAAAACCCACTCATGCATAATGGGTAAAAATATGACATGCAAAGAAATGGCCTCCTGCGTGCTGAATTAGCCAAAAAATGTAGTGAGAGGAAAATGTTACTTTGGCTACAATGGAAAGAGAGATTTTCCAGAGTTTTTTTGCCAAATTAACAAAGAACAAAACCAAACCAAACCACCCCAAAACTTGAAACCCCTGCCTCCCCAAAAAAATCCCCAGCCAATTTTCAAATGAAAAATTATATTTTGAATTAGAAACAATTTACAATATGTCTTAAGAACATTGTGGAATTCCAGAAAGAAACATTTGAAACAAAGAGACATTTTACCACTTTCAAGTATTTCCCATCCCTGTTTTAGCCACCCCAATTAGCCAGTTTCTCCATACATCTATGAACACTCTGAGCTCCCCAGAAACTCATATTTCAGAGGCAGATTTATTTTTCATTGAAAAAACAAAGTCTGCTGTTGAATCTGGATCACATATAAAGATCTCATCATTGCGAATTTGATGTTATAACACAGCACTATACTTTTTATCTTCATTCATTCAGTAGGAGGGGAGAGTTTGAGCCAAAAATTATATATATTTTAGTTAAAAATAAACTGTTACATAGATAACGTAGAGCAATGATCTGGTTTTATTTTGCATTTCATCTCGCTAATTGTTAGGAAAGATTTAACTAGCTTATTGATAGCCCATTATTAGCTGTTTCTTCTGAATGTAGCTTTGGATATCTTACAACCTTGGCAACATATCTATTATGTTAAATGATTTACAGTACCTTGAGAGGATGTCATTATACAAATTGACTATACAATAGATCATACAGTGCATTGACCACTTTAGTGCATAAAGGCAATCCCAAGAACTGGATTTTCAGTGAGAATAGTCACAATTAATATTTTAAATTTTTTCTTCCCAGTATCATTCTTTAATAGTCACTGAATGCTGTCCTTTTGAAAAATTAATTTCTTAGAATAAACACAAACTATATTTAAAACCACTATCTAGATGATTACAAATTCTGATGACAGCTGTAGCATTTGTTTGCAATATTTAGAAAAGTTCCTGCAAGTGTTGAGAAGCATGTTTTGCCAAACAATGATCCATGACTACACACACCCAGACCAAAATATATCGAATTTCTTTTCCATTCAGTCTTTGGAGAAAATAAGTAGAATCTTCTCACTTAACCTCTGTACTTCTGGCCTGTAAGCTTTATTTCAATGAATAAATGTTGCCCTTCAGATCGAAGGGGATAGGAGTTTTCCCATTCCCTGCTAATTCTTTAAGACCTTACTAAAATATCAACAGAGAAGTCATTTAGCAGGAAGGGCCATTTAACACTAAAATGAAATAATTTAATAAAGCAAATGGTTACTGTAAATAAATAGTAGCATAAAATTGTAGATGGTAGGTACTTTCCTGCTATGAAGAATGAAAGAAAATATTTTTTTTTCTTTTTCTCACAAATATGAATATGGACACTGTACAAAAGTCACACAAATACATATGTATCAATATACACATCTATAACATTAATTCATGCATACATTTCAGCCAAGTCATTAATTTAGAGTCACAATCTTTTGCAATGCACTTCTATATAAAATCTGTCTATGTGGAAATCATTCCAACCGATAAATAATGATTAAGATATTTTCGTCATGAAAATGGAAAAAAGATATAGTTGAGCTGGCTCAAGATAGTACTATAAGTGGTCAGCAGATAGCTTGCAGGTTGGAGTGTATTGTCTGTCTTCCCCTGAAGAGATGTGGGTAGGATGTTGTAACCTGAATGATCTGTCTTTGCTACCGACTTTCCTGCTGTAAAGGCATTGAAGATGGATCAGGCTGTCTGTGAAGGCCACTGGAAGATAGACAGAAAACAGTGAGTGGGTGTGTGGGGCGCTGGTGTCTGTGGGAACTGCAGGGTGCTGGGCTAAGGGTGTTGAGGTCTCAGCTTCTGGATGATAGGGCAGGAAAATTTAATTTGTATAAATGCCTCTGAGGCTTTTCCCTTCGTCCTTCTCAAAAATGATGCTGATCATTCCACCCCTTTGTTGATGACTGCTGATTCCCCTCCTCTCCCTACCACCCAATTATGCTGCAAAACTCAGTTCTCTAGACTGTATGCAGTGTTGAGAAAATGGATGTATCTATTCTAGTACAAAGTGATATCACTCTGAAAGTGAAATCTTGGTTGTTCTGAAACCAGCGGTAAGTCTCACATGGCCTTCACAGAGGTTGAATTTCACCCTGCAGACTATACTGAGTTTAGTTAGTCTTCCTTTTGTCTAGGACCACATGAGCTGTAACTGTAGGCAAGTTATAGTCCTGTCTTTTTTGCTTATCAGACAAATATAAGGGTAGCGTACATTATATGTGCATTATACTTTTCCTTTTTTATTACCAGTTGCATGCATATTGAGAACATAGTCCTAACTCATCATAGTATTTTAAGCACATGTTTAAACTTAAGCCAGAGTGAAGCCAATTGTCAAACACTTTGCTGAACTGAGATCAACATCTTTAAACACAATACTGTGCTTATTTCTTCTTTTGGATCCAACTTGGCACGCACTGGGTTATAGAGGGCCAAATTTCAACTGTACTATTACATTTCCCTCCTTTTAGAGCAAAATGATTTTCCTGAGGTCCTAATGCACAAATGAACTAGCTAGGACTGTATTTCCAGACAAAATTAATTCAAAATTGAAGGTAATCAGATTTGGCAGAATTTGGTTCAATATGAAAATCTTGACAGTTGGGTAGGAGAATAATATTTAGAGGAATTTGTAGTCCAATTTTCTTCTGCCATTCATCTAAAACCAATAAAATGCAAGGTTTGTCTGCAAGTGGAAGTATTTGGGAAGGAAGTAAGAATGTGAATATTGCAACAGCATGACTGTTATCTTTTTTATTTCTTTCATGGACACCCTTATGTATGTTCCTAGGAGTAGTTTAACTAAATCCATCCCCAAAGGGAGGATAAGAGAATCTACTTACAGACATCATCTGGTGTTGAACTGATATTATGGAATAGCCATTCTAGTCTATTTTACTTTGCATAAAAGACAGTCTCAGTTTTTATATATTGGAATAAAACTGGGTTTATTTCACATTTCCTTTGCTGATTGAACTTTCTGTGCAGAGTTGTGGGATGTTATCTATGTGAATCTACAACACTGAAATGTTCAAGCCTTCAGGAAAGTTTGAGACTAGGAAATCTGTGTCTTTTATCCTCTGAATATGATTAATGATGTTTTGTGTTTTGCAAGACATTATTAAAAACAGAAGCCTATGACTTCATTGTCTCTGACAATGACTTTGAACATGGGGTCAGTTATTCCACTTTTACATTTCTATGCAAGATTAAAAGAAAGTAAAAACAATTGCATTGGGAGGGGGGAAACTTTACACAGATGTAACAAAGCAGGATACACACACGTTTTTAATATGCTTCTTCCAATGAAAATTCACCTCATTCATATGATACTGCTGGTAAGCAAACACTAGTGACAGGCAAATCTAGCCATCAGGAAAACATACTGGCTTCAGGATTATCTCAAGTACCACATGCTAGAATTGTTGAAAGCGTTAAGGAAAGAGTTCAGAGTTTGATTGGGGAAATTACAAGTAACAGATGCAATTTCTTATTTGCATTCCTGGACATTCAGTGATTGACAAGAAAGCTATCATTACGCAGAACTGAAACAAAATGTGCAACAACGAGAATTTATATGAAAATATTAGTGAGCTATTAAACATCAGTACTTTCCTATTTTCACATAAAATACACTACTTTCACAAGCTGAATATGCTATACATTTATACAGTTTATATGCAGTATAGTTTAAAGTGCTGGAAATGCTAAATCTTCCTTTAATATCTAAACAGGAAATTATTTGCTCTTTTTGAGCTGTACTATTCATCTGTGATGCATTATTTTATTGAATTTCTGCAATGTAAGGGTTATTTTCTTTTACTGATATCTTCACCTTTCGTGAATGTCAACAACATTCCCATTGTACTAAAAGCTCAAAGGGGGAACTGAAAGCCTCACAGAAGTTAATGGAAAAATTCAAAATTGTTTCAGCAACATTGAGGATTTGCTAAGTGAGGCTGGGAATATGTTTGCAATAAAATCACCGTTGCTTTGCCCATTGACAGAGGAATGAGTATTATCTAACACTGGCAGTTTTCTGCCTTCAGAACAGCCATTCAGAGACACTAGAAAATCACGGTACTTTGTCAGCCAGTTCTGTTTTTCACTGTCTTTAACTAACTTGGTTGCAAAAATTGGTCTGTCCAATGAACCTTGTCTGTAACTGGCTAGAATAAATACGAGAATCTATTACAGAATAATAAATTCATTTTGTGTATTATTAAGGTCCCTTTTTCTGAGTTCTTATTCTCTGACCTTTTAGTGTTCCATTGGACTTAATGTTACTGTAAACAGGCAACACTGTAAAATAAACTCTAACCCCTCTATGAAGGGATGGAAGAGTCAGTTAATATTGCATTTGAGGCTCTTCTGTTTGGATCTTCTCTGCCTTAACCAGAAGACTTGCCTAAACTGTCTGATTTGACACAAATCTAAAATGTCTCCTGCAATCTGATCTACCTTTTTATTTTCTATCCATCTAATGATTTAAAAAGGGTTTCATAACTCCCTCCATTGGTGGCTCAAGAATCAGATAGGGATTATTATTAAACAGTTCGTACTAACACTGAAACTGTACTAACACTGAAGCTTAAATGAGGCAATCTTCAGAATTAAGTCTTAAAAATGAATCAAAACAGTGCAGAATAGTGGGACCCTTTTTGTTTCCCTGCAGATAAATAACAAAGAATTGATTGCTATTTGCAAGGGTGGTTTTACCAGTTGGACTTTTGGAAAGTAGGATTACAGTTCAGTGAAAATACTTGCATTTTCAGATTTTTTGGCCTGTTTGATACAAGGATAAAAGCAAAACAGTTAAAAAAAAAAGTAAATTTCACTGTTTCACTTCATACTGGAATATGCTATTTTCACTGTGAGCTACCTCTACCTATATGTCCTCTGCATCCTCTGCTGGCACCTGGTGGTCTGTCAGATCTTGTTAGACTGGCATTGGCTCCCTGACGCTGGCACAATACATGTCAGACTCATAGTTACTCACCACTGAGCAGCGGCCAGATATTTTTGTCAGATTTTTTGTTGTTAAGAGTATGCTTAAACTTAGTTTGAGTTTTCCTATGGTGCAATATCTGACAAGAATGACATGAATGATCTGGCAAGGTCTCTGTTGCAGCCTTCAGGTGCAGGATTGCAGAGCCAGAGTACATGGAAATCCAGAACCACTATGACCCTTTATAGCTCAGGTCAGAGACTAGACAGTAGTTGGGATCCCTGAAATGAAACTCCTGTTTCTCCTTGATTCCCAAGTCAGCTATATCTTCATGCCTTGAGAGTTAGGGAGCTTAAGAAGCTACTATATATGGCTATGCATACAGTTACTATATATATCTCTGAGGAAGCCTGCACAGCTGGAAGCTCAGGAGATCAGCTTCAGAGAAGGCAAGTAAGAAAACAGAGTATCAGGACAGTTTTGAGGCTTCCTTGGGTTCTCTCATGAATTTATCAAAGCAGAAACATTTTAATTTCCAATATAAATGTCCTTTTTCATTGTTCTCACAGACTTCACAAAAAATTCAGTTCATTGAAAATTTAGGATTATTTTCTGCAACATGAATCTTAATATTTCTGTTGAGGGATCCCCACCAGCCTCTGGACATCCCCACAACTTAGGCTCAGCACTGCTTTATTGCGCTGCTGCAGTAAGACTAGATAGAAGGTAGATTTAGATAGGTCCTGTTACCTTTTTCCAAACAACCTTTCTGTCAATACAGAAATGTCTGGAAAAAACCCACAAAAATATTTTGCCCTGACATATATATACATTCTTAAATAGGAGAGATGTAAATGTTTGCACAAAGAACAAGCACGGGGAGGTCTTGTGTTTACCAAATAAAGGTAAAAAACAATGGCAGCTCTTTAAGTGTTGCTTTACTGATACTTTTGCTTTTGCTTCTGTAAATAACAAGTTTTCTATTATAAACAATGATTTTATTATCTAGTCAGAAATATGTGGCTGCATATGTCATATTGGCATGCTTCAGTACATGTGGACATGTCTTTTATAGACACAAGCTTATATGTTTGTAAAATATAGGTATATACTTACATAAGTATGTAAAATATATAAAATGCCTATACATGTACATAAAAGATCATTTTCTTGAAAGTCTAACAGAACCATGTCATTGTTACCCACTGACGGATTCTGCAGTGACTTAACAGTAGTATAAATCTGAAGAAGTCCATTACTCCATACAGTAATGGAGCTGATCTAGTTTTAGTTTAACCAAGAGCAGGCTCGTGTCCATTCTCCCTGGTTTCTCTTCATAATCAGTTTCAGAGAATTACTGTTCTAATGTTACATACACCTCACTGGTTACCAGGCCACAACCTGACCTTAAATTTGTATGAAAAATTAAGTGGAAGGCAGACGATTGAGCTGTGGTTTCTTTCAGTTTCATATCATTGCCCTTGCATCTGGCTGGGGTGGGGGGTGGGAAATGCAGCTGCCTGATACCATAATGTCACTTTTAAGTTTTATACTGAAAAAGCACTAAGCAGGGCTTACTCAGAGTCATTTTTCAGCCAATTCTTCTTCCTGGAAATGTGATGATGTGAAGACAGACAGAACTGAGGGAAGAAACAGTCCAAAAAACATCTCCCTCACTCTATTATTACAAATCACCCCTGTTATAGAAGGAAAACTACACATACCCAGCATGCTTCAAAGAAGGAAGATGATGTGACAAAGCCATGAAGTTAAATTAAACAGATCTGATCTACACAACCAATTTCATGTCTGCATATTTTTCCTTTTAATTAAAAAGTAGTTTGAGACTGTTCTTACCGTACGTGATATCAAGTTAATATAGTAAATCAGAATGTAGTAAGCGGCACATCTGTCCAAAAGAACTTCATGGCTTGAGTTTGGTTGATCAAGTTAATTGAATTAGGGATTTATTTTGTAGGGCTAAAGTACAGCTTGCTTATAAATAAACTTTGAATTAAAGTTTGTTTAGTGTTTCAAATACATATCTTAACAACCATCACTTTAGGATTTTAAAACATTTACATTTCAGTGAGTACATTTTGAGGTGAGCTAGTTACTCTTACTAGCATGCATAGGTTCCAGAATTAGACAACATGGGACTTTAAAAAATGAGATTTCTTCATTCTCAGTTCATATTTTCCTTCTCTTTTGTAACAAGCAAATTTTACACATCAGAAATAAGTGCAGTAAAGTTATTTAATAACACATTTCCTCTATGCCCTCACTGAGGCAGATGATCTGTCAAATAAGTCATGTGGTAGTTATAAAAATGTGGGCAATTAACAGGGGACAAAATATTCACTGATGCATTTTTTATGAATTAAAAAATCCTTTGCTATTCATGGAGGAGCATGGTGGGAGACTACCTATTTCAGCCCAAAGCCACTTTGCAAGAATGACAGAAATGTTCTCCTAAGAGCATTTGAACAGAATTACCAGTAGAGCAAAACTACAGCATAGTGGTAGGGGTTTAGGATGTTGTCAATTGATTTGGCAACACAATTTACTTAGAAACCCTATTCAGAAAAAAAGAATAGCTTTTCCATTCCATTATCAGCTTTGAGGAAAGGTATTACCCTTGGTGTCTCTATTACTCCTTCCTTGGGCACAGACTGCAGACTAAAGGAGAAAAGGAAGACAGGATTATTTCCTTTATAGACAAAAAAGTCACCAAAAAGTATTGTGGCCTTCTAAAAGAGAGTATGTTGGTGGCTGTGGACACTTTGTTGATAGTGAAGTATAAGTTCTGTCAACCTTTTAGGTGCTTCTATACCTGAGTTAGTAATATTAAGCTCCCCACTAATTAACAGACTGAAACCAGAACTTCTAAGACAAAGTTTGCCCAACCTATTTTAGAATTCATACCTACTTTATGATGGAATGAATTTGGCCTAGTTGTTCCTGCCTGTCTCCACTGATTTGCATGATTAAAAAAGATTTAGATCAGATGAATCAAGCTCCTAGAGATATGGCTTAACATAGGTTTTGAGGAGACAGCAGATAATATGTCAGCAGCTCTTTTCACGTTGTTGTTATTGATGCCTCTGCACAAATTATAGTGTAACACTGGAAAATTTGAAGAAAAATGCTTTTGCAAGCCTTATTCTCCAGGGTTTTCTACCATCCTAATGAATTAACTTCAGTAGGGTCATCTCGATCTTCAGTGGGTGAAAAAGCAATTAGGTCCATTGTTTCTGCTGATTGCTATCCAACTTCTACAGACTCTCTGGACAAAAGATATCGTTGTTAAAATGTCAGCACTCTTTCCCTTCAACTATGATGCAAGAGTTCACAATACACTTTTCTGATCTTTCCTTCCTCATCCCCTCAAGAAAAAATAGGATATATCTACCCAACAGATGACAAATTACCTTTAAAAGAATTGGATTGAGAAGATATGATGTCATGTAACAGAGCTGTAAAGATACAGAACTGTTTGCATCTTTTTTGTACATTATATAGAACAGGGAAATGTTATTTTCCAATTCTTTTCTATTACGAAGGACAAGCCAAAATTAATATGATGCCACAGCCAAACTCAGATTGCTGGCTAGGTCGAGTGTAGTTATTACTGTAGCTATAACCTGACTCAAATCGATTGAAGGATTTACTATCTTTGGCTGTGCTATAGCTCTCCAGGCCTTTCCTAGTAAAATTTTAACTAGTTTTTTTTACAGCTATTATCTACTTCATTGACTTCCAAAACACTGCTGACCTTCAGACTTTCTCACATATCAGCTTGTATAAAATTTAACTGTTCCGACTGAAAACAATGTAAATGCTGTGCTCTACAGATTCATGGGCCAGCACTGGACCACTGACAGTGACCTCAGAGATCACCCACAGTCCATGGATCACAGTGCAGAACCAGTGATTTACATCTTTTTCTTCCCTTGTTCACTCAGGGCAACCAAACATTGTCATATAACCTACATTAGCTAGTAATACATAAATAATTAAGATGACTTAAAGTGAAAACACTAAAGCAACAAAACTTCTTGTTTCAATAAACATTCACGTTCCTTTCCAATGTATGCTGTTACTGAAATTTGAAGAATAGAAAAGTAGATAAAATGTGGCTTTGATTAAAAACAGTATTTGTTGTTTTTTATAGTTTGGGTGTGAAAAGACCTACATAATCAGTAAGTTTCAGAGCAGTGGTAAGTTATCAAAATCATTCAGATGCACAAAAAACCCCAGGAATATTAACCACCACTGGGCAAGAGATCCTGTTTATTTTCTGGAAAAACAATTTTTAACATTATGTTTTTGGTTTATGTTAGTGTGCTTGTTAATGAGAGTTTCAAATTAATCTCAGCTGATGCCAGGAAAAGAACATATTCAATATTGTTGGGTAATACATATGTGTGGAATACCATTGCTGTTTTATTATACTGTGAAATTATTACTCACTCTTATGGAATAATAAAAAATATATTATGGAAAGTGTCTTTATGCAATTTCTAGCTATAAACGATAGATATGTTTTATACCATAGGCAGTAATATTCCTTCTAAATGTATACCATATAGCACTTTAGTTTGAAATGAGGGAATAGTCTACCCGGACTCAAAACCATATGCTATGGCTAATGCCCAGTGGAATTTGCAAGCAGACTTTTAGTATAATTATTCCTACTTAACAGCATTATGGAGGAGAATGCAGCTGTGGATGACAGGACTTACAGTACTATGATCTAATGAAATCCCTCTGGAAGGTTTCTCAAGTTTTATTTTAGATATTCAATTCTAATTTTTTATTATTGTTTGGTCTAATGAGAAAGTAAATACTGTTCAGAGGAAAGACAGAGGCTTTGATTACTTCTAATCTAACTATTTCTCTAGAAAGAGTCACAGTATTGGTTCATTTAAAAAAAAAAAAGAAAAATAATTTAGCTTTACCTGGGGAAAGAAACCTGCAGAAACACAATTTAAGCAAGGTTTTATTATCCACAATAAACTCAATATCCTATATTATAAAGAAATCTGAGTAAGTTTTTGGTAATTATAAAGTAGCAAAATTTATGTTTCCCTTAAAGTAAAGGAATAAATGAAGTATTGTAGAAATATATTTTAACATTCAGGACACATAAATCACTAAAATTACAATATTATTTCTGCAATTTTACCGGCAAGATACAGAAAAACACAGAATAAATTATTTATTATGTATATATAAATATGTATAATCGGAAGTTTCAATGTAAATCTAATTTAATAAAATATTCATGCTTCAGGAATGATCATTTATATTATATATTCTAACTCCATTTATTAGTTTTATTACAGTCAGAGACAGGATAAGGAAAGTTGCTCTAGCAGAACTTCTTCATTTACGCAAAATGCTGGATCTTTAGAGCTCATAGCAGAACTGTTTTAACGGTCTTATACAAAATTTAATAGAATTCTGTTTTAACTAAGATTTTATGGATCGGATAAACCTATTACATTATAAACATTTCTTAATGGATTTCATTATTATTTCATTATTATACATTATCTTACATAATTTCCTGTCTAGGTTAATGTCACAAATAAAGTCAGTTTTCCAAACACAGTAATCTTTTCATTACGCAGTGAATCCTGAGCCAAAAAGGAAGTAGTCAATCACCTTCAAACACAGTCTAACAGCTCTGAGTACGTGGAAGTTACTCTTGATAGATATCATTTTCTCTATACTGTGGTAAAAAAATCCCCAAATCTTTCTATGGAATTAAAGATTATTTAATCCAGTGGGGGTCTACTAGAAGCATGGATGTGATCTATAGAAAGTACTTATCAGTTGTGAAAGTATTTTAAAACTCTCCTTTCTTAAGGGTTTGTAGGGTATTATTTTTGATCCTGTATCTATTTATAAATTATATAATTTTATATATAAGGAGTATAATTTTTTGGTACTTACAGAATAGAACAAAACTCTTAGAAATGTTCATATCTTTCTGCTATACTACTTAAGATTTTTCCTTCAGGTCATTACTTTCCTTCATTTTGCTAGTCATACTTAGAATCCCCCACTGCTGAAGTACCGAGGCACAGACGCTAAAAATGGTAAATATGATAATGTCAAGCCTCTGCTGGTGTTTTGTGTCATGTAGACCTGCTCTGTGAAAGTTTAGATGACATCATATATATATATATAAAAAAAAAAAAGCTTAAAAAAACCCAGTCTGTGTTGGTCTTTCTATGACTTGAATTATGTCAGTGGTTATTCCTCAATGGGAAATTTAGTGAACAGAAGGTTGAGTGAAGATATAGTAAACAAACAAACAAACAATTTATGTTAATATCTGTGGAAAGTGTCTTGTTTTTGATTTGGTGACCAAATATGACAGATGTATATCTAGTGTGCAGTTTTGAAGTTAATCTAGACTTTTTCTTCTCTAACATTTACTTAGTTTTAGTGTCTTAAACATTTTGATTTCTGGTTACCATTCAGTTAGTCTTAAGTTTGATTTTAGTTTTGAATTTAAAGTAAGCAATAGTTCTTTACTAATAGTTCCAAGCTTTCCTTGAAAAAATGCAGTGGCCATCCAGTAATCCATTTAAAAGATCTTAGTTAATCTCCTGAAACACTGAGGGTTAGAACCCCAAATAATTAATAAAATTCTTAGGATTAAATAGCAAAAAACCCCATGGTTTAGGGCACGAAGGGAAATAGATATAAGAGCACCCAGTAAACCAAGGCAGCTTATAATACAGAGCAAAAAGGGAACCAAGTACAGGGTTCATTTTGAAAAGCATTTTACAATCTGAATTTTTTTCCTGACCCTATGGACATGCTGTCATCTTACATGTAGCACCTTTTTCCTACAATTCTATTCAGTAATAGGATTTGAGATCCACCCACATCACTAAGTAGCCAACTTTTCTCCTTCCCCCCTCCCCCGCCCCGAGAAGCATAGGTAAAAGGGTTTCTCTCTTCTGGATTTTTCCTGCAGACCTCTTTTTCCTGGAAACTGACTTATTAAAGTTAAACCAAAACAAAAGTTGTGTGTGTGTCTGTTTATTATTAACATTTGGTTAGAAAAAAGTTCAGTGATCTATTAAAACTTAAATTTGAGGCCTAACTTAATGGACTGAAACGTTTCTTTAAACACATTTATTTAAACGATTAATTAAAAAAATGTTTCTTTCCCACAATAGAGATTAAACCATATATCTGAATAGTCTGGGTGTCCTGTGGAGCTACTTGTGAACTAGTTAGTGGTGACTGACAGGACTACCCAGTGTGCCAATATATCTCTTGTTTTGGTTTATCAGATAACTGGTGAAATGTAATACTGATAGTGTCAGCTTCCTATTTACAGTATTGCTGGATAAACAAAAACTGCATAGGATTGTTTGGGATTTTTCACTCATTTGAATTCTTAATTTGCCCTTTCTTGTAATGTCCCTGTTTCTAATTAACAGCCTTTAAGAGGGGATTAACTCTCTTTTTGCCTTTACCAAATAGACCACGGCCAGTTTTACACTCCAAATGGAGCTTTCTACTGCAATTACAATTTATGCTACAGAAACATAAAAATAAAAACATATGATGCTATTTTTTGCCTTTCTTCCAAGATTAGGTTGGCCGCCTCAACTGACATAAGTTTTATATGAAGATAATTTTATACTGTGTGGAATGAAGTTTTTACTAGAGTAGAAACAATTCAAAAGCCTCCTTGCAGTAGCTCAAATGGCTATACTGATAGAAAATGCCAATATAGGTTGGCAATTCTCAGTTTTGACACTCCAAAATTCAGACGGTTTCTAAATTAGTTCATTTTACTAATGAAATTAGTTCACCTTACTTACCCTGGCTTT